>NC_069658.1:163357562-163657562 GCF_027244095.1 Hemicordylus capensis
AACCCTTCTCCCATCTGGGAAAGCATTCCTACTGCCTAGCCTAAACCTGCATTCTCGTATTGGCAGCGTTCAGTGCTGCACTCAGTAGCAACAGAGAAGAAGTACGCTCCTTTTTCAACACCTTTGATATCTGTGGACTGCTGTCTTTTCCTATGTAGCTCTCTGACAGTCTGGCCTCTGGAGGTGGTAGGAGTCAGACTTACCTCTCCATCTTCTGGGAAGACAAATTCAAGAGGTTCTTCAACACTGTGAAATAGAGAAAGATTTCTTATGCTTTGCTAATCTCTTAGGAGCTACTCAATGGCACAGCAGGGAAATGACATGACTGCCAGAGGTTGCCGGTTCAAATCCCTGGTGGTATGTTTCCCAGACTATGGGGAACACCTATATGGGGCAGCAGCAGCAGGAAGGTGCTGAAAGGCATCATCTCGTACTGCATGGGAGATGGTAATGGTAAACCACTCCTGGTCACTAGGAGTCGATACCGACTCGACGGCACAGTTTACCTTTACCTTTGATCTCTTCGGATTTGCTACAATCTCCATATACACAGAGGAGTGCTAGACAAGGCAGGGGAGTTTTATGAAAGCAAGTAGTTTTAAGAAAATAAAGTTTAGCAATTAGCTACTTAACTTGACTCAATTAGCAGCTACCCCAGCTAACTGAGCAAAGAGACACCTTTTAAAGTGCTGATGCTCTGATATTTATATACCGATGGCATTTGTAAGGTAAAGTGTGCCGTCAAGTCAGTTTTGACTCCTGGCGCCCACAGAGCCCTGTGGTTTTCTTTGGGTTTACCACTGCAGGGGGCAAGCAACAGGCCCCATCCAACCCCAGCACAGCATCCCTCCAGTGGCTGTTGCTGGCGTCTGTCTTAGGGTTCTTTTTCGATTGTGAGCCCTTTGGGGACAGGGATCCATCTTTATTTTTATTTCTCTGTGTAAATCGCTTGGGGAACTTCTGTTGAAAAGCAGTATATGAATATCCATTGTCATTTTGTGAGGCTTGATGTTTAGCAAATTTGAGACGGCTTTTGTATGTTTTCTTTATCTGAAAATAGATTGGTGGGAGTGTTCTGAGCCCGATCTATACTGTCTGTAAATACTCTTCAATTGTTTACATAGTGTCCTACAGCATGAGTCAAACCAATGATTAGTTGCTCTCTTACAATGAGCATATGAAGACTGTAACTTGCTCAGACATGAGAACTTTTGTATAAGAGCATCTTCTCATACTCTGGATATCAATCAGGCTGCACTCTAACGAGCAGTGGAAAAACCTGAATTGCGTGTGAACTGCTCCCCAATAACTTGTAGGGACTTCAGGATAAATCTGGCCAACATGTGAATGCAGCACCTCCATTCCAGAGGAGGTGTGTGTTAAAGGGCTTTAAAAGCCTCATGTGAAAAACCTCCTGGAATCAAACTTGACTGAATTTGTTCAAGAATTCTGAGAAAACAAACATAGGCTCACCCTGCATGGTTGAAAGTCTCCTTTGCTAATCTGCAGCGAGGAGGCCATTTTAATAATTAGTGTTTCTGGTGTGTTCTAGGCATTAAAAGTAGCACAAATATATAGTACTCAATGTCTATCACTATATACTGTGAAGTGTGCGTGTGTGTATTCAGTGAAATGTATTTCCAGGCAGCATACTTATTTTGAAATATCAGACTTAAATCCTTGGGGGCCTGGGATGTGTGGAGGCCCTGGACTTTGAGGAGCTGGGGGCCCATTTTAAAATCTCATCTCTGGGCCCATTCCAACCTTGCTATGCCCCTGGTGGTCACTACACAAAACTTTCTGCACAACACCTGCACAGAAGAAACTTCCATATAGAAAATGTGTCTCTTGTAAATTGACCCTGAATTTTCCATCCATGACTAGGATATCTGAGAGTTAGAGTCAATAATAAAAGAACAGCACACTGCTTGTGACAGGAAGGGGCAAATTACAATGATTTCTTAGTCTGGCAGGGGCTGGTTTTGGCCCTGCCAGAACTTGGCTGTCTGCTCCTGTTGCAAATGCAAATTCCTCTGTCTCGTGTGGCAAACTAATGTATCCTCCTCCCTCCTGGTGGCAAAGTAAGCACTAGTGTGGTGAATGCACATATACCCCATCATGAGCCAACAGTCATCACAAGACAAAGGCTGGCAGGAATCATTCACTGGTTTATAGACACCCCACCACCACCACCTTCTTCTTCCCCTATTTTGCTAGTGGCTATTTGGGCAGGTGATCCTCTAGGACAAAGTCACTTTTTTGTTTTTTGTTTTTTTAAAGCATGAGATGAGACTGAAAATGAAACTTGGAATCCTCACATAACTCCTGACTGTTGTTCTAAGTCTTTTACAGAGATGGCTCATGTTTTCAGGTTTTGATCAACAACCATGTCTAGATGGTACAGTGTTCTACTCTAGATGGTACAGTGTTCCTTTTAACAGGCATTTCCAGATATTGTTGACTACAAGTCCCATCATCCCTGTTTGGACAGGAGTGCAATTTCAGTGCTTGCCCTAGGCACTATTTCCCCTAGATATGCCCCTAGTTCTCGGCCCCTGATTGTCTTGGTTGCCCTCTTCTGCACCTTTTCCAGTTCGACAATGTCCTTCTTAAAATACGGTGACCAGAACTGTGCACAGTACTCCAAATCTGGCCACACCATAGATTTGTATAAGGGCATTATAATACTAACATTTTTATTTTCCGTCCCCTTCCTTATGGTCCCTAGCACAGAATTGGCCTTTTTTCACAGCTGTCGCACACTGAGGACACTTTCAATGAGCTGTCCACCATGACCTCAAGCTCTCTCTCCTGGTCAGCCACTGACAGCTCAGACCCCATCAGTGTATATGTCAAGTTGGGGTTTTTAAAATACCAATATGCATCACTTTACACTTGCTTACATTGAACCACATTTGACATTTTGTCGCCCACTCACCCAGTTCAGAGAGATCCTTTTGGAGCTCTTCACAATCTGTTTTGCATTTCACTACACGAAATCGTTGAGTGTCATCTGAAAATTTGGCCACTTAGCTGCTTACCCCAATTTCTAAATCATTTATGAATAAGTTGAATAACACTGGTCCCAGTACAGATCTCTGGGGGACCCCACTTCACACTTCCCTCCATTGTGAAAACTGCCCATTTATTCCTGCCTTCTGTTACCAGACCACATATGAACCTGTTCTCATTCAGCAAGGCCTATTCTTCTATTTGTTTAACAATTTTGTCCTTAAGTATGCTTTCCATCAATTTACCTGGCACAGAAGTTAAGCTAAGCAGCCTGTAGTTTCAGAGCCTGATTGTAGGGAGAAATTACGTATTTTTGCTAGGACCAAAGACTCTCTTTATACCTTGAATCTCAAGACAGGATAAATAGTCAATGGGTGGGGTGTATTTGAACATAGAAGGAGTGTATTTCAGGATCTCTTTGGAACTCCTAATGCCCTCTCCTCCCTCCAATAAAGCAAGCCACAAAGGGAGGGGCTGATTTGGATGACGTTTGTAGTGTGCAGGAGGGGTATAATGCTTCCCCACAAATCCATAGCCCTAATGCTAATTGTTACCAGAATTTGTTAGCTGTTGAAGGGGAAATGCCCATAAGCTTTCCTTTCCGTGATGAATATGGAGATCTAAGCTGGTAATTGGCACAAGAGCAGAAGACTGGATCCCCATCCCTCTGCACCCTGGCCCCTATCCAAATCCATACATCCTGCAGCTACAGAGAGGTGGGCTGGTCATGTGGTAGCAAGCATGACTTGTCCCCTTAGCTAAGCAGGGTCCACCCTGGTTGCATATGAATGGGAGACTTGATGTGTGACCACTGCAAGATATTCCCCTCAGGGGATGAAGCTGCTCTGGGAAGAGCAGAAGGTTTCAAGTTCCCTCCCTGGCTTCTCCAAGATAGGGCTGAGAGAGATTCCTGCCTGCAACCTTGGAGAAGCCACTGCCAGTCTGTGTAGACCATAGTGAGAGAGATGGATCTATGGTCTGACTCAGTATATGGCAGCTTCTTCTGTTCCTACATTAAAAAAAGAAAAGAAAATGATGCTGGGAGTTCTAGTCACTATTGCACTGTTTTGCTAAAATGGAAATACAAGTGGGGAAATAATGAAGACACTGGCTAAATAAGAGACAATCGAGCACTAATCATCCACCATGATGACTAGACGAGCAACAAAATTGGCTGAACTACCAGAAGTCCACAGCAACAACTACAATGTCAAATATTTCTATATCACTTTTCAACAAGAGCAACAAGGGTTTTAAAGGAACCCTTGCTAACTTGGCAAGGAGGCACCTTTTACCGTGGTGATTCTCTTTATTTAGCAGGGGGAGAGTAACAGGCCCTATTCACCCCCCGCACAGTACTTCCAGTGACTGTTGCTGGTGTGTGTCTTATGTTTCTTTTTAGAATGTGAGCCCTTTGGGGACAGGGAGCCATCTTATTTGTTTGTTATTTCTCTTTGTAAACCACCCTGAGCCATTTTTGGAAGGGCAGTATAGAAATTGAATTATTATTATTATTATTATTATTATTATTATTATTACATAGAAGAAAGGAAAAAGATGGTTGCCTTTCCCCAAAGGGCTCAAAATCTTTAAAAAATCTTAACACAACAACAACATATGGCTTGTTCACAGAATAGTCTGAATCTAGGTTTAATGTGGGTTACCAGCATTAGTGTGATTGCATGAACCCATGTCAAGGTGGGAATCTCAGGTTAACACCTTGGTTCACACAATCACTTCAATGCTGGTAACCCACATTAAACCTAGCTTCAAATGACTGTGTAAACCAGGCCATAGTGGTTTACTACTATGGAGGGGTGTTATGCTGGAATTGGATAGGAAGAATTGCTCCACCCACTGCTCAATATGACCAAGTCACCTTTTGAAAAGGTGGTGCCTCTTTCCTCAGTTAGCAGGGGCAGCAACATACTAGGGATGTGCACAAACCAAGATGTGCAGAGGCCATGTGTGTGCTGCTGCTGCTGCTGCTCCGCTGCACCAGGGCTACTGGGGGTAGCGCCATCGCAGTAGGAAGCAGCATGGAGAGGTGGAGGAATAGGCAGGCACCTGCTCTCTCCTCCCTTTTAAAGGGGCCAAAACGGTGCTGTGAATCTGTGCACAGATCTTGATTCATCCACATCCCTACAAGTAGGGATGGGCCCGGAACGGTCCGGACCTTGGCGTTCCGGTTCAGGTGTGGGGGGGGTAGCTTTAAGAGCGGCGGGAGGGCTTACTTACCCCTCCCGACTCTTTCCCGCTCTGGTGCCGTAATGTTACGAGTAATTGGGGCGGCAGGATACCTCCCAGGAGTCCTTTGCGCGCGTGCACATCACAGAGACGTGAAGCGCGTGCACGATGTGCGCGTGTGCACGCAAAGGACTCCTGGGAGTTTTACAGCAACAGCGGGGAAGGGGCGGCAGGGAGGTATCCTGCCGCCCCAATTACTACTAAACTTACGGCGCCAGAGCAGGAAAGAGGCGGGAGGAGTAAGTAAGCCCTCCCGCCACTCTTAAAGCTACCCCCACCCCAGTTCCAGACCGCAGTTTGGCGGTTCCGTGCACATCCCTACCTACAAGATACCTCCATTTTAAAAGATTAAACCTCAAAGGGAGGAGCAGGTGAGCAACCCCAACCCAAGAAGCTCCCTACACCTTGCCCTGGTGTGGACAGAACATAGTGGGATTAACCAGTGCAAGGACTGCTAGGTATAGGGCCCTAGTTTTGTCTCCCCGTGCCATTCCTTGCATAAGCTAACGCAAACTCGCATGAAAAAAACCTCCCAGCTAGAGAGAGCCCTAATCAGAAAAGCCCTTGTTTCCGAGGAGAAAATCGGCCTTGCTTCTCCCTCAGAAAAGCTGTGCAGGCTGACAGGAGAGCCCCCAAATAAGCTGTGGGAGATTCCTGCTTGGTTCCTAGTGTCCAGTCATGGCCTAGAGAAGTACCACATTTCTGACATGTAAATGAAGTTTCACTTCAGTCCCTTTACATTGTACCCTAACTACTGTGGATGTATGCAGATAAAGCATTGAGCTAAGGCATTCTTCTTATCCCCCCTCCCATCTCTCTATTGCTATTGTTTTACAAATGCAACTGTCCGGATTTCTAGGCAAGAACATATCTTTGGATGGGTCTAAGAGCAGTGTCCAGAGCATCCTTAGGGATGTAGCAATGTGCAGGAAGTAGTGCAGAGCCCACCATCTCCATGGGGATATCCTAATTTTCAACACAATCAAAGATGCATGGATTCTCCACATTCCATTGTGATCTGGGTAAGTGCCAGTTTCTGCATCATAGGTACTGTATTCACTAGCCCTGTACAGGTCTTATATAAGCATGGATGCTGTGCCCAGCTACAGCATTCTCCAGTAGCACACCTCATCCTCACACTGACGTGTTCTTTAGCCCACACAATCTGTGACTATAGTATTTGAATGTTGTACTCATGGATAGTGTGGGGCTGGAGTGTGGACGTGAGGGACAGAGCATATTCTAGAGCAGGGATTCTCAACGTTGGGTCTCCAGATGTTATTGGACTTCAACTCCCATAATCCCCAGGCCCAGTGGCCTTTGGCTGGGGATTATGGGAGTTGAAGTCCAATAACATCTGGGGACCCAATGTTGAGAATCTCTGCTCTAGAGGATGCTGTACTTGGTTTCAGTACATCTAGCACTGAAACCAGTACTAGTATTGAAACCAGTACATCTTGGTTTCAGCATCTACGGTTGATGTAACACCTGAACAGGACTACTGCACAGGGCTTATCTGAGCCAGGCCGTGCAATCCCTGTCTGGGACCAAAATGAGCAGGTGTGGGGAAGAGATGCTCTGGAGGCCCATGGGAGTTGCAGGGAGGGAAGGAGAATCGTGTGGAGTGTCTCTTGTTTCAATCTGCAAATCAACCCTATAGGGTAGGTAAGTCCCTCTGGCAGATGGGAAGCCTGAGGCCCTGGGGTTTTCCTGATAGAGGCAGCATCCAGTGGGGGCTGTCAGACTGCTAGTGCAGCCTCTTGGCCCTGTGCTACTCCACGTTATGAAGAGGGCCTTGGTAAAAAGGAACGGGATGTTTTCTAGCCTCTCTTAATCTTAATACAGAGAGAGAGAGAGATTGACCTCTTTTCTTGGAACAATGGGTAAGTGTCTGCTGCCTATTCTTCTCTTTATGAAGATCTTTGTCTGAAGTTTAGAATTTGTGTGCACACTTCTTTCAGTTTGGGATTGGTCAAGATTAAGATTATGGAGTATGGAGAAGGCAAAGAGGACAGTGCAATATAGGCAGTGCCATATATTTCTATGGCAGGGTAAAGTGTGCTGTCAAGTCAATTTTGACTCCTGGCGCCCACAGAGCCCTGTGGTTTTCTTTGGGTTTACCATTGCAGGGGGCAAGCAACAGGCCCCATCCAACCCAGGCACAGCATCCCTCCAGTGGCTGTTGCTGGTGTCTGCCTTAGGTTTCTTTTTCGATTGTGAGCCCTTTGGGGACAGGGAGCCATCTTTATTTTTATTTCTCTTTGTAAATCGCTTTGGGAACTGCTGTTGAAAAGCAATATATGAATATCCATCGTCGTATTTTTACATGATTATTATTATCCTCACAACCATCAGAGATGTAGTTTGGGCTGAGAGACAAGCATGTCCCACAGTCACACACAGTGGCTTTCATGGCTGAGTGGGGGATTCAAACTCACGCCTCCCTGAGTCATACTCCAGTTGTCTTGTGGTAAACAGACACCACACAATCAGCACACCAAATGTGGGGTTTTACATTTCACAATTTTGTGTTTAATTCTGCTTTTCCAAGGTCAGTTTGCAGAAAAGAGGACATAAACGTGTGTCTTGATGGGCTGCTCCTGTTCCTCAATGCTAACATTCATGCTATGATGATTCTGAACAGGCTGAGATTAATTTTAAAAATCAAAGTAACAAAAAAGGGAAATTCTTACTGAATCAGGAGTCAGTTTTACAGTGAATCTGTCAATTAAGTATGGGAGAGGAGGAGGTGTCACAGCAATAATGGGCTATAACTGCTGGGGAATTAACTGTATCTGCATTTCTAAGCAGATTAAAAGTTCAGCTCTCATTTGCCAATGAGGCTGCTGGGAGAATTATTTGGAGAATGTTTTCCAAATATTTTAATGCTCAGTAGGAATTACTCACAATTTCCTATTCCCACCCCCAGCCCCCGTGAGAATATACTGAGAAAACAAAATATTTAGGGCATATTCACCTCAAGCCTACCTTGGCACACAAATTGAGAGGCAGGCACAGGGAACCAAGGAGACACACAGGAATTCAAAAATGAAAACACAAAGCCAGGCAGTAAGTGATACTGAGTCCTTCTAGCCTGGTACATCAGTTAGGCAAGTCCTTCCTTCTCTGCTCCTGGGACACTGACTGGAGATGCTCCCCTCTGCCCCTGTCCTCCTGGGATTCGGGGGGGTGAGGGGGAACAGCCCCCCTGCCCTTACTGACCAGCCCCCCCTGCTCACGGGGTCCATTCACTGCTACTGAGCATTGCGATCTGGCCCTTGTCTTCCACACAGCTGCAGGGACCAGGCCTTCCTGCAACCCCCTCCACACACTTGACTTCTGCAGCACTTTCCACAAATCCAGTCCCAGGACCGCCTGCTAGCTGCCACCTCCTTCCAGTTTGCTGCATTTCAGTCAACTTTGTGCAATGTTTTTTAAATGTATTTTACTTAAGTGGCAGAGAGACATTAAGAGAGGCTAAAAAACCCCCCAATTTCTTCTCACCAAGGCCCTCTTCAGAACGTGGAGACTGGAGTAGCACAGGGCCAAGAGGCTGCACTAGCAGTCTGACAGCCCCCACTGGATCCCGCCTCTATCAGGAAAACCCCAGGGCCCCAGGCTTCCCATCTGCCAGAGGAGACTTGCCTACCCTATAGGGCTGATTGGCAGATTGAAACAAGAGACACTCCACACGATTCTCCTTCCCTCCCTGCAACTCCCCACGGGCCTCAGGGGCATCTCTTCCCCACACCTGCTCATTTTGCTCCCAGACTGGGATTGCACGGCCTGGCGCAGATGAGCCCCACACCACCTACCCCAGTGACAGCTGGTTTAACTTTGGGGCCTACCTCTCGTGGGCCTCAGGGGCCATCTTGGAGCACTTGCTGGGGGAAAGAGCCCCAGATGCTCTCAACATAGAACAGAGCCATGGGGAGAAGACAAGCCTCCTTTCCCCAATCTTTGGAGAGATTCCTTGGAAGAGACCAGGAACGCAGCATCACTGCCCAGCAGTGCTTGCCCCACAACCCAAACACAGCAGAGTTTTCCATGTTTCCCCCACAGAATTCAGAGACACAAAGAGCACCTACTTTCTCTAAGACAGACCCAGCTTCTTCCCAAAGCCCTCTCTGTAACTAGGAGAGCTACTAGGACCGGCTGACCAGGAGTCTGGATGACTCATCTGGAAGTCCCTGCTTTGGATCTGGCCTCAGAAGACTTCAGGCAAACCCCAAAGCCTCAGTTATCCCATCTGTGATACGGAACCAACAAGACTCACCTACCTTACAGGACTGTAGTATAGATCAGGAGACACAGCTATCAGGATCCTCCATTGCTTGCTTTGCCTTCATTCTTTTCTGATTCCCACTCCTTCTCCTGGGCACTTTTACTTTGGCACAGGCCCAGCTCAGGGAAGGCTGCTAGGCCAAGTGGAGACCAGGCCTAAAAAGAGGAGAGGAAGACAGTTTGGACAAGGACCAGAGAACTCCTGCAGAAAGGAATAACAGGAAAAGACAAATGCCCCAGGAGATAAGCCAGCAGAGCCTGGATGCTGGACAGACAGAGACTCAAACATTAGAAAACACAGCTAAACATGCGATTGTAGCAAGGGCCATCTAGACTCAGCAGGGCTTAAATAGGGGCCTGCAGGTCTCCACCCTGTAGCTGGTCTCTTCAGCCCTTATTGGGTGCAGCTGGTTCAGGCTCTACTTTCTCCTCCAAAGGGAACAGAGGAAAGCCAGGGCTGCCCTTGAAACTCCCCGCCACTTGATGAAACGCTTCCCAGCACAGAAGAAAAGCCCCTTACCCTCCATCATGATCTTTATCCTGCACCTGGCACGATGCTGAAGGCGCCCAGGAGAGAAAGGCCTGCTGGTGTCCTTGAAGCCCTTAACTGCATCATCTGGAGATCAACCTTTCTGCTAACCCCGGCAGAGGAAAGCAGAGGCGAGAAGGAAGCAGCTCCTCTCCCAGCTCCTCTCTCTCATTCAGTGATGGGCACGGCTCCAGGAATGGCAGAAATCAACCCCTTTTGCTCCCACCAGAAATTTCTGAGCAGTTGAGTCAGTTGAGAGGGCAGTTGGTAATGTCACAGAGAGTGATGTCACAAAGAGCAAACAGGGTTCAAAAAAAAAAATCAGTGAGTCACAGTTATAGACCACTTCTCAAAAGAACTGACCACCCACAGGTTTAAAATAGAAATAAAAATATGTGTTATTGAATTCAAAAGAGAGGCTTGACTTGTATCTAAAGAAACACACATGACATTTCCACATGACACAGATCACGCAAGATGTTTCACGTGTCTGGCCACTAATACAGCATTACTGTCTAAAGTCTGATTCAGACATTATATGGTACGAGTGTACAGATGTCTGTACACCTGTTCACTTGTTTGTGTGAATGGCTGTGCCTGTGTTTATTTTAAAAGTGAACCTGGATATAGGCCAGGATATAGGCCAGAGAACAATTTGTTATGGGGCAGCTAACAAATAAAGTTTGTTTGTTTGTTTGTTATTATTATTATTAGTAGTAGTAGTAGTAGTAGTAGTATTTCCTTCAAATCTGTTCTCTATTATGGTACAGATAGGAAGTGTGCTTCTGTACTGCACTCAGCATAACATGTGAATGACTGTCCTGTGTACAGATCTTTACCCGTGTACATTGTACACTCGTCGTATGAGTGTTGAACATAACATGTGAATGGGCCTTAAGTGTATGTGCTTAACTGACTAGATGCTTATTATTAGAGGAGACGGGGAAAGAAAGCAAGGGATGTTTGGGTTAAGTGGGGGGACATGAAAGTAAGAAGAGCTGGTGAGGACCACTCGGTGGGAAAGGAAGGTGCATAGGAAGGATCACGTCAATAGCTCAAGTCCTTTCCATGTCTCATATGGATGAAGATGGGGGGACAAAGGAGATGGGAGTCTCCTTCCTTCAGGGTAAAGGAGCAAATATTCACCCAAAGAGCTTGTGGAACACCAAGGCGGAATTGGGTTGGATGTCAGTATCCACCCTAACTTACACCCTGAAGCATCCTTGGATGAGGACACCGACATTGCCACTGAGGGGCCCTCAGATGTGGAGAACCCCTACACAATTGGGAAATATTTAAGGAACTAGATGTAAAAGTGCCCAGAAAGAAGAGTGAGAAGAGGAAGAGAATGAAGGTGAGTAGAATACTGGGTCCCTGGGGAATTGTTGAGAGGCAATGGAGAATCCTGACCCTTGTGTCTTGTTGCAACTCATACAACAGCCCTGTAGCCCTGTGAGTCTCATTGGCCCTATATCACAGATTGGATGACTCAGGCACTGGGGTATGTCTAAGCTCTCCTTATGCCTTTTGTGGAAGAGACAATATCTAAAGTAGGGACTTCCCAATGGGAAATGTGGACTCTTCGTGCCACAGTGACTCTCCCAGTGACAGGTGATGATAAGGTGTATCTTAAGTGCTATTTTTCTTTTTGAATTCTGCGAAGAAAACATGGAAAGCTTTGTTTGTTTTGATAGTGGGGCAAGCACTTCTAGGCTGTGATGCTGCATTCCTGATCTCCTTCAAGGAATCTCTCTAAGGAGGCCCATGATGGCTGGCCACACAGGAGCATTCATAGCATACCTGGAGCCCTGGAGTGGGCCAAACCTGGGAAAGACGGGTGGAGGAGCTCACCTGACTATTCTATGCTGAGTGCATTTGGCGCTCTTGTTCTCAGGAGGTGCTAAAAAATGGCTCCTCAGGCCCAGATGAGGCAGGCCCCAAAGGTTAAACCAGTTGTTAGCGGGGTAGGTGGTTTGGGGCTCATCTGGGCCAGGCTGTGCAACCCCAGTCTGGGACAAAAATGAACAGGAAGGCGTCTCTCAAGGTGGAAAAGGAGATGCTGCTGAGGTAGTTCCTTCAGGGCCGGAGTGTCTTGCTCCAGGCTCAGCCAGAGTATTCTCCGAGGTACAGATCAGGGATGCACCAGACCTTGGATTGCTCCAGGGGGGACAAGTCAGGACCTCAACTACAGCTAATAGGAAATACAGGAGCTGGGTTACAATGGCAGAGACAGGATGTTGTTTCAGCAGACTGCTGGGTTTCATAGGTAGGGCGACTTGGTTCTGCTCCTTCCATAAGGAAGCTTTGGTTCTTAAAGGGGCCTTGCCGAGTTTTTCAAGTGCTGGTTCTGATTGTGTGGGGCTCCATTATGACCAGTAGGTCCCCCGAGGACTCTTCCGAATCGGTGGACGATGGCAGAGTTGTGCCCTCAGGTTTTGGTGGGGACGCTGGTTCTCTCCATCTGGGAGGTCCTAGTGGCACAAGGTCACCTTGTGCCTTCTGCTTGGTCTCTTCCCCTGGATTTCCCAGGGCCTGGGATCATGACACCTGAGGCAGTACTCTGGCCTCAACCACACCATTGCACCCCCCAATATCTGCTTGTCAGTGCTGGCAAGAAGCTTGGCAGGTGTTGATGGAGTGAAGTCGTAGTGCTGGCTCCCAGAAGGCTGCCCCTTTGGGGCTTCCACTCTCCAGGCAGGGCGGCTGAGTCCAGGAGGGGCAGTCTGAGTTCAGAGTGATGTGAGGGCTTCATCTGCTTCTGACTGCTGTTGAGTCAGCTTGCTCCCTTGGACTGCTACAGGGCCCTGCAGCCTCACCTTGCTCTGCCTCACCAGCAGCTATGATAAGCCCAGTCGAATGGCTGCTCATCTGTCCCCACATAAGAAGGCACGTCTTAGAGAGCCAACGCTCTTCACACACATTCCTTTGGGAGATGCCGCCATGAACAGCTATAGCTGGGAGGAATGGGCCCTTCAGGCCTCTCTTCTTGGTCTCCAACCCTGAGAGGATGGTTGAGCCTCCATGGTGATTCACACAAAACAAGTAATGAATCCTGGGACCTGCTCCCCCCTCCAATATGTCTTTCCTCCCCTGATGACCTTCCCATTGCACAGAAGTGAGGAAAAATAGAATTCGACAACCCATTATTATGAGTCCACAACACAATACTGATAGGATTGTTGTTGTTTAAAAAATCAATGGATTCTATTTTGGTATCATTTTTTTCTTAACGTCATAGACACTCCAGAGGAACTTCTTCACATACTGATTGTTCCATCTTTCATCAAAGCATAAGCTCTTTGGAGAATGCCTGTGCTAATACAGTACTTAGCTGAGATGCCTTACATTGCATCTTTTAGACTGCAATATTAGAAAAAGAGAATTCTCCCTTCTGCTGTTCTTTTTGTCAGGTTGGATTGAGACTCTGTATGGTTTATTTTTCATTTCTTTTCTTTTTTAAAGGCATGCTATCATAACCTCTGGAATAATAACAACTGAAATAATATTACAGAATCAGGACCTATGCAAAGTGTCCAGTGTCCTAGGAGTATCGGAAGCTGTCTTATACCGAGTCAGACCGTTGGTCCATCTAGTTCAGTAATGTCTACACGGACTGGCAGTGACTCCAAGGTTTCAGGCAGGAGTCTCTCTCAGCCCTACCTGGTGATCAGGGATATGTGAAAGGTTTCTGGTACAAAACAATTTGTACCTGAGATGGGCTGTGTCGGGCGATTTGTATACAAAACAAATTGCCCAATGTCCAAATCTGAAAGTTTTGTAGCTGAACCAAATCGCCCCTGTTTGGGTTCCAGAAGATTTGTTGCTTCAGATCTCCATTTTGCGATCTCTGGTAGTCTGTCTCCTTCAGTCTCCATTTTGGGTTTTGATGCCAGTTTGAATTTCCCGCCCTTCCAGCCTGCAGATTGGTCAGCAAAAGCATGGGCTGATCTGCAGGCAATTGCCTCCCCCTTCCTTTTAAGGCTTTGCAAGAGTAAAATTTACCCCCATTGGCCAGGGGGAGGTCAAAGAACAGCAAGGGTGGTGGAAATTTTCGGAGGGCTTTTCTCAGGGGTGTGCGTGGGAGAAGAGAGAGCTTTTGCCTAATTGTTCAGCCTTGCCTCCGGCATTGTTCAGCCTTGCCGGCAGCCTGCCTTTTCTCCTCCTGCTGCTGCTGCTGCTTCAAAAAGAGAATTGGGAGAGAAGAAGAGAATTCCATCTTCTTCTTTTTTAACCATTCATTGTTCTGCCTTGCCAGCCTGCCAACTATGCCAGCCTGGGCTGGGGTGGATTCTCTGCTTCCTTTTTTTGCTTTTTGTTTGTTTTTGTTTTGAGAGAATTGGAAGAGAGGAGAATTGGATTCCACCTCCCCCACCCACCCCGCCCATTCTTCCTGCTACTGCTGAGAGAATCACTGCTACCTGCCTGTGTGCTCTTTAGAATCAGCTTAAATAGGTGTTCTGTTTAGCTTTAGAGTTTAAATGGGGATCCCCGGTAGCTAGCTAGTACTAGTGGGTGGTTAGAGGGTAGCTGGTTCAGATTAGGGATACAAGAAATACCCTATTTTGCTCTGCTGAACGTGCTGGCTCTTTGCATGGGGCACCTGGTGAGAGGCAGCATGGAGAAGACCAGTGGCTGCTGCTCTGTTGTTGACTGCTGCACTATCAGCAGCATCCTCCCTCCTTCACTTCCACTGAAGGAGCCCCATTGGAAGTGAGAGACAGAGAGCCCTGCTGTTGCCAAAACAAGATGGGGGGCACCAGGCAGCTGCTCTGAGCTGCCTTCCATGTGGGGCATCAGCTCTTTGCTTTGAGACCCAAAGGAAGGGAAGGATGGAGAATCCTGCTGCTGCTGCTGCTTGTGCCACCCTCAGCTGGAGAATGCGGAAGAGTCAGTGATGAAGAGGCAGAGTGGAGGAGGCCAAACAGCCCCCGACTTGCTCCACGCTGCCTCCTGGCAGGCAAGTGACAGCATCGCCACACTCTGGGAAGAGCAGAGAGCGTTGCCCAGAGGGCAGAGCCAGCAAACCAATGTGTGCCCCCTCAGATGTGAAGCAGTGTCAAGATTGCGCTGAAGGAATGTGAGTCCCCGTGTCTTGCTGAAACAAGAGCACATGGCAGCAACCAAGGTGGCTCTTGGGATGAATGGAGGTGGAGGGGTCTGCTCTGAGGGGCCTGTGGTGGTGTCGCTTTAAACAGGGTAGTGAAGAGAGTCCTCTGATTTCTCAGATAAACAGAGAGAAGAACATGAAGGGTGAGGTTTGAAAAAACTTCCATTACTACTATTTATATACCACTTTTCGACACAAGTTGCCATATACCACTTTATTGATTAATTTGTTTTTTATTTTTACATTTTATATCCCGCTTTTCCTCCAAGGAGCCCAGAGCAGTGTACTACATACTTAACTTTCTGCTCACAACAACCCTGTGAAGTAGGTTAGGCTGAGAGAGAAGTGACTGGCCCAGAGTCACCCAGCTAGTCTCATGGCTGAATGGGGATTTTGCACTCGGGTCTCCCCGGTCCTAGTCCAGCACTCTAGCCACTACACCACGCTGGCTCACAAGTTTCCAAAGCAGTTTGCACAGAGTAAGAATCAAGGAATAAAGATGGATCCCTGTCCCCCAAAGTCACACAATCTACAAAGAAACCTAAGACTGACACCAGCAACTGTCACTGGAGGGTTACTATGCAGGGGTGGATAGGGCCAACTGCACCCCCACCTCTGTGCAATGAAGAGAATCGCCACTTTTCAGGACTTGGAGACATCTCCTGCCAACTGGGCAAAGAGGCACCTGTTAAGAGACCTTTAGAGGCAAGAGGATCAATGGCCATTGCTGAGGCTCGTGACACATCCTCTTTTATGACACCTTCGGGGCTCAGCTGCTCTTTGTGGGAGAGTTAGGCGAGGAGGGAGGAGGCGAGGTGGAGAGGAGTTGGAGAGATAGAGAGGAGAGAGAGTGTGGGAGTCCATTTCTGTTTGTGTCTCTCTCTCTGTGTGTGTTTGAAAGTCTGTCTGTGTGTCTCTTTTCTTGTCTGTGTGTGTGTGTGTGTGTGTGTGTGTGTGTGTGTGTGTCTTGTCCTTGTGTCATATTTATTTATTTATCCATCCATCCATTTATTTATTTATTCAGTGATACAGTTAGTGTTGGAGTGTGTTTGTTTTGTTGTTTGGTTTGTTTGGGGTCATTTTGGGGGGATCTGGGGGGAGGGCCAGTCAGCTTTTAGTAAGAGGAGGGATAGTTAGTTAGGTAGAAAAAGTTAGACAGGGAGGGCAATGGGGGAGAAGATGAGGAAAGACTTCTTTGTGCTGGAAGTGAAGGACTTTGCGCTGGCTCATGTCTCAATGACAGAGGGGGACACAGACTAGTGAGTCAGAGGGCAAGAGGGGTCAAGACATTGGCCATCACTTCTTTACTGCTCTGACACTATCCCTTTGATATGTAGATTGCTCCTCTCAGGGACTGACTTCCTGCCTGGCTGGCCACTTCCTCTTCCTTTCCTCCTCCTTCCCTTCTCCCTTGCAACATGCAAGCTCCTCTCTTCCCTGCAGCAGGGAGGAAGGCGCAGAGAGTGTCCAGGGAGGCAGGCAGCTCCAGATTGCCTTTGCCTTTGCCCTTCTTCTTGCCCCTGCTCTGCTCTGCTTGGAAGCTGTTTCACTCTCTTCTTCCCAGGGTCAGCTCTGCATCTTTTGCTTTGGGCATAGCTTTCAAGTTCAGGTCTCCTCTTCTCTCTTCACAGCTTCAACCCGTCTCCAGCTTGACACATGTTGCATAAGATCTGTTTCTCCCTGAGGTGAAGGGTGTACAAGACAATCGTCTGCTGAAGGTTTGAGAGCAGAGCCTGTGTTTTCCTCTTCCTTCCTGGTGGGGGGTGGGATTCCATCCCAAGGAAAGAGCTAGAGAGATGCCACTCAGGTGGGACATATTCGGATCCATCTGTTTAGCGGGGAGTGGGAGGAGGGAGAAGGAAACTGCCAAAGAAACAGGAAGAAGAAGAAAATGCTTCTTTCTAGGTTGACTCCCATCTCCCTTTGCTTCTGCGATCTGCTTTTCAGCCTCTGTTTCTGCTGTGTGGTCTGCATCTTCTCCCTCTCAAAAGAGGAGATTATTTAGAGGGTGTAAAACAGTGCATTCAGCTCATTTAAGGACAGGACTCTCAGTGTAAAAGAGGGTGTGTGCAGTTCAGTGGGAAGTATCGTCTTCATAATTTTTCTTTTAAAAACACTTTTGTTCAGTCACATTTAAGCATATTTGCTTAAATATACTTGTTTGTTCTCTCTAGAAGCCACGTAAGAATACTCTGTGTGTGAGTGTAGGGGGATGATGCTGAATTTGCAGTGGACTCACCCAATGGTTGTTGCTTGATCTTCCCCCCCACGCAAATGGCCTCCCCACATTTAAGGCCTGCTCTTTATTTGGGGGGACTTAATTTGTGTGTGTGTAGGGGGATGGTGCTTAATTTGCAGTGGGGAGACTTCAGTGGGAGACCCCACCACTAGACTCGGCCCATTGTTGTTGCTTGACCATTTGTCCCCACCCAAATGGCCTCCCCGGATATAAGACCTGCTTTTTATTTGGGGTGGGGTGTTTTTTTTTTTACTCCTCTGTGTGTGTGTGTGTGTGTGTGTGTGTGTGTGTGTGTGTGTGTGTGTACACTTTAGTACTATAGCACCATGTGTGTGGCAAACACAGCAAAAATATAGACCGCCCCCCACCCTTTCTTTGATGCCCCCTCCCCCGTCTAGAATTGGTGATTCAATTTACACCCCAAAGATGTCTGGGCGAGTAGGAGGAAGATCTATGAGCAGACTGCCAGGGAGAGGAAGGGGTGATGCTGGTCGCAGTTGGGGGGCAGTGCAGAGGCGTAACTAGGGGAAACGGCGCCCGGGGCAAGCACTGAAATTGCGCCCACCCCACCCCCGCCGCCCCCTTAGCTAAGCAGGGTCCACCCTGGTTTGCATTTGAATGGGAGACTAGAAGTGTGAGCACTGGAAGATATTCCCCTCAGGAGATGGAGCCACTCTGGGAAGAGCATCTAGGTCCCAAGTTCCCTCCATGGCAGCATCTCCAAGATAGGGCTGCAAGAGACTCCTGCCTGCAACCTTGGGGAAGCCGCTGCCAGACTGGGTAGACAATACTGAGCTAGATAGACCAATGGTCTGACTCAGTATATGGCAGCTTCCTGTCTTCCTAAATACTACTGCAGCACACACACAAGACACCTGTCCCATCCTGACACTCAGCCAACTTCCATAATCAAGTTCCTACACACACACACACCCACACACCCAGAGGTGTAACTAAGGAAAACAGCGTAACTGGGGGGAGGGAACCAACACACACACACACACACAGAGGGCTTAGGAAGGAGCGCACCCCTCATCCTACAGCTAATTTAAAATGGATTAAAGGAGGAACGCAATGGGAAGCAGCGTGAAGGAAGGGGCGGGGGGGGAACCAACACACACACACACACACACACCCAGAGGTGTAACTAAGGAAAACAGCGTAACTGGGGGGAGGGAACCAACACACACACACACAGGGCTTAGGAAGGAGCGCACCCCTCATCCTACAGCTAATTTAAAATGGATTAGAGGAGGAACGCAATGGGAAGCAGCGTGGAGGAAGGGACGGGGCGGGGAACCAACCAACACACACACACACGCACTCACACAGGGCTTAGGAAGGAGCGCAGCCCTCATCCAACAGTTAATTCAAAATGGAATAAAGAAGGAAGGCCACGGGGAAGCAGCGTGGAGGAAGGGGTGGGGGAAACCAACACAGCCTCTGCGCTCCCTCGGGGCTCCCAAGTGTTTGCACCTCCGCCTGAGGGAAAGGATGGAGACCCAGGAACTGCTGCCTGCCTGGTGCTGCTCAACCGATGACGGCAGGGGCTGCACTGTCCCTGCCGCGTTAAGACCATCTTCGAGCCCCAGCCAGGAGAACAACCGCCGCCCCAGCCAAGGCCACCGCACCAAATACAGATTAATTTAAGGCACACAAACCTTTTCTTGTTCGCATCCTTCTTAATGTTGTTGTCCTCCTGTGCCTGCGCCCAGCCAGCAGCAGCAACGCTCTCCCAGGCCCACCCTGCCTCGTCGCCGATGCCACGTGCAGAAGGCGAGCTGGGAGGACTCACGCATGCTCAGAAAGTTGCTTGCGTGCATGTGTGAGTGGGAGAGAGACCCTGGCCAGCGGCAAGCCACTAGAGGGCCTGATCATAAACTCCACTCCACAAGGTTAGAACGAACGAAGCAAGCGCCAAGCGCCCTTTTGGTAAGGGAGGGGAGGGCCAGGCAGGCATGTGCGACTGGGGGGGGAGGTGGTGCCGCGGGGCGGGAAGTGAGAGCGTTAGCGAGCGGAGTGATATATGATGAATGAAATGACGGTGATGCCGATTCACCGAAGCAAGCAGCAAGCAGGCAGGCACTGCAGTGCAACTTTAGGCGCCCGCGCTGCGGCGCCCAGGAGCAATGGGGGGGGGGCACCGGGACCCGGGGAGGGGGAGGGGGACTGCTCAATGCGTCCCACACTGCCTGCTGCGCACACACACACAAAATTCCGAACAAAAAAAAATTTAACCGAAAGGCAGGAGCTTGACGGGGGCACTTTTTGGCGCCCCCCACGTGATCAAACAGAGTGGTGCCCAGGGCACCTGCCCCCCCTGCCCCCCCTATCGTTACGCCCCTGGGGCAGTGACAGGTGCCTTCTCCCCAAGTCAACCCTGCTCCTGCTTTTGCCGGCTCTATGCAGGCACATCTACTCGGATGAAGCAGAAGCACAGCCAATAGTTTTGGCTGAGCGGGAGTTGGCGGGAGGTCCTACCCTGTCAGGGAAGATGCTCTTCCGGTGGCAACTGTGGAGGAGGTGCAGAC
Source organism: Hemicordylus capensis (assembly GCF_027244095.1). Lineage (NCBI taxonomy): Eukaryota > Metazoa > Chordata > Lepidosauria > Squamata > Cordylidae > Hemicordylus > Hemicordylus capensis. The sequence goes on from NC_069658.1 coordinate 163,377,512, forward strand.
TGTTTGGCTGCTAGCCCAGCCAGATGGGTCTCACCATCCTCCCAATCCCCCTTAGCAGTTCAAGCCCCCAGTCAGAGGGTGAGGAGGAAGTCATCATTCTTCTCATTCCTGGACCTGCTCAGCTCCAGACCAAGAGTGGTGATGGAGGTGTCCCTGAAGGAAGCAGCAGCCCCACCACCACTGAAAAGGGCTGTGAGCAGGGCTGGTGAGCATGGTGGCCGGTGAGCATCATGGCAGCATGGTGTGAGATCACTTGGAGCTCTGCCTTAGTGACTCTTCCCACTGCAGGGCATGGGTCAGCAGGGCAAAGGACCCAGAGTGACTTGGGCGATGGTGATGCAGCAGCTCTGTGGGCCAGTTGCAGTGGGCTGCACACTGCCTACCAGGCCCTCACTGTGCACTGGTGGGGGCAGGAGAGATGGGGAGCCTCTGGCGCTGGTGGCGTGGACACCTCTTCCCGTGCAGCATGACCCTGGGGGGCTGTGCTGCATGTGGAGGCTATGGACACAGACCACACGTCAGAGGAGCTGCCAGCAGCCACGGCCCAGTAGGTGGATTCTTGGATTCCTGGGGAGCCAGCCCTCTAGCAAGGCTTCCTGCTCACTGACAATGCAGCCAACACAGCCAGGGCTGCAAAGCATGGTCAACTGGTGCACTTCTGTGGTGTTGTGCACACTTTCCACCAGGCCGTGCAGGATGCGCTTGGCCTCCAGGAGGGAAAGGCCAGGTGCAATGGGGGCTCCCACCACACAGGCCCTGCTGGGGCTCATAGCCAGCCTCAGTGACCACCCTGGGACACCCCCTGGTTCCGGACCTTTGCTGCTCTCTTGGAAGTGCCACAAGGCTGAGGACTGCAGTGGTGGATGGGCTCAGACACCTCTTGGGTGCATCGGCATGGCAAACCTCTTGGTTGCATTGGCATGGCATGTCCCATCCTGTCTCTTTGAAGGGAAAAGCTGTCACCCAGGTGGAGACACTACCTGGTGGAATGTGTTAGGCAAGCCAAGGGGAAGAGGCTGGGTCGCAACCAGGAGGAGGGGGCTGGAGCCCCTAGAGGAGGCGGCTGGGTCGCAACCAGGAGGAGGAGGCTGGGTCGCAACCAGGAGCAAATTCCAACCATAATTGGGGTTGGAAGTTGCCTATTCTGGAAGGACGGGGGAAATTCCCCTTCAGATACAAATGCCTGCCTCCGATTCAAATATTTGAAGTGAGCATTAGGAACTCACAGGGCCCATATTTCTGAAGGAAATATGAACTGCAGCAACACCTCTAGATGAAAAGCATCTTTTGGTTGTGACAACCCTGCTTTGACTGAACTCCTATATTTTGTTTGCATCTTGATGACAGTTTGAAGCAGCAGACAATCTGAATGGAATCTGTTAAATCTTTCAGACGCACAGATAATCCAGGTACTTGCTTAATCTTTATTCAATGCACAGCTTTTATTTTTAGAGACAAAATCCACGTACTTTTCTCCAGCAAACATTGATTGAGAAAATCTCATTCATCTCATTCATATACTAGTCATTTGGAACACGGTCTTGAACATGGATAACATGGAATAAATAGTTAGTCGCTCAAGTTCCTCTTCTTTGGAGTAAAGACCTGGTAAACTTCTCCAAAAACATGCTAGTGATACTTTCTTTTATGCTCATGTTCCACTACATTTGTGCTGGCTTCCTGTTTTTAAAAAGAGAAAAAACTCATTTTCTCAAAGAAAATGTTTAATTTTTCCTTCTTTATTTCTCATACTGATAGCCTGCTCTTCCTCTAAGGACTTCAGTGCAGAATACAGGGTTATTCAACTCTATCCTCACAACAATTCTGCACGAGAGATTAGACTGAGAGGAAGAGAAATTGACCAGGGCGCTTTCCAGAGTACACACTACAAAAGTGTCACTACTGTCAAGTGTGCTTCTATACTGCCTGTGTTTCGACATTGCAAACCCTGTGCTGTCAGAAAGGTGTCATCTGGAAAGCTCCCAGGGCATTTTCCAGATTACCCGCTGAACAGCGGTAGTTGACTTCAGCTTGGCAAAATCGTTTTGAAATCGTAAATAGCGGTTGTTGCGCAAATCCAACACCAGGGGAGCAGTCTTTTCTAGCTTGCATGAAACTTTTGCATTGGGAAAATACAGCTATCTATTTACAAGGTTGTAGCACCGTATTGCAAAGAGAAAACCTGAAAGAAGGCATTGGAAATGTGGACGGCACCTTGCTGACAGTGCACGGAGTGCGATGTAGAAACCCAGGCAGTGCGGAAGGACAATTAATGGCCATGTAGTGACACTGTTGTTGTGTCCAGTCTGGAAAGCATCCGGGAGGCTTTTTAGACAGCAGGCCTTACCACGAGGCTTTACTGCAAGTTGGGGGCATAACGGATATGCCGATGCAAGAAGAGGATTTTTTAACCCTGGACATCAACCGGGCTAGGTTCCAATATGGAGGGAAACCCCTGAATGGTGTGTGAAGTGCCCTCTGAAATATTTCAGGCACTTTGGGTTAATCGGGCCGATATGTGGCCGCACACTAACCCTCCCAAAGTGAAGATGCTCCCGGAAAAAGCTCTTGCTGAAGGTGACTCAGCAAGCAACTTGAAAGAGCAGCAACTTAAACCAGGTCGATTTGATCCAGGTTAATCACTCTTTCCACTATACTGCTGAGGATTCTTGTTCATCAGTATCAGTTAACCTTTCATGTATATAATTTCAAACTGTCCTGTGAAGTATTACAGCTGATTCTTCAAAGATGGTTTTAAATTTAAATACAGCGTAAAAACAATCCCCATATGCAGTCAGGGTGCAGTGCACTAAGCTGCAGAAGCCTAGAGATGTCTGTACACTCGTACCACATGTGTCTGTGTGAATGGCTCTGTGCCCACATTCATTTAAAAAGTGAACCTGGGTACAGGCCCCTCCAATGTATACTACAGATAGGAAGGTACTGCTGTGCCTATGTGCAACATAACATTTGATAGCTGTCCCTGTAAAGAGTTGTGCCTGCCCTGTGCACCCGGTGCACTCATTGTGCAAGTGCTGAACATAACATGTGAATGGGTCTGATGTCTGAATATGAACACAGAATGAAGGGTTTTAGTGGATCAGTCCATGAATTATTCACAGTCAACAATACTAAGTATAACATGGCAGTTATCAAAAAGATCAAACACAATTAAAGCCTAGAAATGTCACTACAAATACGATACCTTACTTTGGAATGTATCGTCATGAACAGTAATAAGGAAGTCTGTGGCTATATCTCTTCATGGATTCAAGAAGCTTTGACTCTAATTTGATCTCTCTTTGGATACGGTGGACTGTGTTCTAGATACGCTTTGTATTTATTTCTAGTGTTTAATTGTGTATGTTTTATGTTTTTAATAACTGTTTTTATAAAGTATAATTTGTCATAAAAGTGCCAATTTATATGTATTTAATCCCCACTGGTATGTTTCCCAGGCTATGGGAAACATCTGTATCAGGCAGCAGTGATATAGGAAGATGCTGAAAGGCATAATCGCGTAGTGAGCGAGAGGTGGCAATGGTAAACCCCTCCTGTATTCTACCAAAGACCACCTCAGGGCTCTGTGGTCGCCAGGAGCTGGCATCGACCCGATGGCATACATTACATTTATGTATGTTTTAGGGGCGTAATTGGCTTCTCTGTGGATCGTTGCTTCATTTTCTGAATCTAGCTAACTCCATTTGTGCTGTTTGTAAATATATGGCAGTGCCAGGAGTATTTCCTGCATGCCCAATAGTAGAATGCAGTCGTTCAGGAATGTAGGCCCAGTAATGCAAGGAATGAAGATGCAGAGACATTCACAAGCTTTGCAGGCTTGCACGCATAGCTGGCTCAAAATTCACCAAATACTTTAAAATTGCTTCCCTTGTAAACACAAAATAATCTCAATGTGTTGAATAGATTTCTCTTGGACTGGAATATAAGCAGAAATATGATGAATTATAGACAGAAAGAAAGGATGACATATTAAGTGGGGTAGTCATATATTTCTGGTAGTAGAATATTGAGACCTATATTGTTTCAATTGTGTAATGTTTTCTATTGTTTTCTGTTTCACAATAATGTAACACATGAAATTAATCAAGCTGACATACACAGCAAGGAATCACCAGTGCTGTTCGGAATTCCCTCTGGTAGGAGAAACCCTTATTCATGATAGCAGAGTGCACAGAGGCACAACACAGCGGAATTTGCTTAGGCATGCGTGTATGCTGAGAGTAAAATAACTTGGAGCCAGTTCATAGTTTCAAACCAATATCAGGAGTATTGATTAGAGAACTCCATTCTAGGTAGGAAAGTGAAGAGATAGGATCTCTGTCTATCTAGCTGGATGCAGATGGATTCTGCATCTCTGCACACATGGTGCAGGGAGAGAGGAGCTTGCATGTTGCAAGGGAGAAGGAAGGGAGAGAGGAAGTGACAGGCAGGCAGGAAGTGTCCCTGAGAGTAGCAATCTCAATTCCAAAGGGATAGTGTCAGAGCAGTAGAGAAGGGATGACCAATGTCTTGACCCTCTAGTCTTCTGACTCACTAGTCTGTCCTCCACTGTCTTTGAGACAAGAGACAGCACAAAGTCCTTCACTTCCAACAAGTGCAGCGAGAGGTAACAGCACTTCTCAGCTAACTATCAGTGCAGTTGGGAAGTGTTAGTTGGATCGGGGCGGAGCCACCATTGAGCGAACGGATTTGAAAAACCTGGGCCACCAAATTCTAATCTGCATTCATCCTACTACCGATGGGCCTCTCTCCTTTCTACAACTGGGCATGGGCAGCTAGCAACCTGGGGACACCTTAGCAGGTTCCCATAGAAAGCATGGGGGCGGGGGTGGTCAAAAGAAGGCCCTTAAACAGTGCCGCCGTGATTCCCCTGGGATTCCCCCAGGATTCCCATGCCCCCCAAAGAAAAGAACCCCCCCAAGAAACGGTGGGGGGGGGAAGAAACAAGGGACCCTAACTGCTTTTTTCACTCCTCAAACTGAGAGTCTCGATTGCTCCTGAGAACTCCTCTGAGGGTGAGTGTGAGGTGAGGTCTCCTCCTGCCTGCTGCTGCAGCTACAGCCTCACCTCCCTCCTACACAGTGGTTAGAGTGCTGGACTAGGACCAGGGAGACCCTAGTTCAAATCCCCATTCAGCCATGATACTAGCTGTTTGACTCTGGGCCAGTCACTTCTCTCTCAGCCTAACCTACTTCACACTTCTCTCTCCGCTTAACCTACTTCACAGGGTTGTTGTGAGGAGAAACTCAAGTATGTAATACACCGCTCTGGGATCCTTGGAGGAACAGCGGGATATAAATGTGTAAGTAAGTAAGTAAGTAAATAAATGGCTCAAGTCTAAATGGCTCAAGCCTAATATCGTCCTCACTGTTATTCCGCGGAAGCAGCCACTTAATGAAGGGGTTTCCCCCCTACCTCCCAAGTTTACACTCAGGGGGAAAAGGGCTGGTTTTCTCCCTGTCCTTTCCAACAGGCAGCAGCCCCTGGTGGGGCCCTTTATCTTGATCCCTGCCTCAACCCCTGTGGCTGTGCTAATCCTCTAGGTCTCAGGTTCACTCAGTGCTTCACCACCACCTCGCGGAGGACATGGACGCACTCGACTCTCCTTAGTCACAGGGTCTCCTGGACGGCCTCACCCCGGTAGGTCGTCGTCCAAGGCTGATGGCACAACTCTGACAGAGAAGGGCACAGGTAATCTAGGGGCCCCTCTCTAAGGCGACCATGGTTCGCTGGACTGGTACCCCTCTCTGTCACGGCCTCAATGCCTCTGCTGCAATGGCCAGACCTTCTGACCCAAGGCCTGTTGCTTCAGCCAGACTGGGCATGGCTCTACTACATGCCTGGAGTTAACCGCACGCAGTTAGCGAAGAGAGGGCTATTCCAGGATGGTGCAAGACACAATCTGGGCCACTTGGCGCCAAAGCACCAACAGGAATTACCAGATGACTTGGGCCGTCTTCCTCAGAAAGGCCGCCTTAGATGGGCTAGGCATAAAAAGTTGAGATATGCTTGGCCAAAGTCCCCCAAGACCCGGCCTTCCCTTCCCGCAGGCAGGCCTGGACCAGGGTCTGAGACCCATTACTCTGAAACAGACAGTATTAGCTTCGGTCCTGAGCCTGAGGAGAGCAGGAAGTATTCAACTCCACCCCCACCTCTCTTGTTTTTCGAGGAGCTACCAGTATCGCTCTTCCACTGATTGATCGCCTTCCTTCATGGAACCTCAATAAGGTACTGAATGCCCTCACATGGGCCCCCTTTGAACCAATTTCATCTATCCCACTAAAGTATCTATCCAACAAGGTCCTCTTCTAGTGATGATCACTCTGGCACACAGAGTATCGGAATCGGGGGGCGATTTTGGTTCGAAGGGAGCTCTGCGTCTTCCAGCCAGACGTGGTGGTCCTTAAGACGTAGGGTTCTTCGACCCTACCTTGGTCAAAATAAATAATTAAATATATTAACAAACTCAGTCTTCCAAGCCCATACATTTGCTTGTACGCTTGTAAACGTTTGGCATTCCCTGGAGGGTTGCAGGGCCTGACGCACCTACATTCAAAGAACAAAGGACCTAAGGCGGTCCGAGGCCCTCCGCGTGACTCCACGTGACTTCACAGGGCTCTAAGGCGCCTAAGGTGACCTTAGCTCGTTGGCCGAGGGCATGCGTCACCACAGCCTACCAAGCCCCGTCAACACAGCTTCTATGGGGCATCATAGCACACTCTACCACAGGGCAGCCACCTTGGCGGCTTTCACAGCACAGGCGCTGCTAGGGGAAATATGCCGGGCATCCACATGGCCCGCCATTTCTCCCTTTCTCAAGCACTACAAAATTGGGGGATGGGTGTTCCAGCAAGTGGTCCAGAACTGATCCACTTCCCCACCGCCCATGGTAACTTTTAACTGCTCTGGTAAGTCCCTTTGTGAGCCGTGACCACCTACTTCAAGGGAGAAAGAAACATTGGACCTACCGTGTGTTGGAAATTCTCTGTGGTGAGAGAATTCCTTTCTCAATATAGCAGAGTGCACAGAGGCACAACACAGCGGTAGATTAGTTAGGCATGCGTGTGTGCTGAGAGTAAAGTAACTTGGAGCCAATTTATAGTTTCAAATCAATATAAAAGGCATTTATTAAGGAACTCCATTCTAGATAGGAAAGTGAGGATTTAGGATCTCTAATCTATCTATCTAAGTGGATGCAGTTGGATTCTGCATCCTCTCTGCACATTTGGTGCAGGGAGAGGAACTTGCCATGTTGCAAGGTAAACGGCCAGGTAGCAAGAGAAGAGAGAAGGAGGAAGGAAGTTGAATCCCCTGAGATTAGCAATCTACATTTCAAAGGGATAGCACCAGAGCAGTGGAGAAGTGATGACAAATGTCTTGACCCTCTAGCCCTCTGACTTACTAGTCTGTCCTCCACTGTCTGAGGCAAGAGACAGTGCAAAGTCCTTTATCTTCCAATACCGTGAAGGGTTCTTTCTCCTCTGAAGTAGGAGGTCACACGGCCCACCCGTGGATCAGGGACTAGTGTGGTGTCAGGCCATGCCTCTCTGCGCCAACCTTTGGGACTAATTGTTCCGATGCTAACCTTGGAACAACCTCCGTTTCTACCTTGATTAATATCTCAGGGCTTCCGTCCTCTATCCTACTCCCTTTGAGTGCTAACCTCTAGTTCCACAACACTGTGGAGTTCTGCAGCCCAATCATGAAACGCAACAGTCGGAACTGGGGAATCACACCTGAGCATGCTGGGAGAAGGGGGATGGACTTGAGCTACTTGAAAAGCACCTGAGATTTCCTGTCTATCGGGAGGAAGGAGTGGAAGTTAACCCTTTGTGAGCCGTGACCTCCTACTTCAGAGGAGAAAGAACCCTTCACGGTAGGTCCAATGTTTCTATTTCCTCTTCCATTCTCTGCTTCTTCCCATTTGGGCACTGTCTTTCCCCCTCACATTTGGGGGCTGGCTTTTTCTATACCTGGAACCTTGGTCTCGTGCTCAACAGCGACCCAGCTGCCAGGCTCAGTGAAGAGGGCAGAGCCCAGCCATCATGCCTAGCAGCAACCTCAGCTGCAGGGCTCAATGGAGGAGGAGGTCGATGACCCCAGAGAAGGAAGTGGGTGACTGCTCCACTCATATATATTGCCCCCCAAAAGACACACACACACACAGAGGAATCAAACATTTGATTCCAGGGAGAGGAACTTGCCATGTTGCAAGGAAACAAAGGGGCGGCGGGGGACCTCTGGGGAGCTTCAGGGGGCGGCCGCCAGCCGAGGGGGACTGAGCTTGAAGGGGGCGGCAGGGACTGGGAGCGATCCTGCCACCCCAATTATGGCTACGAGAAGCGGGAGCCCGCGCTGAGGGAGATTGAAGCGGGCGGCACCCTGCCGCCCAATTACTACAAGGAATACAGTACAGTACAGTGCCTTACTTTCATGGAAGGGGTGAGTAAAGCCCCCCCCTTTTCGCTCCGGAACGAATTAATCCGTTTCCAATGCATTCCTATGGGAAACCGCTTTTCGACTTACGAACTTTTCGACCTACGAGTATGCATTCGGAACGGATTAAGTTCGTAAGTCGAGGGACCACTGTAATTAAATCAAAGGTAGCCTAAAACCTTAGGTATGCTTAAGATTCTTTTCAATTATAGTCCCCCAACCCAATTATTTAAAAATATTTCCATATTGTAATTTTATTTTTAATGTTGTATTTTACAGTCTGCAGACAGATATGTATTTCTGAAATAAATATTTGAGTCAGGGGAAATTATGGTGGGAGCACTTTATGCCTAAACAAGGAACTAAAAATCCATTTAAAAGACAGAGCTGGTTCAGATGAACCTCAGTCCAGCAACACCCCTTCTACATGTGATAAGACTGGAGCCTTGTCACGAAGCCTTGTCACGAATGTACCCACCTCTAGGTCATTCAAGGATATGCAGACATGTTCTCCACGTCCATTACTCAGGTGAAAATGGTGATCATATGAATGTTTAAACAGGGTTTTGCAGCATGTGTGAAGGGGTGATATGGAAGAGTACGTGCTTTAGAATCCAAGGGAAAGTGTGGTATGCAAGGACAAGGCAGTCAAGAGGAATCAGGAATATTAATAGTTTAATGAACTAGAGATGATTAGCTTATCCCACGCACAGCATTCGCACTCTAGGATTTTATTGTCCTAGAGTGCAGAGGGGCAGTTAGGATTGGGGATGCGCATGGAACCGTGGCGGGGCAGTTCAAAGGCGGCAGGGGTGCCGCTTTAAGAGTGGGGGAGGGTGCCCTTACCCTTCCTGCCACTTCCCTCCGCCGGCGTCCTTTGTTTAGAAAGCTAATCGAGGCGGCAGCATACCTCCCTGCCACCCCGTTGGCCGGATATGGCTGGAAGTCCCTGACCCTCCTGCACACGTGGGCGTGTGTGCATGCTGGTGCGCACAGGCACATCAGGGACGTCCGGCCAACGGGGGCAATGGGGTGGCAGGGAGATGCGCTGCTGCCCCGATGAGCTTTCTAAGCAAACTACTCTGGCAGGAGGAAGTGGTGGGAGGGGTAAGTGTACCCTTCCCCACTCTTAAAGCGGCACCCTGCAGCCTTTGAACCTGTGAATCTAAGCATTTCATATTGATCTCTATGTATTGATCCTAGGGTATGTCGTTAATGGAGAACTGAGCTCTTGCTACACCATTTGGATGGTAGCTGAAGAGAGTCCCCTCCATCTTGTATTCCTGAACGTATGTCAGTGGGAAAGAACCTGCTTAGTATGCTTTGGTTCTCATACTAAGCAGACCTTGCAAGCTGCAACATAATATGTATTCTCTATGCCTTGCTTTGTTCTGGCCTGCTGGTCAGGAGAGGTGATGATGCTGGTATCTGAACTGCCTCCTAGAGGCTGCATAAGCACTCCTTTAACAATGGTAGTATTGTTGGAAGTTAAAGGACTTTGCGCTATCTCTTTGCCTCAGACAGTGGAGGACAGACTAGTAAGTCAGAGGGCTAGAGGGTCAGGATATTTGTCATCACTTCTCCACTTCTCTGATGCTATCCCTTTGATAGGGGAAGAAGACAGATGGAACAGCTTGGGTGGGGCACTGACTGACTGCTGTCTTTGCCTCTGCCCCACCTTTCCTCAGGTGTGTGTAACATCTCCTTGGGCTGCTGCGGAGGCTTTGGCTGCTGCTGCTGCTGCTATATAGGGCAGGCTAGCCCAAGGGCTCTCGTCCTTGTGGCTCTCTGCTGTGGGGCGAACTGCCTGAGGCCCAGAAGATCTCTCTCCTTCTGCCATGAAGATCCGTCTTCCTACAATTAAGAAGTCAGCAGGAGATTATGCAAGTCTGGTTTTGTTTTTTTAAATTAAGCCAAGAATCCGTGGTGGGTTAGTCTGGGGAGATGTGTCTGGGAGAGCAAAAACTGGGTCTGGAGTGGGGGCAGCAATATCATAGGTAGCAGGCAGAGGGAGGTATGGCGGTGGGAGTTGGGCAGGCCATTACAGGGGGAAACGGTCCAGGCAATTGAGGCCTGTTCCTTTCCCCAGCCCTTCTCCCAACCCTTTGACCCTAGGGAGCTCTGTGAACACTCCTTCGAGGATTAGGGTGCTGCTGCTGAATGCCAGGTCAGTTAACGCAAAAATATCTCTCATCCACGATTTGATTGTGGATGAGCGTGCTGACCTGGTATGTGTGACGGAGACCTGGTTGGATGCGCTGGGCGGGGTTGGTCTCTCTGAGCTTTGTCCTCCAGCTTTCCAGATCGTGCAGCGGCCCCGCCTCGAGGGTCGGGGAGGAGGCGTTGCAGTCATCTTTCGAGAGACCCTCCCCGTTTCCAGGTGCCCGGTCAGGCAATCTCAGAATTTCGAGTGTTTGTCCTTGAGGGTGGGCCACCGAGATAGGCTGGGGATTCTGTTGGTGTACCGACCACCCTGCTGCACTTCAGTCTCCCTACCTGAGCTGGCGGGGGTGGTCTCGGAGGTGGCCTTGGGTTCCCCCAGGCTTATTGCTTTGGGGGATTTCAATGTCCACACCAAGGCCCCCCTAGTGGGTGCGGCTCAGGATTTCATGGCAACCGTGGGCCTGTCTCAATTGGTATCGGGCCCTACCCACGTGGCGGGACACACTCTGGATCTGGTTTTTGCCGACCGGGAAATAAATGATCTGGAGGTGGTGGAATTTGAGACCACTCCCTTGTCATGGACAGATCATCACCTGGTGGGGTTTAGTTTGACTGCTCCGTCTGCCCTCTGCAGGGGGGGTGGGCCAATTAAGATAGTCCAACCCCGGAGGCTTATGGATCCGCTTGGATTCCAGACGGCCCTTGGGGAGTTTCCAGTGTCCAGAGCTGGTGACCCTGTCGAGGCCTTGGTTGATCTCTGGAATGGAGAGATGGCCCGGGCTGTTGACACGGTTGCTCCTAAATGACCTCTCCGGCTTAGTGGAGCCCATTCTGCTCCTTGGTTTTCCTCAGAGCTTAAGGCGATGAAGCAACTTGGACGACAGCTGGAACGACGCTGGAGGAAGAGTCGTCACAAATCCGACCGAACACGGGCTAGAGCCCATTTTAGGGACTACTCCGTGGCGGTGGGGGCGGCGAAGAAATGCTCTTTCTCCGCCTCCATTGCATCTGCTCAGTGCAGACAAACAGAGCTGTTTCGTGTGGTGAAAACCTTGCTCCACACATCCCCCCAGACAATGGGGGAGGAGTCATCTACAGCTCTGTGTGATCGGTTTGCCTGTCGCTTTGCAGATAAAGTCACTTGCATCCGTGCTGACCTGGACTCCAGAGTTTTGGCAGTTCCGGCAGACGTGCCTTTGGTACCATCTTGTCCCGTTGTGTTGGATTCTTTTCAGTTGGTGTGGCCTGAGGATGTGGACAAGATCCTGGGCAGTGTGTGTGTGACTTCGTGCGCTCTTGACCCTTGCCCTTCATGGCTAATAAAAGCTGCCAGGGAGGGGACAGGCAGATGGTTGGAGGTGATCGTTAATGCTTCGTTAAGGGAGGGCAGGACGCCATCGTGCCTCAAGGAGGCGGTGGTAAGACCTCTATTAAAAAAGCCCTCCCTTGATCCCTCCAACCTGGATAACTATAGACCTGTGTCTAACCTTCCCTTTTTGGGCAAGGTGATGGAGTGTGTGGTGGCGTCCCAGCTGCAGAGGGTCTTGGGTGATACGGATTATCTGGACCCTTTGCAATCTGGCTTCCGCCCCGGGTATGGGACTGAGACTGCCTTGGTCGCTCTAGTGGATGACCTACGCCGGGAACTAGACAGGGGGAGTGCGTCCCTGTTGGTTCTGCTGGACCTCTCGGCGGCGTTCGATACCATCGACCATGGTATCCTTCTGGGCCGCCTCTCGAGTATGGGAATCGGAGGCATTGCGGTGCAGTGGTTCCAGTCCTTTCTTGAGGGGAGGGTCCAGAAGGTGCTGCTGGGGGACTACTGCTCGGCCCTCTGTTGTCTTGTTTTTATGCTTGTTTTATATGTTTTTAGCTTGATGTTTTTATTGCCTGATGTTTTTATTGCTTTTATTGTATGTTTTAATTTTTGTAAACCACCTTGGGGTTTTCTTTTAACGAAAGGCGGTATAGAAATGTAAAAATAAAAATAAATAAATAAATATGTATATTGCTACTCTTAGGGATTCAACTTCCTTCCTCTCTCTCCCACTTCCTACCTGCCCGTCTACCTTGCAACATGGCAAGCCTCTCTCCCTGCACCATATGTGCAGAGAAGATGCAGAATCCATCTGCATCTAGCTAGATAGATAGGAAAGTGAGGAGTTAGGATCTCTAATCTATCTAGAATGGAGTTCCTTAATAAATGCCTTTTATATTGATTTGAAACTATGAATTGGCTCCAAGTTATTTTACTCTCTGCAAACACGCATTCTTAACTAAATCTGCTGTGTTGTGCCTCTGTGCACTCTGCTATAATGAGAAAGGGATTCTCTCACCACAGAGAATTTCCAACAAGTATTGTAAGCCTGATGGCCTAATATGGAGTTGTACTGCCGGACTACTTGGCTGGCTTGTTGTGAATGATGATGTGTTCAGATGTATCAAGCTTTGGACAGACACCATCTTGGGTCCATCTTGTCTTTGGGAGCTATCCCCTAGATGGCCACTTTGTTAACTCTGCAGCATTCAATAAAGCTTCTTGGAACTATAAAGTTTTCTCCTCTGTGGTACATACAAAATTGTCTATCATCTACCAAGTAGATAGTAACATGTTAGTTAACAGCTCCTAACTACCCCTCTACATGCATTCCAAATATTAAAGTACCCCCCACACAAACACACACAATTTGTGGAACAAATGCTGGGATGAGGAGATGTATGAACTTTCATCTCTGTTGTGGGGTGGACTTGGGTGAATTATTCTCCAAATCGTCTGTAATGTATGGTCGTTTGCTCATGCTGATCGTAGCAGGAAGGCAAAGGAAACCTAGGAGAACCTCTTCTGTGCTGGACTGGAGACACTGATGTTTTCGGGGAGGGAGGGGTGTTAGTAGGAACTGTATATACCATCAGAGACTACACTGCCACAGCTTCACTTACCTCAATCTGCTCGAGAAAGAAGCTGCTCCATTGACACAACGTATAATGCTATAAAATTCTGTCTATGCTGCTGGATATATCAAGTTCAGATGAAGAAACATGTCGTGCAATAATTCGTTTGAGAATGAGATGCAAAATCCAGTTGCCCTGTGAACAGGGGCATGGCAAATTGAAGAGGGCCCTGGCTAAAAAGTGAAGATGGGCCCCGGCCCCTGCCCCTACCCCCACCCCACCCCACCCCTTCTTCAGAGAGGCATGAGTGGGAAAGCAAAGGACAAGCTGTCACCAAGGCCAGTGGGTCCCTCTCCTCCTGGGCTTCAGGGACCTTTGTCCCCCATTGTTCAATTGTAGCCACGCCCCAGCTTGAGAATATTTTATTGAAAAAACAGGATAGAAATCATGCTTCTAGACAAAGACCTTTAGCTACACTAAATATGTCTGTGTTGGATGTCTGCCTGCCTTACACTTAAAACATCTCTTCATTTATGAATATCTTCCCACCAAAACACTAAACACACTTAAAAAAAAAAAGTTTGTAGAACTCCAGATTTAAAAAAAAATCTTTGTCAGGCTGAACTGCAAAACTAGGAAACACTTCATAAAATGGCAGCCTGTCAATCAAATGCAGAAAAGAAGCAAGAGGTTGCTGAAAGGAGAAATAAATGTAAGAGCAGCATTGAACCTAGGTAAAAAAACAAGATTCTTTTTGGTTTTTTTAAAGTAAGATTGGTCGGGGTGGGGAGAGAGATTAAATTACATTTCTTCATCTTATCTGACACACTCTAGTTCAGGCCTGCACAACTCAAATGACCTGGCGGGCCGAAACCAACCGTGACTTGTTTCATGGGGACCGAGGTCAATTCCGAGGGTGCTGATTATTAGAGTAACACTTAATATCAACCAATCAACTGAATTAAAGTGAAATGAATTAAAAATGAATTTAAAATTAATTTAATCAATATTTAACTTTTGATGTTCTGGCAGGCCAAGATTGATTTAAATTAATATGAAATAAGTTAAATTAAAATTCATTCTAATAATATAAAGATTATACAATCTGTACAAAATACATAATAAAATGCATTGTTCTTCCTTTCCACCTCTGCCAAATTATCACACAAAACATGGAACACTTTTAAGGTGGGGGGGAGAGAACCTCTTCTCATAATTTTGGAAAAGAATGGAGAAAGGGTAAGAAAGATGGAAAGGATGCAGCAGGAGGCTTGGCCGGAGAGAGAGAGAGACTGGAGCAGTCTAGGAGAGAGAGAGAGAGAGAGGGAGAGAGAGAATGGAGCAGTCTTGGTGTGTGTGTGAGAGAGAGAGAGAATGGAGCAGTCTTGGTGGGGGAGAGAGAGAAAGACTTAAGAGACTTAAGAGCAGACCCCAGCCAGAAAGGTAGCTGTTTGGATGAATGGCAGTGGATGGAGGTGTGGGTGTCTGCTCTGAGGGGCCTGTGGTGGTGGTGGTGTCGCTTTAAACAGGGTGGGCAAGAGAGCCCTCTGATTTCTCAGACAGACAGATAGAAGAACATGAAGGGTGAGGTTTGAAAGAACCATTACTACTACTACTACAACATATATTCCACATTTTGACACAAGTTTCCAAAACAGTTTATGTAATAATAATAAAGAAAGGTAATAATAAGAAGAAAGAAAGAGTAATAACAAAGAAAGAAAGATGGATTCCCAGTCCCCAAAGCGAGAGAACAATCTAAAAAGAAACATAAAATAGACACCAGCAACCATCACTGGAGGGTTACTGTGCAGGGGGTAGAAAGAGCCAAGTGCTCCCCTCCCCTGCTCAATGAAGAGAATCCCCACTTTGCCCTCCACTTGGGGTCCTCTTGCCCAGTTGGCAGGAGATGCCCCCAAGTCCTGAAGCAACCTCTAGGGGCAAGAGGACCAATGGCCATTGCTGAGGCTCGTGACACATCCTCTAGAGAGGCAAGAGGACAAGAGGACCAATGGCCATTGCTGAGGCTCGTGACACATCCTCTTTTATGACACTTCCGGGGCTCAGCTGCTCTTTGTGGGTGAGTTAGGCGAGGTGGAGAGGAGCTGGAGAGATAGAGAGGAAAGAGAGTGTTAGAGAGTCCGTTTCTGTTTGTCAAATTTATTTATTTATTCATCCATCCATCCATCTATTTATCCATCTATTTATTCATCCATCCATTTATTTATCAATTTATTTATTTATTCAGTGTTACAGTTAGTGTTAGTGTTATATTGTTGTTTGTTTGTTTGGGGTGGTTTTGGGAGGGGTCTGGGGGGGAGGGAGGGACAGTCAGCTTTTAGTAACAGGAGGGATAGTTAGTCAGGGGGGAAGAGTTAGACAGGGAGGGAAATGGGGGAGAAGATGAGGAAAGACCTCTTCGCAATGTAAGTTGGATTTCATCACAGCTTTGCCTGTCTCCCTTTGTTCCTGGGCCAGGTCTGACTAGAGTCCTCCGCCCACCCAATTAGGAAGGGCAACAGCTGTGAAGACGCCTATTGTGATGTGTTCCACAGATGTCCCAATTCTAGGGGAGAATTTGAATCCACCCCTCATTTAGCTGGATGAGAACAGAGCTCAGAGAGGAGGTCTGGAGATGAGTGTTTTTTAAAGTCTAAAACAGCAAGGGGTTGTTTCAAAGAAGTTACAAACTTAGATAGAAAGCCTGCACCCTGTACTAACTAGCTCATGGGGAGGGAGGGAGGGAGGGAGGGAGGGTACCAGGAGTGTCAGCCCATCAGATGAAACTCAGAGATGGACAGAGCAAGCGAACAAGGGGACAGTCCTACACTCTCTGCCTCTGTTCCTAATCTATGAGTGCTGAGAATTGATGGTTATGCAGTCACATTTCCAACATGGGTCCCATCAATCTATGGGTCCCATCATGTCTCATCAAGTGTGAAGACTGTAAGATAAAATTCAATGTGGGGAGAGCTCAAATCCAACTTTAAGATCCTTCTTATCGATTTCATTGAACTGATGGTACTGAAACCAGTTACTAACCAGATTTTGTACTTCAGTTAGGTTTTTTTGCTTACAGCCCTTTTCTTGGAAACAGAACAAATCCCTATAGGTACCCCATTCAGGTTGCATATTGATCTCTTTACATGCTAAAGCTTCAATTGGAGATAGCCATCATGGAGTTTTAAATTCCAACCATTTTTTATATTTTACCCACACTCTCATTAGACTCCTTCTCACATAGTGATTAAGAAAATCTTTATGCACTTTACTTTTATCATACCACAGATATGAATGCTACCCAAACCTTCTCTCAAATCCTTTGATTGAGAAAATCTCATTCATCTCATTCATATACCAGTCATTTGGAACACGGTCCTGAACACTGACGTGGATAACATGGAATAAATAGTTAGTAGCTCAAGTTTCTCTTCTTTGGAGTAAAGACTTGGCAAACTTCTCCAAATACATGCTAGTGATGCTTTCTTTTATGCTCATGTTCCACTACATCTGTGCTGGCTTCCTGTTTTTAAAAAGAGAAAAAACTCATTTTCTCAAAGAAAATGTTTAATTTTTCCTTCTTTATTTCTCATACTGATAGCCTGCTCTTCCTCTAAGGACTTCAGTGCAGAATACAGGGTTATTCAACTTTATCCTCACAACAATGCTGCAAGAAAAATTAGACTGAGAGGAAAAGAAATTGACCAGGGTGCTTTCCAGAGTACACACTACAAAAGTGTCACTACTGTTTGTTAAGTGTGCTTCCGTACTGCCTGTCTTTCAACACTGCAAATCCTGTGCTGTCAGAATTGTGCCATTCACATTTCCCATGACTTCTTTAGGATTTATCCTTCTGTTTTAGTCCTACAACGTTGCATGTGCATCACAAATAAATAGCTGTATTTTCCCGTTGTAGGAGGGTTGCGCAAGCTATTTTCATTTTTAAAATGATCCTGAAGCCGAAGCATTTTACTGCTGAACAGAGTGTTATCTGGAAAGCTCCCAGGGCATTTTCCAGATTACCCGCTGAACAGCAGTAGTTGACTGCAGCTTGGCAAAATTGTTTTCAACTCGTAAATAGAGGTTGTTGCGCAAAACCAACACTAGGGGGAGGAGTCTTTTCTAGCTTGCACGAAACTTTTGCATCGGGAAAATACAGCTATTTATTTACAAGGTTGTAGCGCTGTATTGCAAAGAGAAAACCTGAAAGAAGGCTGTTGGTGATGCACCCTACTCACAGAGTTACGTTCCAGTACCCCAGTGGAAATGTAAGAAGACTCCAACACACAGGCAAGGATTTAAACTGAAGAATATATTGTAGAAAAAGCACTCACATGATATTGCAGCTCAGTAAGTCCATTTACACATAGATATAGATATACATCAGGCACATGGATACAGAATGTACATAGTTCAGCCGGGTGGACCACAGTGTAGCAGCATCTGCCACTGTGGACACTCTGCTCCTCTCTGGGCCTCCTTCTTATACTGGCCTTGGCCAATCACTGCAGATCATTACTCAGCATCTTGTAATTGGCCTCACATGTTGTTAGTCACTAATCACAGTAATTACAGTGACTTACTATTTTCACCTGAAAGCATATTACCACAACACCTTACAGAGATATATCCTGACACCCCTCCTATCTCTTTTAGGTGTTGTGCAGGCCCAGCTTTTCACATATTCCATTATGCTTCACTGCACATAGGGGTTTCGTCATAATGTCTGCTAGATTATTCTCAGACATACAATATTCCAATTTCACGATTTCATTATCAACAGCATGCTTCACATTCTGAAACTTGATATCAATATGTTTACTTCTATTCTTTACTTTTTCCATTTCTGCAATCTGTATGCAGGTCTGGTTGTCTTCATACACAGTAATTGGATAATTCACATGTTCATCCAACTCATTTAACATCTGTTTGTACCATGTCAATTCTGTACACAGATCAGATAATGAAGCATATTCTGCTTCTGCTGTGGATGTCGCGATACTATTCTGCTTTCGCGTCTTCCATCCAATTAAGCTACCACCAAGCAATATGACATATCCTGTGATGGACTTTCTATCTTGTACATTGCCAGCCCAGTCACTGTCCACATAGGCTTCAATTTTTAGGCTTTCATCAGGTTCCAAGTGCAACCCCTTGCTCATTGTACCTTTTAGTTATCTTAAGACTCTTTTAACACCTACCCAATGTCTTTGCGTGGGTTTGGTGGAAAATCTGCTTAAGATATTTACAGCTGTCGATATGTCAGGCCTTGACCACTGGGCTAAGTACAATAATTTCCCAATTATAGATTGATATAGCTCCACATTTTCAAATGGTTCACTTGTACAACTGTCTTCATTTAAGAAACCAGTCACCATTGGTGTTTCTACTGTTTTACACTGCTCCAAGTTACATTCTGCTAACATCTGTGCAATCTTATTGTCTTGTATTAGTATGTACCCCTCGTCTGTATGCTCTACATGCATGCCAATATAGGTTTGAATCAAACCTAAACTTTTGAGGGTGAATACCTTGCCAAGTTCCACCTCAATTCTCTTTCTTTGTTTTTCCATCATGCACGAGCACTAACAAGTCATCAACATAGACCAATATTACTGTTCTATTGGTTCCTGATCCTCTAATATACATACAGGGGTCTGCAATGCTCTTTTTATAACCCAGATGTTTCAGTTCTTTATCTAGACAGCGATTCCAGTTATGAGCTGACTCCTTCAGCCCATATATGGCTCTCTTTAGTCTGTACACAACGTTAGGCTCATTGCTTTCGTAGCCTGGTGCTTCTCTCATGTACAAAACCTCATCTAGCTCAGCGTTGAGGTATGCGGTTTCAATATCATAATGGTATACTTTAAAACCTCTCTGCTTAGCCGAGCTCAAACATATTCTCACTGATTCCCCTCTAATGGTAGGAGCATAAGTTTCATCATAGTGTATGAACATGCGCTGCGTAAAGCCCTGTGCTACTAGCCTCGCTCTGTAAATCACCTCTCCACTCTGTGTGATTTTCTTCCTGTATATCCACTTGCATCCTACAGCAACTTCACCTTTTGGTAATTTCGTAGGAACAAACACATGAAGTTTCTCCATTGCCTGCATTTCTTTTTTCATAGCTTTCTCCCATTCTTTTTTCTTACTTACAGGCAGCTTCAAAACTTCCCAGTATGTCATGGGCTCCACTAGCACATGTTCTATTTTGTTTATTTTAAATCTTTCTGGGGGTATTCCTTTTGTTTCCCTTTCAGACCTTCTAGGTTGTACATCCTCATCTGACGCTACCTCTTCCTCATCCTCTGATTCAGAGTGTGCCTCTGTTTTAGGGAGAGTATTATCGTGCACATGTTCCCAATTACTTTGTTCAGCAAACTTGGCCGAACTGGATATAACGATCCTATCTTTGTCTAGGAATCTATATCCTTTGGTAGCTGGATCGTATCCTACAAACCTCAGCTTCTTGGTTTTGTTCTGGTTCTTTCTCCTTAACTGCTTGGGAATATGCACATAAGCATAGCTCCCGAAAACACACAGATGTTTAACAGATGGTTTCTTACCAAATAACATGTAATAGGGGCTCTGCTGAATTGCAGAGCTCCACAGCCTATTCACAATATAGTTAGCTGTTAAAATTGCCTTCCCCCAGAGCACTCTTTCAAGGTTGGCATCCAGGAGCAGGGCATCCTTCATGACTTGTAGTAACCCGTTTCTCCTCTCAGCCACCCCATTCTCAGCAGGGGTGTATGGATTGGTTTTTCTGTGCGATACCCCAATATCTTTCAACCAAAATTGGAACTGATGAGAGAGAAACTCAGTTCCTCTATCTGTTTGTATCTCAGCAACAGAAAGCAACAAATTTTCTTTCCACATAGGTAAACCATTCTTTAGATCTGGCAAATACCTCTTTCTTGTCTTTTAATAGGTAACAGAACCCAAATCTGGAAAAGTCATCAACAATAACCATAGCATATTTGGCCCCTCCTTTAGTTTGACTCAGTGGTCCTATCAGATCAGCATGTACCAATTCAAATGGCCTTTTGGTTACTCTATTACTCCTTTTACTTACTGAAAATACCTTACTTTTGGCTTGCTTACAAATAGCGCAATCAAGGTATTTAGTACACTTCTTTGTATCACAGCCCTCTGCAAATTCAGGCATTTTACTTATTGTGGAAAAACATGCATGACCTAGCTTTCTATGCAAGAGATGAATACACCTGTCTTGAAAAGGTATATTATCATGCACAGCTGAGGCTGCTTCATTCTGTTCTAAATAATATAGGTTATTATGCATTTTTCCTTTTGCTATCACTTTGCCATTTTTGGTTATTAGGCATTCCTTATTGCTGAAACTCACTTTGTATCCAGCAATATCTAAACGAGGAACGCTGATTAGGTTCTGCCTAATGCTTGGTACACATAAAGCATTTACTTCATCACATAACTCTGGAATACATACTGTTCCTTCCCCCATAATGTCCGAACACTTGCCATTAGCCAGGCTCACGTGTTTGCTGGTAGCTGGCCTCAGTTCTGGACAAAGTTCAGGATCCACGTATATGTGTTGAGAACATCCACTGTCTATTATCCACTCTGAGCTACTCACATTGTCTCTCTCGCGTATCAGGTTCACGTGACGACCGCCTCTTTGTTGCTGAGTTCCTTTTCGCGCTGCAAGCAATCTCTGCTTACAGTCTCTTTGTAAGTGTTTACAGGAACCACATTTAAAGCACCTCCTCACATTCTGGACGCTTTCAGCCTCCTCACGACCTGAAGCTTTCCAGCTGTCCATTCGACGCTCTGCTTTTTCTTCTTGTCTCTTTTCCTCCTCCAGCAACCGGGCAGATAGCAGATCTACAGTTAACTCTTTCTCATCCAAAGCCTCCAGGGACATAACAAGTGTGTCCCATGACTCGTTTAAGGAGGACAGAATCACAAATGCCTTGTGACACTCTGTTAAGTCCATCCCTCACTCAGATAGTTCAGAAAATGTTGCAAGCATATATTCCAGATGCTTTCCCAAGGATTCCGTGGCTCTTAATTGCTTGCGATATAGCTTCCTAGTCAACATGACCTTGGAACATGCAGTCTTATGCATAAACAGCTCTCTTAACACATTCCAACATTCCAAAGCTGTATCGAGGCCTCTCACATGAACCAGCAGGTTATCCTCCAAACATAACACTATGCTGGCCAACGCCTTCTCATCCAGCCTTTGTTCTTCAGCATCTGGTTCATCGGGGGGTTGATCACAGCTCCCCACAAACCTTCTTTCCGCAGGTACATTTGCATTTTCAGGCTCCAAGCCAAATAGTTCATCCCGTTTAACTTGCTTACTGGGATGTAATGTGTTTGTCCACACACCATAGTCCACACCTTACTCTTCACGTTACTAGGGGTACTCAATCCTTCTTCTCCTGCTTCATGTTTCATCACAGGGCACAGCGGAAGCGTGCTGGGCCCATAACCTGTTGGTGATGTGCCCTACTCACAGAGTTACATTCCAGTACCCCAGTGGAAATGTAAGAAGACTCCAATACGCAGGCAAGGATTTAAACTGAAGAATATATTGTAGAAAAAGTGCTCACATGATATTGCAGCTCAGTAAGTCCATTTACACATAGATATAGATATACATCAGGCACATGGATACAGAATGTACATAGTTCAGCCGGGTGGACCACAGTGTAGCAGCATCTGCCACTGTGGACACTCTGCTCCTCTCTGGGCCTCCTTCTTATACTGGCCTTGGCCAATCACTGCAGATCATTACTCAGTATCTTGTAATTGGCCTCACATGTTGTTAGTCACTAATCACAGGAATTACAGTGACTTGCTATTTTCACCTGAAAGCATATTACCACAACACCTTACAGAGATATATCCTGACAAAGGTATTGGAGATGTGGACGGCACCTTGCTGACAGCGCAGGGACTGCAATGCAGAAACCCAGGCAGTGCGGAAGGACAATTAATGGACATGTAGTGACACTGTTGTAGTGTCCAGTCTGGAAAGCATCCGGGAGGCTTTTTAGACAGCAGGCCTTACCACGAGGCTTTACTGCAAGTTGGGGGCATAACGGATATGCCGATGCAAGAAGAGGATTTTTTAACCCTGGACATAAACCAGGCTAGGTTCCAATATGGAGGAAAACCCCTGAATGGTGTGTGAAGTGCCCTCTGAAAATTTTCAGGCACTTTGGGTTAATCGGGCCGATATGTGGCCGCACACTAACCCTCCCAAAGTGAAGATGCTCCCTGAAAAAGCTCTTGCTGAAGGTGACTCAGCAAGCAACTTGATAGAGCAGCAACTTAAACCAGGTCAATTTGATCCAGGTTAATCACTTTTTCCACTATACCTGACACCAACCCGATGGCATACATTACATTAATATATATTTTAGGGGCATAATTGGATTGTCTGTGGATTGTTGCTTCATTTTCTGAATCTAGCTAACTCAGTTTGTGCTGTTTGTAAATATATGGCAGTGCCAGGAGTATTTCCTGCATTCCCAAGAGTAGAATGCAGTAGTTCAGAAATGTAGGCCCAGTAATGAAATGAAATGAAGATGCAGAGACAGTCACAAGCTTTGCAGGCTCCCACGCATAGCTGGCTCAAAATTCACCACTTTAAAATTGCTTCCCTTGTAAACACAAAACCATCTTATGTAGATTTAACGAAGTCTTTATTCAGAAACAACTCCATTTTCTCCTTCTCCTTTCCCTCCTTTTTGTTCCTGTCCCCCCCCCCCAACACTCCCGCAGGATCGCCACTTGGACAAACGTCTAATTAACAAAACATAACCATGACTAGATAGAATCCAAAAGATAGTGAGCGTTCTTATTCCACTAGATTCTAAACATCAAGTATTGGGCCATTAGGTTTAATTGGGAAGAAAACAAGAGGTACAGATTAGTTTTCTTTTGCTTGTGACAGCTAGGAGTTTAGGAGCTCAATGCTGGAAACAAAAAGCAACTCCAATTATTAAATAATGGGAAAAATAATAGCTAGGGTATTATTAACTTCTTGAAATTTACCTCTTATGTAGAAGGGTGGATAAGAAGGAACAACAATAATCTCAATGTGTTGAATAGATTTCTCTTAGACTGGAATAAAAACAGAAATATGATGAAATATAGATCGGAAGAAAGGATGACATATTAAGTGGGGTAGTCATATATTTCTGGTAGTAGAATATTGAGACCTATATTGTTT
Organism: Hemicordylus capensis; assembly: GCF_027244095.1. Lineage (NCBI taxonomy): Eukaryota > Metazoa > Chordata > Lepidosauria > Squamata > Cordylidae > Hemicordylus > Hemicordylus capensis. Next base: position 163,401,252 of record NC_069658.1, read on the forward strand.
CAATTGTGTAATGTTTTCTATTCTTTTCTATTTCACAATAATGTAACACATGAAATTAATCAAGCTGACATACACAGCAAGGAATCACCAGTGCTGTTGGGAATTCCCTCTGGTAGGAGAAACCCTTATTCATGATAGCAGAGTGCACAGAGGCACAACACAGCGGAATTTGCTTAGGCATGCGTGTATGCTGAGAGTAAAATAACTTGGAGCCAGTTCATAGTTTCAAACCAATATCAGGAGTATTTATTAGAGAACTCCATTCTAGATAGGAAGAGATAGGATCTTGATCTATCTAGCGGGATGCAGATGGATTCTGCATCTCTGCACACATGGTGCAGGGAGAGAGGAGCTTGCATGTTGCAAGGGAGAAGGAAGGGAGAGAAGGGAGAGAGGAATTAACAAGGCAGGCAGGCAGGAAGTGTCCCTGAGAGTTGGCCGGATATGGCTGGAAGTCCTTGACGTGCCTGCACACGTGGGCGTGTGTGCATGCTGGTGCATGCAGGCACATCAGGGATGTCTGGCCAACGGGGGCAATGGGGTGGCAGGGAGATGCGCTGCTGCCCCGATGAGCTTTCTAAGCAAACTACTCCGGCAGGAGGAAGTGGTGGGAGGGGTGAGTGTACCCTTCCCCACTCTTAAGGCGGCACCCCTGCAGCCTTTGAACTGTTACCTGGGAATCTAAGCATTTCATATTGATCTCTCTGTATTGATCCTAGGGTATGTTGTTAATGGAGAACTGAGCTCTTGCTACACCATTTGGATGGTAGCTGAAGAGAGTCCCCTCCATCTTGTATTCCTGAACATATGTCAGTGGGAAAGAATCTGCGTAGTATGCTTTGGTTCTCATACTAAGCAGACCTTGTAACCTGCAACATAATATGTATTCTCTATGCCTTGCTTTGTTCTGGCCTGCTGGTCAGGAGAGGTGATGAGGCTGGTATCTGAACTGCCTCCTAGAGGCTGCATAAGCACTCCTTTAACAATGGTAGTATTGTAAGCCTGATGGCCTAATATGGAGTTGTACTGCCGGACTACCCGGCTGGCTTGTTGTGAATGATGATGTATTCAGATGTATCAAGCTTTGGACAGACACCATCTTGGGTCCGTCTTGTCTTTGGTAGCTATCCCCTAGATCAGTGTTTCTCAACCTTTTTGGAGTCAAGGACCGCTAAATTCTTTGTGTGGAGTTTCAAGTACCGCTACGTTCTTCGTGCAGTTTCTTGACCAACAGTTAGTAAAGTAACACTTAATATCAATCAATTAAATCAATAAAATTAAAGTGAAATTAATTAAAATGAATTTAATCAAAATTTAACTTTTGAAGTTCTGGCAGGCCAAGATTAATTTAAATTACAATAAAATAAATTCAATTAAAATGCTAATAAAATAAACACAATACAATCTGTACAAAATACATAATAAAATACATTGTTCTTCCTTTCCACCTCTGCCAAATCATCACACTTAACACAGAGCACTTGTAAGGGAAAAAATAAGAGAAGTTTTTATCTTAATTTTCGATAAGAAGATTATACTTTGATCCTTCACCACACAGGCTTTTATAAGAAAGAGAGAAGTGAGACTGGGAAAGAAAGTGGGAAAGAATAGGGCAGGCTTGGCTTGAGAAAGAGAATGGGGCAGGCTTAGAGAGCGAGAGAGAGACAGACAGAGAGACAGAGGGATAGAAAAAGGGGATGGGGCACACTTGAAGGGGGAGAGAAAGAGAAACAAAGAGAAAAAAACTAGAAAAGAAAGAGTTTGAAAGAGGATAGGTAGGTTTGACTTGAGGGAGAGAGAGAAAGTTTGAAACAAAACTGATGGAAGAACCACCCCACCGCGCCGTACCTCGCTCTGCTTGCCACTTGCCTTCCCCTGCTGTGAACCTCCATGTCTTTTTAAAAATTCCAGTGCCGGCCAGTGTGCAACTGAGGGGATGGCTGGGGATGGCTGCCGGGTGGGGGCAGCCAGGGAGAAATAAAAATTTGATCACACAACCCTTTATGTGAACTTTGGTTGAAGAGCTGTATACAAATATTCATGGTACTTATGATGGCGGGCACTTCTATGATTGCAAGGTTGGATTGATCCAACCTTGTAATCCTGAAAGCACTCACCATCATGCTTAGAGCTCTTCCCATTTCAGACATGCAATCACAGGAGCACTGGCCATCACGAGTAGGGCTCATCAGACATGCTCTGCTGTACGGACAAGAGGTGGGGTGCATAGGTGATTGATACAGTAGGGGTAGGACTTCCTCCCCCTTTCGGCTGCTAGAAACAGCTACAGTGGTGCAATTATAGTATCTGAATCGGGTGAATGACAGTGTCAAATGTGCAATACACACTAGCAACTAGCAACTCTTGAACCAGAGTTACTTAATCCAATTTAATAATGTGAATATTGGTTTAGTGAGCAAAATATTGTTGGCAGAAAGGAAGCAATTCTAAAAATGCTTAGGGCCATAAGGGTTGTATCCATCTCATTAGCACAAGTCTACAACTGATTCAAACATATCATATTATTATTTCAGCAGTGAAAAAAAAATCTTTTTAAATAGTGGGAAAATATGAAAAGCAAAATTCCACAACATATAGTAATTTTGTACAGCAAGCTTTGGTTTTGCAGAATTTCTTCTTCTTCTTCCAGCAATGGGGTGGAGAACAGAGCTAAATAGTACACAGCTGCCAAACATATCTGACCAGTGGAAATTTAAAGCAGCAATTTCTAGGATTTCACCAGATTTTGCCTACCCAACTTAGCAGCCGCTGTCCCCGTGATTCTTCTCAAGGGAAATCTTGCCAATCAAACCCAGTTTTAGGCCAGTTCCTAAACGGCTGCGCCCGCCCCTTTCTCTTCATGGATGCAACAGAGAAAAGAAGATCTATGGGCAGCAGACCCTCTCGTTGTGACTTAGCTAAAAGATCTCCAGGGAAAGGAGGAAAAAGCAAGGAGAGCTCCCTGCCTTCTCATTGCTAGCCTCCCCACCTTCCCTGCTTGCTTTCTGAGCAAATAAAGGCTCAGGAGGGGGGTGCACAAGGAGAGGGAGAAAAGGACCCCCTGTTCGAGCGGCAGCATCTGGGAGTCGGTCTTTCTGCCCGTCCTAGGACCTGACTGGAGAGAAAGCCGAACCCTAAAAAAGGGGTGGGAAAGGGAACAAAATCCTCCTCTTACCTTGCCTACCCCAACGCTCATCGGTTCTTTCGCCAGCTGCACGCTAGTGGAGCTGGACCCCCAGGTCCCCCCGCAACACCATCTCATCGTGCCAGCCTCGTCACTACTGCTGCTGCGTCCAGACTTCCCGCTCCACCTTCCCTTTCTCAGCTCCCGCCCAACTGCTGACCTGAGCCAAGTAAGCCTCACAGAATACACGGGCGCTTTGCAATTGGGAAAGTGACGCCGGGCTGCAGGGCAGGCCACGGTGTCACTCCCGCTGCGAGGCATGCCTGCGCAGTGAACTGTATTAACTGCCAGACTCGAAATTGGGAAGCGACGCCGGGCTGGAGGGAAGGCCACGGCGTCGCTCTGGTATCCACCGCCCGCCGCCAGGGGAGCCGGGTAGAAGGACCACTGGACAGCTCACACACACCCATGGCCATCTGCTCGGACGCGAAGCGGCTGGAATTGGAATAGCTTTTTTAAAAAACATGGAGCTTTGCAGTGGAAGGTGGGGGGAATTCCTCAAGTCGCGGACCGGCACTCAACTCGTCGTGGACTGGAACCGGTCCGCGGATCAGCCATTGAGAAACTGTGCCCTAGATGGCCACTTTGTTAACTCTGCAGCATTCAATAAAGCTTCTTGGAACTATAAAGTTTTCTCCTCCTTGGTACGTACAAAATTGTCTATCATCTACCAAGTAGATAGTAACCTGTTAGTTAACACCGCCACAGTTCCTAACTACCCCTCTACATGCATTCCAAATATTAAAGTACCCCCCCCCCCCACACACACACACACAAAATTTGTGGAACAAATGCTGGGATGAGGAGATGTATGAACTTTCATCTCTGTTGTGGGGTGGACTCGGGTGAATTATTCTCCAAATCGTCTGTAATGTATGGTCGTTTGCTCATGCTGATCGCAGCAGGAATTGCTAGGCAAAGGAAACCTAGGAGAACCTCTTCTGTGCTGCACTGGAGACACTGATGTTTTTAGGGATGCGGATAGGGAGGGAGGGAGGGAGGGATGTTAGTAGGAACTGTATATACCATCAGAGACTACACTGCCACAGCTTCACTTACCTCAATCTACTCGAGAAAGAAGCTGCTCCATTGACACAACATATTATGCTATAAAATTCTGTCTATGCTGCTGGATATATCAAGTTCAGATGAAGAAAAACGTTGTGCAATAATTCATTTGAGAATGAGATGCAAAATCCAGTTGCCCTGTGAACAGGGGCATGGCAAATTGAAGAGGGCCCTGGCTAAAAAGTGAAGATGAGCCCCTGCCCCTGCCCCTACCCCACCCCCCTCTTCTTCAGAGAGGCATGAGCAAGAAAGCAAAGGACAAGCTGTCACCAAGGCCGGTGGGTCCCTCCCCCTTCTGGGCTTCAGGGACCTTTGTCCCCCATTGTTCAATTGTAGCCACGCCCCAGCTTGAGAATATTTTATTGAAAAAACAGGATAGAAATCATGCTTCTAGACAAAGACCTTTAGCTGCACGAAAAATGTCTGTGTTGGATGTCTGCCTTACACTTGAAACATCTCTTCATTTATGAATTCCTTCCCACCAAAACACTAAACACACTTCTTTTTAAAAAAAAGTTTGTAGAACTCCAGATTTTTAAAAAATCTTTGTCAGGCTGAACTGCAAAACTAGGAAACACTTCATAAAATGGCAGCCTGTGAATCAAATGCAAAAAAGAAGCAAGAGGTTGCTGAAAGGAGAAATAAATGTAAGAGCAGCATTGAAGCCAGGTAAAAAAAATTCAACAAGATTTTTTTTTAAAAAAAAGTAAGATTGGTCAGGGTGGGGAGAGAGATTAAATTACATTTCTTCATCTTATCTGACACACTCTAGTTGGTGTATGAATTGTTTAAGACAGTGCCTCCTTAGAACAAGGAAAGTGGCTATTCTAGGCTCCATTGTGAAGGCTCCTTTGCAATTGCAAGCAACACAGGCAGCTGTGGCACTATAGAGGAAGGAGGTTACAGCATTCAGGAAGTGACAGGAGGAGGAGGAGGAGGAGGAGAGAAAGAAAACAGGAGGAATCCACTAGCTCTTCGAGGCAGTTCTGAAGGAATGCAGCGTATTACTTTCTTCAATTTAAACTATTTGCTCGCTAATCCTAATCCGGATGTTATTCATATCGTGGCCAAATATTGTTATATAATATGCCAAATGCGTATAAATGTAGTCTGATTTTATATTACCATCTTATTATTGTTATTATCATTATTATTTTAATATTGTTGTATTGCTGGTCTACGACCGAAATAAAGTTTACTGCTTACTTTCTTCAATGCACTATCAAAACCTACCCCAAAGACTCAACCCTAAGTGCGTCCAAGTTTTATTGATGGTTGATTTAATTTGTTTTATATGATGGATAGTTGTTGGGTTTTAATTGTACACTGCCCAGAGATTTTATGTAGGGTGGTATATACAGATGATAAATGAATAAAGAAAGTTCTGGAACCCTGTAGACTTCCCCCATAGAAATCAAAAGGAACAGTCATCTGCTCTCACTAAATGAGTGGCAATGGTTCTTGGTATGCTAGCCATATCTGTAATCATGGGGAAAGTTAACATCTCAAGAGCCTGAGGGGAACAGTCTTAATGCTTAAGCAGAACCATTTGCTACTGTGTTGGGTTTTTTTTTAGAGGTGACCCTCGTTATTCGCGGGGTTCCGTTCTAACCTATAGAGAACGGAACCTTACCCCTATGGGAATCTAGCAGCAGCCACCAACCTGCTCTACACTGCCTCCTGGTGGGCACATGAGAGCATTGCCACACTCTGGAAAGAGCAGAGGACAGAGCCCGTGGGGGGGAGGGGGAGGGGGGAGAAAGCTAACAGATGTGTGTCCCAGTAGATGTGAATGGGTGTCAAGATGGCACTGAAGGAAGTAGTCTTTGTGTCTTGCAGAAACAAGAGCAGACCCCAGCCACAAAGGTAGCTGTTTGGATGAATGGCAGCGGATGGAGGTGTGGGTGTCTGCTCTGAGGGGCCTGCGGTGGTGGTGCCGCTTTAAACAGGGTGGGCAAGAGAGCCCTCTGATTTCTCAAACAGATAGAAGAACATGAAGGGTGAGGTTTGAAAGAACCATTACTACTACTACTACTACTACTACTACTACTACTACTACATATATTCCACATTTTGACACAAGTTTCCAAAACAGTTTATGTAATAATAATAAAGAAAGGTAATAATAAGAAGAAAGAAAGAGTAATAATAAAGAAAGAAAGATGGATTCCCAGTCCCCAAAGTGAGAGAACAATCTAAAAAGAAACATAAAATAGACACCAGCAACCATCACTGGAGGGTTGCTGTGCAGGGGGTAGAAAGAGCCAAGTGCTCCCCTCCGCTGCTCCATGAAGAGAATCCCCACTTTGCCCTCCACTTGGGGTCCTCTTGCCCAGTTGGCAGGAGATGCCCCCAAGTCCTGAAGCAACCTCTACAGGCAAGAGGACGAATGGCCATTGCTGAGGCTCGTGACACATCCTCTTTTATGACACTTCCGGGGCTCAGCTGCTCTTTGTGGGTGAGTTAGGCGAGGAGGGAGGAGGCAAGGTGGAGAGGAGCTGGAGAGATAGAGAGGAAAGAGAGTGTTAGAGAGTTCGTTTCTGTTTGTCAAATTTATTTATTTATTCATTCATTCATTCATCCATCCATCCATCCATCCATCCATCCATCCATCCATTTATCCATCTATTTATTCATCCATCCATTTATTTATCTATTTATTTATTTATTCAGTGTTACAGTTAGTGTTAGTGTTGTTTATATTGTTGTTTGTTGTTTGTTTGTTAGTTTGTTTGGGGTGGTTTTGGGAGGGATCTAGGGGGGAGGGAGGGACAGTCAGCTTTTAGTTACAGGAGGGATAGTTAATCAGGGGGGAAGAGTTAGACAGGGAGGGAAATGGGGGAGAAGATGAGGAAAGACCTCTTCGCAATGTAAGTTGGATTTCATCACAGCTTTGCCTGTCTCCCTCTGTTCCTGGGCCAGGTCTGACTAGAGTCCCCTGCCCACCCAATTAGGAAGGGCAACAGCTGTGAAGACACCTATTGTGATGTGCTCCACAGATGTCCCAATTCTAGGGGAGAATTTGAATCCACCCCTCATTTAGCTGGATGAGAACAGAGCTCAGAGAGGAGGTCTGGAGATGAGTGGTTTTTAAAGTCTAAAACAGCAAGGGTTTGTTTCAAAGAAGTTACAAACTTAGATAGAAAGCCTGCACCCTGTACTAACTAGCTCATGGGGAGGGAGGGAGGGAAGGAAGGAAGGAAGGAAGGAAGGAAGGAAGGAAGGAAGGAAGGAAGGAAGGAAGGAAGGAAGGAAGGAAGGAAGGAAGGAGTTTACCAGGAGTGTCAGCCCATCAGATGAAACTCAGAGATGGACAGAGCAAGCGAACAAGGGGACAGTCCTAAACTCTCTGCCTCTGTTCCTAATCTATGAGTGCTGAGAATTGATGCTTATGCAGTCCCATTTCCAACATGGGTCCCATCAATCTATGGGTCCCATCATCTCTCATCAAGCGTGAAGACTGTAAGATAAAATTCAATGTGGGGAGAGCTGGTCTACCAGTTGGTGTTCTGGGAGGACTAGTCTAACCATTAACCCAATTGGTAGGTGCACCTCTGTCATCCCCGCCCCCATTCTTTTCTTCTTTCTAAATGAAAAGGTCCCAGTTGCCTCCACCTTTTCCCTTCCGGGAAGGAGCTGAACCCCTGAGCTCTTTCATGGTCCTTTACTATACCTTTCCAAGCGTTAACATAAGCTTGGTGCGTTGGGTTGAGCAGAACCGCACACAATGTCTCTGCACCAATGCATTTTGGCAGCTGTCTCTACTTAATTCCTCAGCCGGAAAGAAGACAATGCAATAGCTGGAAACATATTAGACGACTTGTCTTGCTGCCCCGGCTGTTCTGCAATCCTTCCCTGTCCCATTGGCCCCCTCTCCTCCAAATGTCTGCTTAAAGGTCTCTTGCTCACCTTCTCTCCTCTCTCTGCAAGGTTGCGAAGGGCCTGCAGCTGCTGCAGGGAGCTGTTTCAAGCCTCCCCCTCATGTGACTCCATCACTGGCAAGCCCCCCAGATGGAGGTTCTGGCAGAGGAGGAACCGGATTGAGCCCACTCTGGCTCCTCCTCCAACTGTGGCTCCTCCGCCAACTCCGGTTCCTCCGCCAACTCCACAAGGGGGCTCCCAGGCATCTTCGGGAGTCACCATCGGTGAGGAGGTGCCCCAGGCTCCTGGGGAATGGTTGGGACTGGGGGTGACTGTTTGAGGAGGGTGGGATAGCTATTGCTTAGCAAACTGGCAGATTTGTGGACCTTCATTTAAAATTGAGGGGCCTGAATGTCTTCTTCCCTTCCAGAATTGAGCCCTGCAGCAGAGAAGATAAGAGAACGAGATCAGGTAGGGTATCATGGAGTAAAGGGCAGTCCTCCACAGAGCCCAGGTCATTTCTGTGAGAGGCATTTGCCCCATCGGGGATCTGGGAGCACCCACCCTCTGCTCTGATCCCTTTCCCAGTTCTGCTGCAGTCTCCCCGAGAAGCAGCAGAATAATCCATGGAGGGGGTGGGTTCTCAAGAAAGGACTTGAAGCAACCCACAAAGGAAGGGTGTCTGGTCCATTTCCAGGAAGTCACAGAGAAGTCCATCCATCACTAACCACTCAATGCTTCTAATTTTCAGGTCATCCTCTGGTGGACAACCTTGCTGAATTCCATTGTGGAGAGAGTGCATGACGCTGAGTCCTGGTGGGAGTATCCAGTGGAATTCGACAAGGTGATGGCTGTGAAAGCCGTTTTCTCTATGTAAACCACTTTGGAAACCTCTGTTGAAAAACAGTGTGAAAATGTTGTTTGGAGCTATCCCAATGAAGTCCATGGGTACTGATCAACTCTCCTCTGCTCTTTACCTTCTCCCAGGAGATAATGGAGGATGTTACAGCGCATCCGGACCCTGGCTCCTTCTTCAGGAAAACCCTGGACACCGTCACGGAGCTGAGGTAGACTCATAGTGATTAGGGATTAAATCGGAGGGGTCTGTGTCAGGAAAGGGCAGTGGCAAACTAGACAAGATCTGTAACTGGATCTGCCCCTTTTAAAAAGATGACAATGAATTCTAAGGGGTTTTGTAAAATCTTCTTAAGTTATAAGGCTAGAGGCAGATAAGGCTAGAGGTAGCCTTACCTGCATCAGGGCCTCCCGAGGCATGGATTGGTCATTTTTGAAAAAAGAGGAGAAACTATCACAGAACAACCGTTTTTACGCTTGCTTAGTTGCCCTGTTCCTCTTCTCTCCATGAGCTTCCCTTGGCTGAATCACCAGCCCTGCTCACACGATGAAATCTTATATTCCCCCCTCCCCCCTTCCAGCAAAATCAAGCCGCCGTTGCCTGAGGAGCTGCGGTCGGCAGTGCTGCACGTGGCGGTGTCCGGGGCCAACTACCTGGAGCCAGGGACCCAGGTAAATTCTCATTGAGCTTTTTCCTCCTGTGGCACAGACTCCTGCTGCTTCTGCTCCTGGGATCCTTGAAATGGTTTGACTGCCTGCAGAGGTTCTTCCTTACATTTCTGAGATATAACGTGCAAGCTCTTCTTCCGGGATCATTGTGAGTGGCCTTTCCAACTTCCAAATATCCTGGTTTTTTCTCGCCCCAACTGGAATCAAACACGATACTGCCATAAGTATGAGTGCTTTTTCAGTATTGTGTTCTTAAGACAGGTTGTCTTTCCTACTCATGACTGATCTTCTCTCTTCCCCCTAGAATGAGACCTTTCACTGTCTCCAAAGGATGCTTAGGGGGTAGCTGGAGGAGGCCCCCTCGGCTCACAACTTGGCCAGCATCTTGACGGTAAGTGCAATTTAATGTGTAATGTGCAATTTGATGAGTAATGTGCCCTATTCGGACATTAGGGAGTACATGTGTATAGGTGTCTGAACACTTGGACGTGATTTTGTGTGCATGACTGTAGTTGCATTCCTTTAAAAAGTGCACCTTGGTGGAGGCCCCTCCAAGGCATGGTCCAGATGGGAAGTTTCTTGCAGTGCCTGTCTTCCACAGCCTATATGTATAGCTGTTCTTGTGTACGGTTCTGCACCTGTGCACTGTCCACTCATTGTCCAAGTGTTGAACATCAGGTGTGAATGGGGCTTCTGTCTTCATCCTTGACTGAACTGAATTGGGGGGGATGTTTGTACAGGAATAGATCCCTCTGAAACTTGTTTGGGCAGTCAGTCAATGGGTATCCTGTAATGGGGCCAATTCCTTCCGGGCTTAGTTCTCAGTCGCATGGCCAGGGATGATTGAGGCCAGTGCAATGACTGAGCTGCTCTTTCAACCCACAGGAGCTCCAAAGTCCATCAAACAGTAGAGGAGGAGGAAAGAGGCCTTGAAGAATATATAAGGGACAGTGAAGAAGATGCACTTCAAATGGTCAAGAACACGAAACTATTCAAGACCAATGAAACAAAACAGGCCTACAAGAAAGAACAAGTCAAGAACCGAGCAGAAAAATGGAAAAATAAGCCACTGCATGGTTAATATTTGCACAATATAAGTGGAAAATCAGAAATAACCAAGATCTGGCAATGGCTTAAGAATGGCAACTTGAGAAAAGAAACAGAGGGTTTAATACTGGCTGCACAAGAACAGGCACTAAGAACAAATGCAATAAGAGCAAAAGTAGAAAAACCAACAACAAACAGCAAGTGCTGTCATTGTAAAGAAGCAGATGAAACAGTGGACCACCTAATCAGCTCTTGTAAAAAGATCACACAGACTGACTACAAACAAAGGCATGACAAGGTAGCAGGGATGATACACTGGAACATCTGCAAAAAATACAAACTACCTGTAGCCAAAAATTGGTGGGACCATAACATTGAAAAAGTGGTAGAAGATGAAGATGTAAAAATATTATGGGACTTCCGACTACAAAGACAAACATCTGCCACACAATACACCAGATATAACTGTAGTCAAGAAGAAAGAAAAACGTCAAAATAATCGACATAGCAATACCAGGGGATAGCAGAATAGAAGAAAAAGAAATAGAAAAAAATCACCAAATACAAAGATCTACAAATTGAAATTGAAAGGCTGTGGCAGAAAAAGACCAAAGTAATCCCAGTGGTAATTGGCGCCCTGGGTGCCGTTCCAAAAAACCTTGAAGAGCACCTCAACACCATAGGGGCCACAGAAATCACCATCAGCCAATTACAAAAAGCAACTTTACTGGGAACAACCTATATTCTGTGATGATATCTATAAAAACAGCAACAACATTGACAATAAAATTCAGAAACCCCAGGTCCTTGGGAAGGATTTGATGTCTGGATAAAACAAACCAGTCAATAACACCTGTGTGACTGCGAAAACAAACAAACAAACAAACAAACAAACAAACAAACAATTTCAGCCTTTTTATTGCACCTATTAACCAAACATTAAAATTAAAACAGGGACAGGAATCCAGGCATGGCTCTCTCACTTCCCTGCTGCTATTCATAATCATCTCTAGCTCCAAACTAGATCTTAAGTCATGAAGAACAACAACAACTCTTAACTCACTGGCCAGCACTGACTTGTCCCTGACAAGACTGAAAAGTCCGTGACTTTTCTCTCAGCCTAACCCGCCTCACAGGCTTGTTGTGAGGATAAATAAGGTAAGCATATACACTGGCCCTTGGAGGAAGAGCGGGATATCAATTTAGAAGTCTAAGAAAAGACATGTCAAATCACATGTCATGAACACTGATGCTGAGTTTCATTCTTAATCATATGAATGTTTCATTGCTCTCCTTTTCACAAATGTTTGGTCTGTGTAAGAATCCATCTGGCCATTTGTCTTTCAAACGACAAATTTCCACCATGGTTCTATTTCCCCGGTACACCACTGCATTGAGGATCGTATTGCGACATCAAAATAGAAGAAGAACCGCCCTGCTGGGTCAGGCCCAAGGAGGCCCATCTAGTCCAGCATCCTGTTTCACACAGTAGCCTACCAGATGCCCCTGAGAAGTCCACAGGCCAGAGCGGAATATCTGTTCTGTGGATACAATGGCCAGTTGTATTCAGGCCAGGGCTATTTGTGCAACAGAATTTCATATAACCTGCACTGCCAGGCTTCATTTTTGTATGGGATGTGGACTCTTTTCTTGTGGTGTTTTTTGAGAAGAGGTTCAGGTGTGTGCATGTGAATATGAGAGAGAGTGAGAAAGAGACGGGGGGAGGGAGGGGGGAGCGCTTAGTGGCCTGTAGAGGTGCATATCTCCATCACGCCTTAATAAATCGATAGTGTACCCTTTACACACCACAATCCTCTTTGTTTTTCATACAATATGAATTACTAAAGATTTCGGCCACAATATTACAAAGCTATGTGTGGGAAATTAGTTGTTTCTGCAGCAAAACACAGCTTTGAATTTCCTCCCACCTCCCCACAACAACCCCCCACCCTCCGCAAAGCCTCTTTGGAGCAGCAGCAAACAGAAGAGTCCACTTATTTTGCTTGGGCTAACTCTCTGCCTCCCCACATCCAGCAATCCTCTTGCTTGCCTGAACACCATAGAAAAAACCAGTCCACTGGTCTTGCTGCTTGTCTCCCACCCCACAACTCCTCCCAACTCCCCACAATACGAATATGACACATATTAATATATTGCTTTTCAACAAAAGCAATATAAATAAGATGGCCCACAATAACACCCCCGCCTTTTGAGCAGCAGCAAACAGAAGCGTCCACTTAAGTTGCTTCAGCTGCCCCCCTTTCCCAACTCCATTGCCTTTTCACTTCCCCACATCCAGCGAACCTCTCCCCACCCTGTAATTGCCTGAGAGCAGCAGCAGAAAACATAAAGAGACAAGTCCACTGTCCAGAAGAGGGGGCCCTGCTCCGGGTGCCAACAATGAGAGAGGCCTGGCTGTTGTGCACTCGGGACAGAGCCTTCTCTGTTGCTGCCCCCAGACTTTGGAATGCTTTCCCAGTCAGGGAAGCCATTCGCTCCTCGGACTCCATCACGGCTTTTAGAAAGCTTGTTAAAATTTGGCTTTTTACCCAGGCTTTTACATAATCGTTTTTCCTGCTGCTTCTGTGTGTTTTCACCTGTTGTATTGTTTTTTATGCTTGTATTTTATAGATATTAAATTTGGTTTGTTTTTATATTTTTTTAGCTTAATATTTTTATTGTCTTTTTATTGTATGTTTTAACTTTTGTAAACCGCCTTGGGGTTGTCTTTTAATGAAAGGCAGTATATAAATGCAACAATCAATCAATCAATCAATCAATCAATCAATCAATCAATGATCTAGAAGTAGGGGTAAGCAGTGAGGTGGCCAAATTTGCAGATGATATCAAACTCTTTTGGGTTGTGAAATTGAAAATGGATTGTGAGGAGCTCCAAAAGAATCTCTCAAAACTGGGTGAGTGGGCAACAAAATGGCAAATGTGGTTCAGTGTTGGCAAGTGTAAAGTGATGCAGATTGGGACAAAAAACCCAACTTCAAGTATACCCTGATGGGATCTGAGCTGTTGGTGACTGACCAGGAGAGGGATCTTGGGGTTGTGGTGGACTGCTTGTTGAAAGTGTCGACTCAATCTGCGGCAGCTGTGAAAAAGGCCAACCAAGATGATCAGGGGCCTAGAGCATGTTTCTTATGAGGCAAGGCTACAACACCTGGGGTTATTTAGAAAAAAGACGACTGTGGGGAGACATGAAAGAGGTCTATAAAATCATGCATAGAGTGGACAAAGTAGATGGAGAGGAATTCTTCTCCCCCTCACAGAACACTAGAACCAGGGTTCGTCCCATGAAATTGATTGCCAGGAAATCTAGGGCCAACAAACGGAAGTACTTTTTCACACAACACATAATCAACTTGTGGAATTCTCTGCCACAAGATGTGGTGACAGTCAACAACCTGGATGTCTTTAAGAGGGGTTTGGATAACTTCATGGAGGAGAGGTCCATCAATGGCTACTAGTCAGAGGGCTATAGGCCGCCACCAGTCTCAAAGGCAGGATGCCTCTGGGTACCAACTGCAGGGGAGTAACAGCAGGAGGAAGGGCATGCCCTCAACTCCTGCCTGTAGGCACCCAGCAGCATCTGGTGGGCCACTGTGTGAAACAGGATGCTGGACTAGATGGACCTTGGGCCTGATCCAGCAAGGCTATTCTTATGTTCTTATGTTCAGTGAAAGAGTTAAGGGCATGATAACAAGTGGAAAACTCTGTGGTGCCCCCCTTCCCTTGATGCCCTAAGCACGTGCTTGTTTTGTCTCATGGTTAATCCAGGGCTGCGGCCACCCAGGGCTGCCTCCCATCTTATCTGCGGGGAGAGCGGGCTAAGCCCACTCTCCCCACTAACCCTCTCGAGGCAAGTCTCATTGATTGTGAGACCCGCCTCACTGTCTATAATACCACACTCCCTGTAATTTTTCAAATGCTGGAATCAAACTTGCCCTCAGACATACAAATGCTATTCACAAGGAAGTGTTAATTCTGTTGGAAGAGTCAATCATGTGGAGCTTGGACTGCCTGAGAATGGATGGCATTCTACTGCTGTCAACATTCCTGGGGCAGCATGTGATTCCTGTTCACTACTACTACTTATATACTGGTTTCCCACAAAAGTTTCCAAAGTGGTTTATATAGGAAAAGAATGCATAAAATGGCTTACTGTCCCCAAAGGGCTCACAATCTAAACATATTAACTCTCTTCAATTCTGGCCAAATTTTAAGAATATTGGGGTGATGTAGAGCAATTCTGGAGTTCAAAGATGTCTTCAGAATCAGGTTACAGACTTCGGCTTCAAGAAGCTCAGCTTTCTGCCTATCTTTTAAACAAAAAGCCAATGTTGAGCTGTTCGGATTTTTAAAAAGGTACTTCAAAGTGTGTTGATGATTCCAAGTGAGAGGAACAATGGGAAGTAGTTATAATTTATCCCATCACAGAAATCAACCTTGTTTGTTGCCGAATGTAGGCTGTTAGTGCAGGTTTCTTTAATGTACACAGAGTGCTGTCTGTATGCAGTTATTCCACATAGCAAGAAGTTGTTCTCCAGAGAGTGGCAAGGCTTTTTTTTTTTTTTAAGCCTGCATTCTGTTAACCCTCCTGTACTTTCTGTTACTCAGGTCCCTGTTTTTCAAATTCACACTCTGTTGGACCAAGTTCAGAGAACTCAGGGTATGTGTACCAGGTGAAACCCTCCAGAACATTGAAGCTATGGAAAAGGTTGGAAGATACCTGTGAACTGATGAGATTGGAAGACCTCGCCAGCCAATGTACAGTCCAGTGGGATCTGGCCAACTGATGAATGTGAAGAAGTCATTCAGCTCTACTAACCTGTCTCTAAGAAATAACCACCTAGAATAGGGATGTCAAACTCCCAGTCTGAGGAACAGATCTGGCCTGTGAAGCTCCAGCCCCCAGGCAGGTCCAGCTGATCCCTGCTGTGACTGCAGACACATTCACTGTTTTCCCCGTTGCCTGAGCAGGGGCCAATAAGACAATCACCACCATGACCAAAAAGCAGCTATTATCCAGCCCCCGTCTTTCCCCTGCCAGCTTGCCTGTGTTTCCCCCAATGAGCAGGGGCCAGGAACTCACGGCCAAGGGGAGCCATCACCCAGTCCTTTTCCCTGCAGTTCCTGTCTTTCCCCCAACAGAACACTGCCAATCCCAATGCTTTCTTCATTTTGCCCAAAAAATTCCTATAAACCATCTTTTAACTGTTGTATTGAGGGATTTTGTTTTCCGTATAATGCAAAAATTGGTGTGTTTCACATTCTCATATCAAGGACTACATTCTAAAGCTGAGGGCAGAGGAACATGATGGGGGACACCAAGATCCCAGCCAGTATGTGGTTGACTAGGCAACGCTCTGAATAGAGGTAAAGCAATCTTGGAAGAAGTTGTCCCTTTTAGGGAAAAGGGCATCTCTGCTTAGCTGAGAGGAGCTGCAAAGCCCAACAAAGCAGATGGAGGGGAGAGAGCCTGAAACATAGATAGATAAACTTTATTACAGTCTTTGACCAGTACAGAAACATGAAGGAAACAACATAATGTCACACCAATTATAATAGCATCAGTATAGTTTTACATGTATTCAATGACACAGTGAATTATTCCACTACATTGGTTATCAGGTGATGTCATACATTCATTGCTATTAAATCAAACTTAGCCACATGGTAAGTAATATTGGCTTGAAGATTTGACAAAAGAAATATGCTTCATCTTCTCTGCCTGATATATCCTTAATCAGTGGTAAAATGAACAACTCTCACTAGTCCCTATAAAAATTGCAGTATAATAAAACATGACCCACATCCTCTATGGCCTTTGCAGCACATGGACAGTAGCATTCAGAACTGGAGACCTGACCATGTCTACCATATAGAACCGCCGAGGGCAATACCTCAAAGTGGGCCAGTGCAAATGCTCTATTGTCTTGGTCCTAAATGCAAATATTTTGAGTCTTTTTGAGGCCCTACTCATCTCCTAAGAGTGAAACAGAATTCATTACTACAAGGGATGGTGATGTCCACTAGATTAGATGGTTTTAAGGGGGGGGGGGTTAAGGGTGAAAACATTAGGTAATATAGGCTTATCCAGTAGGGGGAGGCGAGTTGAATAGGGACTACCATATATAGTAAAAAACCACCAAAAAAACAACAACACCAGGCACAATCCTCAGAGGATCCAGAGGCCTGTACAAGAAGGTCCATGCCTGGAAAGCTCCTGTGTGCTGGTTGTGTGCTAAGCCTATATTTATTGTTTTTAGAATTCAAGAAGAGGGAGCAGAAACAACAGCAGACTGTATCTCACAGCCACAGCCAAGAAAGAAAGAACTCTCAAACAAAGAAGCCAGCAACTGCAACCAAAAACCTCCGTTTGGGACACATGAGTCTGAGCAAGTCTCTATAACTCTTTCTTTATTTTGCCAATTCTGTTGTTTGTGTTAAGAAAGATACACTTCAAAGTGCACATATACAGTATCATTTAATTGTTGTTATCATTCTGTTCACTTCTATGGAGAATTAGAGGGGGGGAAATCCCACAAGACAGGATTACACTGCCAATTGTAAACTCACCCATACATAGTGTAAAGAAAGTGTTCTACTAGGAGACAGGAAAGGGAAGTGGGCAGTGAAAGTCAAGAAGCATGGAACTTGGCCAGTGCAGTGGAGAGAACAAGAGGGAGAAGGAATATGGAAAAGATGGAGGAGAGGGGTTGAAATTATGAAGTCCATGCAAATAGGATGTGGTGATGTTCACTAGCATACAGATGATTCTGAAACAATTAGACAACTTTGTGGCGGCTGAAATAGACCAGGAGGTCCTGGGGAAGGGGTGAAGGGGCTAGGTAGCTTGGCCTACCATCGAGGTCGTGACTGGAGTGATGTGACTTTCAGTTCCATAGAAGAGAGATTTGCTTCTGTTGTCCTTGCAGATAGTGACCTGAGTCCCAAGAGGACAATACATCTTGAAAGAGGGCCAGAGGTTGGATTTCGCAGAGCCCTCAATCACTTATGCCTGTCAATCACCCATACCACCCAACTCCCTTTGGTGTCCCTAGCATCTACCCATGGGGAACAATGGGCTGATTCAAGTTCCCTGTTGTTCCTTATGGGCAAAACAAGCAGAGTGCACACAGTTTGCAAACCTGCTGTTTGTGCAGAGGTGGGGCAAGTGATTCCCAACAACCTCAGCTTTCCCTGGAAAGGCTTTGTGCAAGCAGAGTTGGGGCTTCAGAGTTAGGCCTGATTCAATTCGACCTCAAATTGAATTGCAAAAACCAATTCGTGCACATCCCTACTTTTTCCTGCCCTGTTCCCTGCAGCCTTGCTGGCCAATTAATTGCTCAGCTAGGTATGTATGTACAGTAAGTGACGTCTAAAGCAATGAGGACTAGTGATCCTGAAGAGATTACAATGCACACCAGCATCTTCCAGAGCATTAAGTTGGCTTGCTTAACTGTTCTTAAAGATGGGTGGCTGTTGCCAACCAAGGTAAAGTCTGGGATGGCAGGGCAAAGCACACCCGAAGGCCCGCCTGTGTCTAGTGTTGAAAGATATCCTTCAGTTGTCTTCCCTTGCCTGAGCTGTGAGATCCGGAGTCCAGCCGGGTGCATTCACCCATCGCTTTGCTCTCCCCATCTAACACAATTTCATCTCCAGTATTCATACACTGCAGCTGCTTCTCAGAGAGCAGGGGACCCTCAGAGGTCGCATGCTCGGGTAATTGCCACTTGATTTTGTGGTCAGGTTCTAGGCTGTGTGAAGCAGCAGCACTGAAGAACTACCTGGGGGTTTGTGGGGCAATAAGCCCTCCAGCTGAAGCTGGCTTCAAAAGCTGCCCCCAAGCACCCCCCTCATGTGGTTTCCATGTCCCTTGCTTAAGCTTGTCGTTTTTCAGGAGCTGGCATTTCCCCTCACTGGCATCTTCAGCAGAATCATGAGAGTGATGGAAGGGTTTTCTCGATTCCTACTGTCTGGAACATCAAGGAACCTCATTTGATCCTCTCCATCCTGTAGACAAAGGGTTGCCAGCAGGACAGCTGAAAACCAGAATTCCTTTTGGTTGGTCACATGGCTTTCATTCTAGAATCCCACTTCTATATTAGGCATTTAGCACTTGAAATCTGTACTCATTTTGCATGCTCATGAGCAAGCAATAGTAGCGAGAACCTCCTAAATGGCAAATATAAAGAATGCCAGCCATCCTCAGAATTTCCAAGAAGTTGGGTGATGAAAAGAACACCAGAAGCACACAACAGATAATGTGCCTGTGGGAAACTGGAGGGAGGGGGTTGCAGGATCAGACCAGGTCCATCTAGCGCAGAGTTCTGCTTCATAAAGCACCAATATCTCTGGGGAAGGCACAAGTGGGATAGGAAGGCAAGAGCTATCCCTCTTTGCATGTTTCCCATGTCAGACTTCCTCTCAACATGGACATTTTGCTAGCATGGCTATGACCCCTTTATTTTCCCTTAAAATGTCTAAGTTTTTAGTGTTTGTTCAAAGTGAACAGCTACTCCGTCCTGTCTAAGGTACTGGCCTTTTCTTCATCTTGTGGCAGCAAATTCCGAAAACCCACCCCAAACATTGCACATGATGTCAAAAGAGGGTCCTTTTTATTTTATTGTCTTGTTCTGAATCTCCCCCAATCTATTTCACTGGATGATTCCCAAGTTGGGAATATCCAGTCCCAAACTCTGCACAGGTTCATCACCCTGTCATGCCTCCCATGCTTTTCTTCTTACTCAGTGAAAAATCCCAATTGCTTCTGCCTTTCCGTTCTGGGAAGGAGCTCCACCCCTGAGCGGTTTTATGGTCCTTTTCTACACCTTTTCCAGCTCTAACATAATCTTGTTGAGTTGGGCTGACTAGAACTGCACACAATATTCCAAAGGTTTCTTCACCAAGGTTTTGGCTCAGCTGTCATGCCTCCCATGCTTTTCTTCTTACTCAGTGAAAAATCCCAATTGCTTCTGCCTTTCCGTTCTGGGAAGGAGCTCCACCCCTGAGCGGTTTTATGGTCCTTTTCTACACCTTTTCCAGCTCTAACATAATCTTGTTGAGTTGGGCTGACTAGAACTGCACACAATATTCCAAAGGTTTCTTCACCAAGGTTTTGGCTCAGCTGTCTCTACCTACTTCCTCAGTGAGAAGGAAGATGGCGCAATACCTTGAAACCTACTGGATTCCAATCCTGGTCCCATTGGTCCCCTCTCTTCCAAATGTCTGCTTGAGTCTCTTTCTCACCTTCTTCCTGCTCTCTTCTAGGCTGTGAGGAATTGGCAGCTTTTGCAGGTGGCTGTGAAAGATCTCCCCCACCAGTGACTCCATTAAGGGCAACCCCCCCAGATGGAGCTTCTGGAAGAGGAAGAACCGGATTGAACAATCTCCAACTGCAGAAGGGGGCTCTCAGGCTTCTTCAGGAGTCACAATTGGTGAGGAGGTACCTCAGGCTCCTGGGGAACAGTTGGGACTGGGGGTGACTCTTTTGGGGGGGTGACTTTTTTGGGAAGGTGGGTGGGACAGCTAGTGCTTAGGAATCTGGCAGACCTTTGGGCCTGAATTAAAAGGCCTTTGGTGAGAAGTAGGTTCCCTTTGGGAGATGTTCCTATCTCCTTATTCATATTATTATTATGGTCACACCTAGAAGTCCTTTGGCTAAGGTTAAAAAGCAACACAGGTCCTGCTTGCAGCATGTCCAAGAAAGACACATCTTGGATGCAAGGAAACTAGCCTTTCTCCTACCCCACCTCACCTCACCCCACCCCACCCCACCCCTTAATGGTCCAAGTAAATATGGGCTTATGGGCCAGCCAGCCCCCACCAACAGGCACAGTTAGCTGGTGAGACTCAACAGACCAAGACATTGGTGGCAGAGCATTCCTTCCTTCCAAAAGTTCTGCCTCACACGCCAGCTAGGTTTTTCCATTTGGCAGCAGGCTGGCAGTCTCACCAATGGATCCTTGTCTTATTCGGTAGCCAATAAATGGTAGCCAGCCTTAATTCCAACAAATGGTACACCCCACCTCACCCCGCCGTTTCTTCTTCCCTTCCAGATTTGAGCACTACAGAGCAGAAAAGAAAAAGAGCTAAGAGAATCATTGAGTAGAGGGCCTTCCTCTACAGAGCCCAGGTCATTTCTGTGAGAAGCATTCTCCCCCCCCCCATTTATAAACTGCCCTATCCAGAGGCTCTGGGCGGTGTACAACAACTTTTAAAAGACATAAAACTCACAAAAGAATGCTAAAAACAATATAAAAACAATTCAAAAATGATTAAAACTATTTAAAATCAATTAAAATACATTTTAAAACAACAGCACTTTACAAGCCTTGGAAGGCCAGGCCAAATAAATAGGTTTTTATAAATAGGTTTTTTGTATTTGCCCCATACAAGATCTGGGAGCACCCACCCTCTGCTCTGATCCCTTCCTCAGTTCTGCAGACTCCCTGAGAAGCGGCAGAATGTTCCATGAAGGAGGTGGGGTCCCAAGAAAGGAGAGCAACCCATCAAGTAAGGGTTGGTCCATTTCCAGGAAGCCACGGAGAAGTCCTTCTGTCATTAACAGCTCAATGCTTTTAATTTTCAGTTCATCCTCTGGTGGACAACCTTTTTGAATGCCATCGTGGAAAGCGTGAAAGATGCTGAGTCCAGTGGCCAACATACTCTGGAGTACAACAAAGAGGAGGCTGTTGAGACCATTTTGGTGTGAGAAATGCAGCAGAGAATGGAAGAGAATGACCAAGCACAGGCCCAGTTCAAACCTGACTGCCATCTTTATTTTATTTTATTTTATTGCTTATTTCTCTATGTAAACTACTTGGAAACCTTTGTTGAAAAACAGTATGTAAATATTTGTTGTGGTGGTTTTTGTTGTTGTCACTATCCCAATGAAGTCCATGGGTACTGACCAACTCTCTTCTGCTCTTTGACCTCTTCCAGGAGATAATGGAGGATGTTACGTTGCATCTGGACCCTGGCTCCCTCTTTGAGAAAAGCCATGGACACCGTCAAGGAGCTCAGGTGTACTCATAGTCATAAGGGATTAAATAAGAGAGGGTTATGTCAGGAAAGGGCAGTGGCAAACTAGACAAGATCTGTAACTGGATCTCCCCTTTTAAAAAAATATGGCAATTAATTCTAAGGGTTTTTGTCAAATCTTGTTAAGTCCTATAGCCTTATCTGTATCAGGAATTCCCCAGACCTGGATTTGTCATTTTTGAAAAAGAGGAGAAACCATCACAGACCTACCGTTTTTATGCTTGCCTAGTTGCCCTTTCCTCTTCTCTAGATGAGCTTCCCTTTGCTGAATCACCAGCCCTGCACACACTACCAAATCTTATATTTCCCCCAGCTCCAGCAAAATGAAGCTGTCTCTGTCCCAACAGCTCCAGTTGGCTGTCCTGCACACTTTCTGAAATTTCTTACAAAAATCTGATGGTAACTCATCCCTACAAGAATTTTTACATGTTTTTAACTGCTAAGTTGATTCAGAAAAACTACTAGAAGAATATAAATGTTCATGGTAAATAGCAAACTGATTGGAAATATCATCTGACAAACAAAATATTTGATTTCATTCTTGCAATAAATCTTGAGTCCATTTCTGTATTTAATCCTCTAGGTAATTGTGATTAATTTGTGGGATTGATGTATGACTGCTCTTTTATATGTTTTGTATGTTGTAGAACTATATATTTGTATATATATTTGTATGTCTATTTTTGAAAAGTCAGTGATTTATAAATATATATAAAAACCTTCATTAGGCTCTGTGCCTATTCACCATAACATGTCATGTGCTCACAAAAGGGGTCACACTGTCATTGGGTGCTCAATAACCTCTTCCTTCAGGTATCTCACCATGTCCCTTGCTGTGTTCTTCCTTTGTCTGAGTGCAGAATTTGAGGTTTTCTCCTAAGTTTGTTGTTCATCTTTGCAACATTAACACTTTGCAGGTGTTAATTTGCATGTGTTCACAGATATCAGAGTGAGTTGTTTCAAGGGCATGATTTCTCTCTTTTTCCTTGCATTTGGAAATAGTGAATCCGATTCCCTTTGCTTTCACACCGCATATGCATTTGGATTGTACACTGCAGGTGTCTGTATTTAGGCCTCTGACTAAAGCCTCTTTCTTCAGCTAAGATATAGCTTGGGTCTTGGGTCTTATGTAGTCTGGATGACCTCATCTTCTGTGCCACAGCTTCAATAACTCTCTCTGTGTGAGCACAGTCTTGCAGCTTTGGCTTTTTCTTTCCCATAGTCTACTTCAAATAGGCTATTCACCCAAAGAGATTGTGAGGAGCTCAAAAAGGCTCTCTCCAGACTGGGGGAGTGGGTGATAAAATGGCCAATGTGGTTCAGTGTAAGCAAGTGTAAAGTGATGCATATTGGGGCAAAAAAACCCAGCTTCACATATATGCTTATGGGGTCTGAGCAGTCGGTGTCTGAGCAGGATTGAGATCTGGGGTTTTGGTGGACAGCTCATTGAAAGTGTCAACTTAGTGTGCGGCAGCTGTGAAAAAGGCAAATTCCATGCTAGGGATCATTAGGAAGGGGACTGAAAATAAAAATGCTAATTTTATAATGCCCTATACAAATCTGTGGTGCATACAGTTCTGATCACTGTATCTTAAGAAGGACATTGTAGAACTGGAAAAGGTGCAGAAAAGGGCAACCAAGATGATCAGGGGCCTGGAGCATCTTCTCTATGAGGCATGACTACAATATCTGGGGCTTTTTAGTCTGGAAAAGAGGCAACTATGGGATGATATGGTAGAGGTTTATCAAATTATGCATGGAGTAGAAAGAGTGGAAATTTTATCCCTCTCTCAGACTAGGGGCCATCCTGTGGAACTGAGGGCCAGGAAAATGAAAGGACATATTTTTCTGCACGTAGCACATAATTAACCTATGGAATTCTCTGCCACTGGATGTAGTGATGGCCACCAGCTAGGATGGCTTTAAAAGGGGCTTAGAGAAATTCATGGAGGACATGACCATCAATGACTACTAGTCTGGTGGCTGTAGGCCACCTCCAGCCTCAAAGGCAGGATGCCTCCAAATATCACTCTCAGGGGAGCAACAGCAAAATTACGGGGCATGCCCTCACCTCTTCTTGCCTGTGGGCTTTTTGGAAGCATCTGGTGGGCCAATGTGTGGAACAAGATGCTGGAATAGATAGGTCTTGGGCCTGATCCAGCAGGGCTGTTCTTATGGAGTCCATTCATAAGCAATTCCTTTCCAGTTATAACAAAACAATTCTTTCCCTTGAACATTTCAGAGTCTTTCTCAGTAGCATACTTGACTGACATTAAACTGGCTTTGAGTATGGGACCATAGAAGCGTTTTCAACTCTTGGTTTAATGGTTTCTCAATTTCTTCCAGTTCCCAGTGCAACTTTGCAGGCCCTCTGCCTTCTGTAAATACTTGTTTTCCCTCTTCTAGACCAGAGGTTCCCAACCAGTGGTACTTCAGATGTTGCTGAACTACAGATCGCATCACCCCCAGCTGCAATTTATTGTGGCTAAGTAATGATGGGCGTTGTAGTTCAGCAACATCTGGAGTATGTTGAGACGCGGTAGAACTCCACCTTTCTCTGGCTCTAGTGCATACAGAAGCAAGAGGTGGACACATCCACACCCTGGCAAGGAACTGGGGCTTGGGAGCGGGCCAACAGTCCAATGCAGATAGGCAGCTCATTTCCAAGCTTGTCTTGACACTCAAGTCATTCCTTCTTGCAACGAGCAGCTTGTGTGCCGAGGCGGCTGCTCTTCTCCTGGAGAAGATGATGAGTGCGCTCCAGCCCTCCCTGACCACTGGGGAAGCACATGGCCCCCTGGCAGGTCAGTTGAGGACTGGAGTGGTGGCGCAGCTCAGCAACAAGTTTGGTCAATCGGCAGAGCATGGTTTGGCCTGCCAATGTGACCCAACTATGAAGGGCAACACTCAGGTGGAGGGCCCTCCGGGTTCAAGAGGTTAGGCAGGCAGAGGAGAGGAGGCTGGCTCTGAACCAGGAGGAGGGTGCTGGAGTGTCTGTTTCTAGTGTGCAGTCCACACCCAGCAGCAGTGTCATCTCCACTTCCTGGTCCAGCAGCATGGTGTCCCTGGCAGCACCAAGGAAACCAGCACACCAGTGTTAGTTGGAAGTGAAAAGTGACTCCTGTCTAAGGCACTGTCCTTCACTTCATCTTGTGGCAGCATACTCCAAAAACCCATCCCAAACATGCTGCACAATGTGAAGAGAGGGTGCACCTCTGTCATGCCCCCGCTTCTTTTCTTCTTTCTAAATGAAAAGGTCCCAGTTGCCTCCACCTCTTCCCTTCCAGGAAGGAGCTGAACCCCTGAGCTATTTCATGGTCCTTTTCTATACCTTCCCAAGCTCTAACATAAGCTCCGTGAGTTGGGTTGAGCAGAACTGCACACAATGTCTCTGCACCAATGCGTTTTGGCAGCTGTCTCTACTTAATTCCTCCGCCAGAAAGAAGATGGTGCAATACCTGGAAAACTATTGGATTACCTGTATTGCTACCTCGACTGTTCTGGAATCCTTCCCTGTCCCATTGGCCCCCTCTCCTCCAAATGTCTGCCTAAGGATCTCTTTCTCACCTTCTCTCCGCTCTCTTCTAGGCTGCGAAGGAACTGCCAATGCTGCAGGAAGCTGTTTCAGACCTCCCCCTCATGTGACTCCATCATGAGCAAGCACCCCAGACGGAGGTTCTCAAAGAGGAGGAACTGTATTGAACCAACTTCGGCTCCTCCTCCAACTCCGGCTTCTCCTCCAACTCCAGAAGGGGGTTTCCAGACATCTTCGGGAGTCACAATTGGTGAGGAGGTGCCCTTGGCTCCTGGGGAATGGTTGGGACTGGGGGTAACTGTTTTGGGAGGATGGGACACCTAGTGCTTAGCAAACTGGCAGATTTGTGGGCCTGAACTTAAAATGTGTCGGCCTGAATTTCTTCTTCCCTTCCAGCCTTGAGCACCGCATGGCAAAAAAAGGAAAGAGCTAAGGTTGGGTATCATTGAGTAGAGGGCCTTCCTCCACATAGCCCAGGTCATTTCTGCACATGCCCCCCTGGCAGGTCAGTTGAGGACTGGAGCGGTGGCGCAGCTCAGCAACAAGTTTGGTCAATCAGCAGAGCATGGTTTGGCCTGCCAATGTGACCCAACTGTGAAGGGCAACACCCAGGTGGAGGGCCCTCTGGGTTCAAGAGGTTAGGCAGGCAGAGGAGAGGAGGCTGGCTCTGAACCAGGAGGAGGGTGCTGGAGTGCCTACTTCTAGTGTGCAGTCCATACTCAGCAGCAGTGTAATCTCCACTTCCTAGTCCAGCAGCATGGTGTCCCTGGCAGCACCAAGGAAACCAGCACACCAGTGTTAGTTGGAAGTGAAAAGCGACTCCTGTCTAAGGCACTGTCCTTCACTTCATCTTGTGGCAGCATACTCCAAAAACCCATCCAAAACATGATGCACGATGGTGCACCTCTGTCATGCCCCCCATTCTTGTCTTCTTTCTAAACGAAAAGTAATAATAAGAAGAAAGATATAGTAATAAGAAAGAAAGAAAGATGGATTCCCAGTCCCCAAAGTGAGAGAACAATCTAAAAAGAAACATAAAATAGACACCAGCAACCATCACTGGAGGGTTGCTGTGCAGGGGGTAGAAAGAGCCAAGTGCTCCCCTCCCCTGCTCCATGAAGAGAATCCCCACTTTGCCCTCCACTTGGGGTCCTCTTGCCCAGTTGGCAGGAGATGCCCCCAAGTCCTGAAGCAACCTCTACAGGCAAGAGGACGAATGGCCATTGCTGAGGCTCGTGACACATCCTCTTTTATGACACTTCCGGGGCTCAGCTGCTCTTTGTGGGTGAGTTAGGCGAGGTGGAGAGGAGCTGGAGAGATAGAGAGGAAAGAGAGTGTTAGAGAGTCCGTTTCTGTTTGTCAAATTTATTTATTTATTTATCCATCCATCTATTTATTCATCCATCCATTTATTTATCAATTTATTTATCTATTCAGTGTTACAGTTAGTGTTAGTGTTATATTGTTGTTTGTTGTTTGTTTGTTTGGGGTGGTTTTGGGAGGGGTCTGGGGGGAGGGAGGGACAGTCAGCTTTTAGTAACAGGAGGGATAGTTAGTCAGGGGGGAAGAGTTAGACAGGGAGGGAAATGGGGGAGAAGATGAGGAAAGACTTCTTTGCAATGTAAGTTGGATTTCATCACAGCTTTGCCTGTCTCCCTCCGTTCCTTTTGAGGTTTGTAGCCCCAAACATGGATGTTTCAGATAGGACCTCAGTACTTGCTGGTACATTTTATCTCTCCACTGGAAATAGCCAGCTATTTCTAAGTTAGCCCCAGGTATAGATTGGATTCATTTTCCAATATACTTTATGGACATTTTTATACTCAAATGCATATAGACAAGACCATCATGAATTGGATTACTGGATATTGGATGATGATGATGATGATGGTGATGATGATGTAGCTCCAGTTGCTGCTGAGCCCACCTACCAGACGGAACATACAACTTAACTCCTGCCCCTTTTAAACATGACCTTTAAAACATGGAAGAAACCTGTTTTCCCTGGGGTCCATCCCATGGTGCTGCTAATGTAATGAAAGGCCCACAACCAATGGGCAGGGCTCATTGCACAGCAGCTTCACACAAACCTGTTGCCCCCAATCTCAGTCAGGCAGCCATTTTGCATCAGGGAACTGCCCACCTGGACCTGCTTTGTCCAGCGGGCGGCAGGCCTTTCCACATGACAGTAGAGCTGAGCCACCGACCCACAGAATTGCAGCACCTACCGGATTAAGATCATATTGAAAGGGAATCCATTTTATTATTTATTGATTTATTTAGCACATTTTTATACCGCCCTAACCCAAGGTCTCAGGTTCACAACAAACAAATACTGAAAACAATTTAAAATAAATAATAACAATCAAAAGTTTTAAAAAGTTAAAAAGCTTGGGTAAAAAGATAAGTCTTTAGACCCCTTTAAAAAGCCACTAGAGATGGGGAGACTCTTATTCCCACAGGAAGTGCATTCCAAAGTCTCGGGGTGACAACAGAGAAGGCCCGTCCCCGGGTGGCCACCAAACGACATGAAGGTAGCCACAGACGAGCCTCCCCTGATGAACGTAGTGGATGATGGGGATCATGCAGAAGAAGACGCTCTCTTAAATACCGTAGGCCTAAGCTGTTTAGGGCTTTATAGGTTATAACCAGCACTTTGTATTTGGCCCGGAAACCTTTTACAGTCAACGTGAAGAATCAGGCTTGAAAGAACATTGCTTTTTCTCTAGTGTTTGTTGTATATAAGAATGCTCATGCCATTGAATTTGTTGAGACCCCCAGCATCAACATTCACCAGTACTCGTTTTGTGCCTGAGGAGACGACTCAGGCACAAAACAAGCACAAGATTAGAGACTAACAAGACCCTGAGCTTGATAACAGATGCATCCATGTCACTGAGGGCTGGGACACGAAGCATCTGGATAGAAGGGACATTTCCCCTTCAGAGCAATCGCCTTTCCAAGTCCAGCACTGTACGTTTGCCCATTGGAGTGGACAGAAATGGTGCACTGATATGGGGGGAAGTGAGGAGGTGCACTCAGGCACGTCAGTGGGGTGACAGCTAAACCAAAACCAAGCCTGCTCCTATCCGCATGGCCCCATCATGGATTCTGCTTCTTAGCATGCTACAGTTCAACAGAAGGTTGAGAACTCAGTAGCTTGATTCGTATGTTATGTTCAATATCTGTACAATGAGGGTACAGTGTACGCAGGTAAAGATCTGTGTACAGTTAGAGTGATAGACATGTTACATTGGACACAGGGACAGCAGTACACTTCCTATCTGTATCATACATTTGAGGGTCCAGTACCCAGGTTCCCTTTAAAAATGAACCCCATACAGTCATTCACAGAAAACCATCTACAAGTGTACAGAGATCTTGAACTAGTACAACATAATGTCTGAATAGGGCTTCTGAGGTATCTGTGCACATCAATGTTGTGTGAGGAGGAGGAGGGCACAAAACATTCTCCCTGTCACATTTTGTGGTCAATTTGTATTGCAGACACTTTGAAAGGAGGGGTTCCCCAAGAGGAGCAAAAGACTACAGACAAGCAGTTGTATACTATCCACCAGTCTTGCCAAACTTGTGCTTTAGTAGTAATCCTGCCTTCTGAAATACTGGGGAAATATCGGTTGTGTAGTCCTGAACAAAAAAACCCCAAGTCCACATCATTGCTGTAAGGAAGAATATTTGCAGATCCTTGAGTCATGAGCTGTACATCGATGGTTTAGATTGGTGATATACTGATGGTTTAGATTTGGGATGTTGGGCTTTCCCCAATGAGTCCTGTCTTTTTTGAAACTGGGAGATCTGAGAAGGATGAAGGGAATGATCGGCAGAGGGAGAGTAGTTGGAAGGACAAAATGATGTTGCAGAAGAAGAGCAGGAATATTTGTTACCCCTTGAAAAATTGTAGGCAGCTTGCTGAGAGTTCATAGAATTCCCTGTCTTTCTCAGTTTGTGTATCCTTTCCGTTTTGTATCCTTTCCAACAAGGGCCTGGCCATCAAGAGGCAAGTTCTCTCTTTGTCGTAAATCTGTCAGGCTAGCCAGACGAAGCACAACAGAGGCAGAAGCAGAAGAGCGAAATCTAACAGGAATCCATTCTCCAAACCAGGTCCAGTCCGAATCAATCCAACAGAGTCCAAAGCCAAATCCACAGGCAAGGTCAACACAGTGCAGGCTCCAAACACAGTCCAAATAATACACAAACACAGCCGATTAGTTCGCAGGAAACTCTTGTTGCTATCAGCAGGGTAGCATCTTATGTAGGCTGACCCCCAGTGCTGTGAATTAAGAGTTGCTGAGTCAGCAGCTTTGCCTGTTCTTCTACGCACGCGGCTCCTTAACTCTTGCTGTCTCGTGGTCCGGCGCCTCTCCACAGCTGAGACTGGACATGCCTCCTCCACAAGAGCTGCCTCACCCAGCTCTAACTCATCTTTGACTCCTTGTGCGTCACACCCACTCTCCTTTGCAACTTCTGGTCCTTGCCCACCCTCCTCTGCTCTCAGCTCTGTCTCCACTTCCAACTCCTCCTCGGACTCTTCCAGCATGCCCACGACACTATTCTTGTTCTTGTTTCAGGTGCCAAGCTAGTTGAACACATCCACGTGTGCTGGTGCAGAGCTACCACAACAGATATTGACTGAATCATACTGTCAGCGCCAAAAGGATTCTGTTCTTGGATTGGAACTGAGCAGTTTCAACTGTCATGGAGTTAGGAGTAGGATGGTGCAGAAGGAACTGACTGTCCCTAGCTTGAAACTTGTAAAAACCTTCCAGCTTCCTAGAAGTAGGTGGCAACGATGCAGGTTTCCCCCAGCAAGCTTTGACAATGTCCATTCAAGCAGAGTTCAGTGGTAGGAAGTTAGAGTGCCAAGTGTCCGCATCAATTGGCCCAAAAATGGGATCAGGAGAAGATTTAGGAGGTTTGTTCATCTGGATACCTAAAGAGTTAGCCATATGGACCACTTGGTCAGTGAAGAGCTTCAGGTACTCTGATGGAGACAGAGGCTTTGGATCTCCCATTAGATCTGAAGGTGTGGAACCTGATGCAATGTTCAGGGATGTTTCTGCATCTTCCTCTGAGGCAGATTCTTCAGTCAAGGAATCCGGTGGTAGAGAGTCAACATCCGGCTGCTTACATGGTTGAGTTCTCTTCTCTCTTGACTGAGACCAAGTACTGCAGTGTTGAGGAGAGTGTGATCGGGACCAAGAGTCTGGATGGTCCAATCTCCCCAGAGATTGGTGTTGATGTGAAGCCCAAGAGCAAGACTGGAGATAGTTTTTCCTATGATCAATGCCATATCTGTTGTCGAAGAAGTAAGCGTAATGATCAGGCATGATCAGATGTAGAGTCATCTCAATGTCAACTTTCTCAGTCACAATATACCCAATCCGATGAGTGTTTTGGAGAGTACCGACGGCAAGGAGATTCTCTGACACCCGGAGAGTATTGGTATCATGTAGACTCTCTTCTGTATCGTCAGTATCGTATAGGAGAGGCTCTTCAGTCCGGAGGAGGTCAGTGTTGAGGAGAGCAGCTAGGGTTGATGGTATCGCCTTCCAAGTGAAGCAGATCATGATCTACCTCATGTTCAGGATTGAAGGGTGATGTTGGTGTGGCTTCTCTGGTCTCCCTTTTTTGGGAGCGGAGCAGTCTCTGGAGGCTCTGTTGAGTTCATAATCATCCATGTCTTGGACTGGAAGTCCCTGTTCAGGCTTAGGTAGAAAACACCTTTTTTGGAATCAGAGTCGATGACTGAGATTTTTTTTTATTGAAGGCAGTTGAGATATCAGGGTTGGAGTGAAGAGCTGCTCCAGTGTGTGCATTGGCTTAGAAAGGTCTTCATTTTTAATTGGCTGGAAAACTCTGAGAAGAGAAAGAAAGTCAGAAAAAACAATTTAGTTAGGACACGCATTCCAAAGTCCCAGGGCAACCCTTGAAAAGGCCCAATTTCAGGTCGCCACCAACTGAGCCAGTAGCCACAAAAACCAGACCTCCCAGATGATCTTCCTAGGCGGCGGGGTTCATGAAGAAGTTGGCTTGCTTGTTAATACATTGGGCCGAAGCCATTCAGGGCTTTATAGGTAATAACCAGCAACTTCTCTTTATCCTGGAAACTGATGGGCAGCCAATGTCATTCTTTTAGAATGGGTGTAATATGATCTCTTTGGGTAACACCAGAGACCAAGCTGGCTGCTGCATTATGTACTAACTGCAATTCTTGGAATACGTCCAAAGACAGCCCAACATACCGTGCAGTAGTCAAGTCTGGATATTACCAGCATATGCACCACTGTTTTAAGGTCATTGATTTCCAGATATGGATGTTGCTGGCATATCAGCTGCACCTGATAGAAAGCCATCCTGCTCACTTCCTTAGCTTGAGAGACCAGGGAGAGGTTTGCGTCCAGAAGTACTCCCAGACTACATACCTACTCTTTCTGGGGGAGTGTAACCCCTTCCAGAACAGACAGATCTAAGCCACTTCCTATCTTCCAGTCATCTTCCTTGTATTCAACCTCAGTTTGTTTTTCCTCATGCAGCCCATTACTGACTCCAAGTAAGCATTTAGGGAAGATAGGCTATTTCCTAATGAAGTTGACATGGAGAAATAGATTTGGTTATCAGCAGCATATGGATAACACCCTGCACCAAATCCCCCATGATCTCTCCCCGCACTTTCATGTAGATGTTAAAGAGCATTGGAGATTGAATGGAGTCCTGCGGAACCCCAAACAATAGCTTTTCTTTTGAAGAGCAACAATCTCCAAGCAACACCATCTGGAACCTACAAGAGAGGTAGGAACAGAGCCACTGCCAAGCGGTGCCTCCCACTCCCAACCCGCTTCAGGCGCTCCAGGAGGATACCATGATCAATGATATCAAAAACCACCAAGACTCGAAAGATCCAAAAAGATCCACAGAGCCTATGGATTCCTTTTTGGAGATCATCCAACTGGCCGACCAAATGAAAAGAATGTGCGCCCCCCCCCACGTCCCCAACAGCAAGCAATATTAAAGGCTAATTCACATACACTTGATATTCATCACTTGATGCAGCTGAGACGTGGCTTTTTCCTTGAATTCGAGCCTCGAGAGAGGCCTCATCAGGGTACATCTGAAAGAGAGGGGAAGATTTCTGTCTTTCTTATGTATGTATGTATGTATGTATTAGAAACATTTGATATACTGCCCACTCCAAAGACTCCGGGCGGTGCACAAAAACATGCAAGCAAGACAACATTAAACATGACATTCTGAATTAAAAATGAAAGTAACCAACCAAAAGCAAATAGATCAACTACAGGGCAAAAGCCTGGCGAACAAGAAAAGTCTTCAATAGAGATTTGAAGATCAGTAAGGAAGGGGCTAAACGAATCTGCAGGGGAAGAGATTCCCTTTCAAAAGCTGCTTCTTACTACCTCTCTGTGATAGATTTTGATTTTTGAAACTCTCTGGAAGGGTTGTAAAAGTTGTAAAAACCACATTTCCAAGATACAGTCAACTGGAGGACACATCTTGGACAATTCCCTGCACCAACCTTGGTTTAATTGTTGTGCTGTGGACACAAGTTCTTTTTCTTATGCTTCTTCTTATGAAGTGTTCTTTTTCTTATGCACAAGTCAAATTCTCCATTTATTTTTCAAACTTATGTCATAGTGATGCTACAATGCATAGTAGAGAATTAGAAGGCACTTCCGTTTAGTTTTCTAAGTACACCTCCACATAGTATTTGGGTATTTCATGAGCCCCAGCATACTGACATTTGTAGTTTTCGAGCATTTTTGGGTCTGGCTACGTCCACTGCTAAATAGTTTTTGAAGGATTCAAAGATTAATGAACTTGACTTCTATTTTTCAGCTGATATGATGGTAAAGTTATCTGAAAGATGGGTGTCAGATGTTTGGACAGGGGGCGCAATTTCAGTGCTTGCCCTAGGCGCTCTTTTCCCTAGATACGCCTCTGGCAGAGGGCCTTGGAAGCAGTGTGTGTGCCCCTCCCTCGGACCTACAGATCTCTGGATGGTATGTCAGCCCCTATTGAAGCACAATCTGAAGTATTCTATATTACATATCAAATCCTCTGCTTACTTTTAGAATAGAATTTTGCTGAAGCACCTTGGAAATTCAACCAATCTTGTGCAGACTGACAGAGGCGTATCGAGGGAAAATAGCACCTAGGGCAAGCACTGAAATTGCGCCCCTGTCCAAGCAGGGATGATGGGACTTGTAGTCAACAACATCTGGAAATCCCTGTTAAAAGGAACACTGTACCATCTAGACATGGTTGCTGATCAAAACCTGAAAACATGAGCCATTTTTATTAAAGACTTAGAACAACCGTCAGGAGTTATGTGAGGATTCCAGGGTCATTTTCTGTCTCATCTCATGCTTTTTAAAAACCATGACTTTGTCCTAAAGGATCACCTGCCCAAACTCCTGACAGCCTTTGTCTTGTGATGACAGTTGGCTCATGATGGGGTATATGTGCATTCACCACACTAGTGCTTACTTTGGCACCAGGAGGGAGGAGGATACACTAGTTTGCCACACTAGACAGAGGCATTTGCAACAGGAGCAGACAGCCAAGTTCTGCCAGGGCCAAAACCAGCCCTTGCCAGACTAAGACATCATTGTAATTTGCCCCTTCCTGTCACAAGCAGTGTGCTGTTCTATTATTGACTCTCAGAGAGCCTAACTCTCAGATATCTCAGTCACGGATGGAAAATATAGGGTCAATTTACAAGAGACACATTTTCTACATGGAAGTTTCTTCTGTGCAGGTGTTGTGCAGAAACCCATGTGTAGTGATCAATACATATGTATCTATTCTGCACAGTTTCTTACAAAAATGACATCCCCACAGGAAATTTTGCTTCACATGAACTAGTTCTGGGTGATAGGCAATGGACAAGAATTTGGCAAAAGAATTTGGGCAGTATAAAAATATGTGAAAGAAATAAAATATTTGTTTTTATCTTGTAAACCTCCCAGACACATAAGTTTTGGGTTGTATAAAATATGTTAAATAAATAAAATAAAATGATGTTCCATTTACCAAGAAACACAGACAATGTCAGCGTAAAGCTGGATACAATAAAGCAGGAAGTGCATCAGAGACCCTGGGCAACAGCAAGGTCTTCTATATGTTGTTCTATATGCAAGGAACTATCATATTTGCAAGGAAATTCCTGTCTCTAAAAGTCATTTCACTTTATGATATACATCTATTTAATTAAAGGATAAGCAAAGTACAGTGTTTAAGAAGCAGCGCCCCACACACCCAGTTCTTTTCCCTATGACCAGAATAGGGTCATGTATGTTCTACTGGAATATCTCCTATGTTTATGGATAACTTTCTACTGAATTTTACTCTTAGTGGAAGCAAGCTAGGTGTGAAACATAAATGTTTCAAAATCTAAATCTAGATCCATTTGCTTGGATTAATATTGAACACACAAAATTTGAATCTAGGTTAATTTTAACCTGCTCCTTTGAAATGAAATTACATTAATAGAAATGTAAAGCTGGCTTTATTTAACTGAATGACTATTTACATTTCAATTTTTTTAAAATCATATGAAGTTCAGAATAATATCTAATTCAGCAAAGGAAATTAGTTAATTTTAATTCTGTTTCACTGAATATAAATTTTTGGCAGTTTGAGGGAAGCAAATATTGACATCAATTGCAAACATCTTGTATTTTTAGAGCTAAATGGCTATTTAGCACAATGTGTTGGATGTAGAGAATTTTGAATTCATAAAAATGAAAGTGTAAATCAGCTTTCTCAGTTTAAAAGCTGCACCTACCAAAATCCCCTTCCTCCACATACAACTAAAAGGAAGGTACTCTCTCCTCCTTTGCAGCTGAGCACTGGATCTGCAGCCCTGTTCCTGCCTTTTCCCCACCAGCAACGGGTTTTCGCTTCTTCTATACAGTCAAGGCTTCCTTTCTCTTCCTTGAACTCACCCTCTTCTTGCAGGATTTCCATTGAAAAACCTCCTGCCTTGCAAACTGCAAGCCACAACTGCTCACAGGTTGGAAAATGCAAAGACAAGTGGTTGTTTTTTTAACAAGAAGGAGGCGGGACAGGATGGAACCTGGAGAGCCTTCACATTTCTGGACCTCTCTAGGCACAAACTCACTGTTCATTTCACCCTTTCAGCCTCTCCTGAAAAACTAGTTTGTTGCAGTTCTCTTACATTTCTTTTATTGTCTACATTTTACAAAAGAAAGAAACCTCGTTGGCGGGGGCAGGGGGGAGGCATCAGCCTGAGAAAGCACCAGTCAGATAGAATTTCTTGGAGACGACTGGAGAGCAGGCGGGGCACAGGCAATGGACTGACTCTGGACTCTGGGGTGGGTCAGGACTTGCAGCAAGAACAGAAGACGAGACAGCAGGGCAGGCAGTCGCAGTGCTTGCAAATGGGAACAAGCAACCCCGCCCAGCTTACTAGGATGCCCCCTCCCCAGCACTGGTCAGTGTTTGCTGCCTGAAAGGAAGCCCTCCAATGACTCTGAAGAGCTGGCTCAGGGCCTCGGAACTTGAGGCCACGCCCCCTTAGAAGTCACATGCCAAGGGGAGGGGCCTCAAGCTCCTTGCTCTGGCTCTTTGGAGCTTGAGGCCACGCCCCCTTTGACACCACATGCCAAGGGGGCGTGGCCTTGAGCTCCGAAGAGCATGAGCAAGCTCTTTGGAGTCATTTCAGTCAGAGCTTGCTGGCTGAAAGCATCTATTCTTCCTTTCTCTGCCTCTCTGGAGGAAAAGAAATGGGAAGAGACGCTTTCATAACGCGAGTGCTCGCTAGGGGGCGGGCGCCTCTCCGGACCTCAGGGCGGGGGCGGGGCATGGCAGGCAGTTTGCGCCCTCCCTGCGATGGCGCCCAGGGCATGTGCCCTGCCTGCCCCGCCCTCGTTACGCCCCTGCTTAGGAACATAGGAAGCTGCCATATACTGAATCAGACCATAGGTCCATCTAGCTCAGTATTGTCTACACAGACTGGCAGCGGCTTCTCCAAGGTTGCAGGCAGGACTCTCTCTCAGCCCTATCTCGGAGATGCTGCCAGGGAGGGAACTTGGAGCCTAGATGCTCTTCCCAGAGCGGCTCCATCCACTAAGGGGAATATCTTACAGTGCTATTCTCCCATTCATATGCAACCAAGGCGGACCCTGGTTAGCTATGGGGACAAGTCATGCTTGCTATCACAAGACCGGCTCTCCTCTCATTCTTGGAAGACAGCAAGATCATTTGTTTTAAAAATATGGATCTGTTTCTGGCAAACATGACTTGAGAAAAGCATGACAGAGAAAAAACAGGATTCCCAGAGTGTGGCGATGATGTCACTTGCCTGCCAGGAGGCAGCGTGGAGCAGGTCGGTGGCTGCTTGGCCTTCTCCGCTCTGCCTCTTCATCGCTGACTGCTGCATCATTCATCTGAGGGCGGCGGAAGAGGCAGCAGCAGCAGCAGGATTCTCCACCCCTCCACCCCTCCCTGCCTCTGAGTCTCAAAGCCAAGAGCTGATGCCCCAAGCGGAAGGAAGCTCCCAGCAGCTGCCTGGCTTCCCTCTGGACTCTCTTGTTTGGGCAACAGCAGGGCTCTCCTTCCCATGCTTGGAGAGGAGGAGACTCAGTGGAAGTGAAGGAGGGAGGAAGCTACTGACGGAATAGTGCAGCAGTCAACCACAAGGGCCTTTCTTGTATCCCTAATCTAAATCCACCTTCCAAGCCTTTTGCCCACTCCCCCTTTTGAGGACAGGGAATTGCCGGTACTCTTAAAGAGGCATCCTAGTTGGATTCCCCTTGACAAGTGTACGGCTGAGCTGGCCCAGCTCGCTCGAGCCTGAGGAGTACCGGCATAACTGGTTCCATGCACATTCCTAGTCGCCACCAGACGAGCCAGTGGCAACTGCAGCGGAACCTCTCCCAATGACTTTAGTGGGCAGTGGGGCTCATGGCGAAGAAGATGTTCTCTTAGAGACTAACCTGTTCAGAGCTTTAGAGGTTATAGCCAGCACCTTGTATTTTGCCCTGGAACTTATAAGTAGCCAGTGTAGTTCTATCAATGCTGGAATCATATGGTCACTCCGAGAGGACCCAGAGACCCACCTGGCAACCCGTACCGACTGCAGTATCTGGACTACATACAAAGGTAGCTCCACATAGAGTGCATTGCAGTAGTCAAATCTGGAGGTTACCAGCAAATGTAAGCACCGAGATATATGTAGCAGCATATGGACCACCATTCTGAGGCCATTGATCTCAAGCAATGGATGCAGCTGGCGTATCAGCCGAAGCTGATAGAAATCACCTCTGGCCACCGCCTCATCCTGGGACACCAAGGAGAAGATTCGATCCAGAAGCACTCCCAGACTGCGCACCTGTTCCTTCTGGCAAGGCGTGACCCCATCCCGGACTGGCAGATCAAAATCACCCCCCGATTTCCAAAGAGGCACAACAAGAGCCTCCGTCTTATCTGAATTCAGTCTCAGTTTCTTATCCCTCGTCCAGCCCATCACCATCTCCAGGCAGGCAAATTAGGGAGGTTATGTCTTCTCCATATGAAAGTGGCAAAGCAGTGCCTCCCACCCCCAACCCCCTCAGACACTCTTATCACCAAAGATGATGATTTCATGATGACAGCAATAGTCGTGCAATCATTCGTTTGAGAATGAGATGCAAAATCAAGCTGTCCTGTGAACAGGGGCATGGCAGATTGAAGTGGGCCCTAGCTAAAAAGTGAAGATTGGCCCCTACCCCCTCTTCTTCAGAGAGGCATGAGCAGGAAAGCAAAGGACAAGCTGTCACCAAAGCCAGCTGGTCCCTCTCCCCCTGGCGTTCAGGGACATTTATCCCCCATTGTTCAATTGTAGCCACGTCCCTGCTTGAGAATTTTTTATTGAAAAAACAGGATATAAATAATGCTTCTAAACAAAATAACTATAGCTTCACTAAATGTGTTGGATGTCTGCCTTACACTTGAAACATTTATTCATTGATGAATTCCTTCCCACCAAAACAGTAGACACGCTTTTTAAAAAAGGTTTGTAGAACTCCTGATTTTTATTGATTTATTTTATTAAAGTAAAATTGGTAGCCCGACCTGCTCTGTGCTGCCTCCTGGTGGGCACATGATAGCATCGCCACACTCTGGAAAGAGCAGAGGACAGAGCCAGTGTGGGGGAGGGGGGAGAAAGCAAAGAGATGTGTGTCCGCGCAGGTGTGAATGGGTGTCAAGATGGCACTGAAGGAAGGAGTCCTTGTGTCTTGCAGAAACAAGAGCAGAGCTCAGCCACAAAGGTAGCTGTTTGGATGAAGGACAGTGGATGGTGGTGTGGGTGTCTGCTATGAGGGACCTGTGATGGTCTTGCTTTAAACATGGTGGTCAAGAGAGCCCTCTGATTTCTCAGATAAACCGACATTAGAACATGAAGGGTGAGGTTTGAAAGAACTTCTTCTTCTTCTTCTTCTTCTTCTTCTTCTTCTTCTTCTTCTTCTTCTTCTTCTTCTTCTTCTTCTTCTTCTTCTTCTTCTTCTTCTTCTTCTTCTTCTTCTTCTTCTTCTTCTTCACCTCTTTTTGACACAAGTTTCCAAAGCAGTTTACATAGAGTAATAAGAAAGGAAGGAAGATGGATTCCCTGTCCCCAAAGGGCGCACCATCTAAAAAGAAATATAAGACAGACACCAGCAACCATCACTGGGGGGTTACTCTGCAGGGGGTGGAAAGAGCCAGGTGCTCCCCTCCCCTGCTCAGTGAAGAGAATCCCCACTTTTAAAAGGGTCCTCTTTGCCCAGTTGGCAGGAGATGCCTCCAAGTCCTGAAAGCAAGAGGACCAATGGCCATTGCTGAGGCTTATGACACATCCTCTAGAGGCAAGAGGACCAATGGCCATTGTTGAGGCTGATGACACATCCTCTTTCATGACACCTCCAGGGCTCAGCTGCTCTTTGTGGGTGAGTTAGGCGAGGAGGGAGGAGGCGAGGTGGAGAGGAGTTGGAGAGATAGCGAGGAAAGAGAGTGTAGAGAGTCCGTTTCTGTTTCTGTCAAATCTATCTATCTATCTATCTATCCATCTATTTATCCATCTATTTATTCATCCATCCATTCATTTATTTATCAATTTATTTATTTATTCAGTGTTAGTGTTAGTATTTGTTATTTTGTTGTTTGTTTGTTTGTTGTAGTTTTGGGAGGGGTCTAGCGGGGGAGGGAGGGACAGTCAGCTTTTAGTAAAAGGAGGGATAGTTAGTCAGGGGGGAATAGTTAGACAGGGAGGGAAATGGGGGAGAAGATGAAGAAAGACTTCTTTGCAAAGTAAGTAGGATTCCATAACAGCTTTGCCTTGCTCCCTCTCTTCCTGGCCAGGTCTGACTAGAGTCCCCCGCCCACCTGCCTGCCCGATCAGGAAGGGCACCAGCTGTGAACACGCCTATTGTGACGTGCTTGGCGGATGTCCCAATTGTAGAGGGGAATTTGAATCCACCTCCCTCATTTAGCAGAGTAATCCAGTTGGATGAGCTCAGAGTAGAGGCCTGGAGAAAGTGTTTTTAAGTGTTTTTTAAAGTGTTTTTTTAAAAAGAAACTGTTCTAAAACAGATTGTTCTAAAGAAGTTACAAACTTAGATTAAAAGCCTGCAACTTGTACTTCCTTCATGGGGAGGGAAGGAAGGAAGGAAGGAAGGAGCGGAGCAGACAAAGAAGAAGGGAGTGCCCCAAGCTGTGCTTTGGAACATGTTCATGACCATCTAACTAGCCTGAGACAAGTTTCCCCCGTAGCAGAGGCCTGTACAGAGCAAGCCAGGCTGCACATGGGACATCCCAAGCTGTTTGGTGTTGCTTGTCATGCACTGAAATCACGCTTGATTGTGGAAGAGGGGAGTGGACTTCAATGTTCTAATCAAAGAGCTGCATCTGAGCTGGCACAATACAAGCCTGAGTTGCTATTCTCTAATAATGAGCCAGCCCTATTGGTATCCTAGGTATATTTGGGGGTACTTAAGTTTTGCCCATATATGGCAAAGCTTTTCTTGAATATAGGCAGGGGTCAGCTTTTCCTTACGAGAACCTTTCCTAAAGGAGCAGTTGATTTCGTTTCTCATTCCACGCTCTGGCTGCTTGTTTCGAAGCCATAGATGCTCCTTTCTAGTTTGCACAAAGCCCCTTCTTTCTAGGTAGCTCATAGCCTGGTGGCTGTTGCATGTAGATGTCTTCCTCGATTTCCCCATGAGGGAAGGCAGTCTTTACATCCATGTGTTCAACTTGCATCTTTCTGGCCGCTGCCACGCTGAGCAGTGTCCTAATTGAAGTGTCTGTCACAAGTGGTGCAAAGGTCTCATTGTAGTCCTCAGCATAGTTCTGGGAGTATCCCTTGGCTACTTGCCTCGCCTTGTAGCGCTCTGCCTCCCCTTCTGCATCCTGCTTGACTTTCAAGACCCACTTGCATCCCGCAGTCTTTCTTCCTGCGGGGATTGACACAAGTCTTCAAGTCTCATTTTTGTGCAGGGTGTCAATTTCTTCGAATGCTGCATTTCCTCACCTTTTGTCAGCTGGCATCTTTTCTTTCTCTCG
Organism: Hemicordylus capensis; assembly: GCF_027244095.1. NCBI lineage: Eukaryota > Metazoa > Chordata > Lepidosauria > Squamata > Cordylidae > Hemicordylus > Hemicordylus capensis. The sequence continues at coordinate 163,442,105 of NC_069658.1, forward strand.
CCATGTGGTGGGTTCTTGTAGCTCTCCTCCTTTGGTCCCGAGTGAGAACCTTTTGGGTGGAGCCCCTTTGTTGGGGCTCTGGCAGTGCCTCAGTTGGGGCTCCGGCTGTGCAGCCCCTTCTGAATCTGTATCCCCTTCTGAACCTCCTTCTGCTTGTGGCACAGATTCTTTGGATTCACGGTCTGGCTCTTGCATCATGAGACTCCACCCACGTGGTTCCTCTTTCACCTGGATCTCTGGCACAAGTTCTGGTACATCACCTCTAGTTGGCCCTTGTCTCTCATCAAATGACACCACCTTGTAGATCCTGACCTCTCCACTTGTAGGATCAAGGATTCTCTGTCCCTTTTGGCCAGGCGCATATCCAGCCAACACTCCCAGTTCGCATTTGTGATTGAGTTTGGTTCTCTTGGCCTTTGGGACGTATGCAGAAGCCTTTGATCCCAACATTTTGACATGGTTTAGAGAGGGTTTGTGCCCAAGCCCAATGGTGTCTTGTCTATTGCTTTAGCTGGCAATCTGCTTTGCAAGGACTTAGGAACACATAGGAAGCTGCCATAGACTGAGTCAGACCATAGGTCCATCTAGCTCAGTATTGTCTGCACAGACTGGCAGCGGCTTCTGCAAGGTTGGGGTCCGCCCTGGTTGCATATGAATGGGAGAATAGCACTGTAAGCTCTTCCCCTTAGGGGATGGAGCTGCTCTGGGAAGAGCAGAAGGTTCCAAGTCCACTCCCTGGCTTCTCCAAGATAGGGCTGAGAGAGATTCCTGCCTGCAACCTTGCAGAAGTCACTACCAGTCTGTGTAGACAATACTGAGCTAGATAGACCTGTGGTCTGACTCCGTCTATGGCAGCTTCCTATGTTCCTATGACATCAGAATGTATTCGCTCCAAAGGACGCTGTGACTCTGTCTGTGTCTGGCATGCAGAAAAGCTGGGTCTCACCCCTTGATTAAGTATGCAACACTGACCCCTTGTGGCAGCTTCTCTGCATGACTCCACTTGAAAGTCCTTCATAAGTCCCTTTCCCCCAAGCTCATTGATCACATGGATTTGCCTATGTGCTAGTCTTTCAGGCCATATGGGAGAACACTCCTTGAGTTTGCAAGAGGCTGCAAGCCTGGCCTGTTCAGTTACACAGTCCACTCAAAAAAGCACATCTTTACGCAGATCGGCTGTCATACTGAAATCATCATCTTTGGTGATGGAGTGTCGGAGGGGGCTGGGGGTGGGAGGCACTGCTTTGCAGTGGTGGCTTTGGGGGTGGGAGGCACTGCTTTGCAGATTCCACACGGGGTCCCTTGGAGACCGTTGCTCTTTCCAATCTGAACTTTCCTATGGTCTTCCTCAGGGCTCCATATTGTCTCCAAAGTCCTTTAACACCTACATGAAACCGCTGGGAGAGATCCTCCAGAGATTTGGTGCAGGGTGTTATCAGTATGCTGAATGAAAACTCTCTCTTACAGACTGTCTTATGAAAAGACACTTGTTCTTATTACACACCTTTTCCTTTTTATCTAATCATAAATCCTTGTTACTGAAGGGTGCTACTCTTCGTGTTGGGTCTGTCACACGCCTTTGGAGGCCTAGGACTGCTCAGCCTTTTGGGGGAGTGCCTACTTCTAGTGTGCAGTCCACACCCAGCAGCAGTGTCATCTCCACTTCCTAGTCCAGCAGCAGGGTGTCCCTAGCAGCGCCAATGCAGCCGGCACAGCTGTGTGAGTTGCAAGTGAAAAGTGACTCCTGGCTAGGGCACTGGCCTTCACTTCATCTTGTGGCAGCATAGTCCCCAAACCCATCCCAAACATGATGCACGATGTGAAGAGAGGGTGAACCTCTGTCATGCCCCCGCTTCTTTTCTTCTTTCTAAATGAAAAGGTCCCAGTTGCCTCCACCTCTTCCCTTCCGGGAAGGAGCTGCACCCCTGAGCTCTTTCATGGTCCTTTCCTATACCTTTCCAAGCGCTAACATAAGCTTGGTGCGTTGGGTTGAGCAGAACAGCACACAGTGTTCCAAAGGTCTCTGCACCAATGCATTTTGGCAGCTGTCTCTACGTAATTCCTCAGCCAGAAAGAAGACGGTGCAATACCTGGAAGCCTATTGGGCTACCTGTATTGCTGCCCTCCTTCTGTTCTGCAATCCTTCCCTGTCCCATTGGCCCCCTCTCCTCCAAATGTCTGCCTAAGGGTCTCTTTCTCACCTTCTCCCTGCTCTCTTCTAGGCTGCGAAGGGTCTGCCAGTGCTGCAGGCAGCTCTTTCAGACCTCCCCCACACGTGACTCCAAGGGGAAGCCCCCCAGACGGAGGTTCTTCAAGAGGAGGAACCGTGTTGAGCCAACTTCGGCTCCTCCTCCAACTCTGGCTTCTCCTCCAACTGCAGAAGAGGGCTTCCAAACATCGTCAGGAGTCACAATTGGTGAGGAGGTGCCCTAGGCTCCTGGGGAATGGTTGGGACTGCGGGTGGCTCTTTTGGGAGGGTGGGACAGCTAGTGCTTAGCAAACTGGCAGATTTGTGGGCCTTCATTTTAAATGTGTGGGCTGAATTTCTTCTTCCCTTCCAGCCTTGAGCACCACATGGCAAAAAAAGGAAAGAGCTAAGGTAGGGTATCATTGAGTAGAGGGCCTTTCTCCACATAGCCCAGGTCGTTTCTGTGAGAGGCATTTGCCCCTCTGGGAGCACCCACCCTCTGCTCTGATCCTTTTCCCAGTTCTGCAATCTCCCTGAGAAGCAGCAGAATAATCCATGGAGGGGGTGGGGTCCCCAGAAAGGGATTGAGAGCAACCCACAAAGTAAGGCTGTCTGGTCCATTTCCAGGAAGCCACAGAGAAGTCCTTCCATCACTAACAGCTCAATGCTTCTGATTTTCAGCTCATTCTCTGGTGGACATCCTTTCTTAATTCCATTGCGGTGCAAGTCAATGGCACAGAGTCGGATACATTGCAGTTCAGCAAGCTGAAGATTGTCGAATTCATTTTGGTGAGTGAGATGCAGCAGAGAATGGAAGAGAATGACAAAGCGCAGGCTCAGTCCAAACCTGACTGCCAAGACTGTGTGTTTGGGGCATCATCTTGATTGTTTGTTTGTTTGTTGTTCTATTGATTATTTCTCTATGTAAGCAACTTTGGAAACCTTTGTTGAAAGACAGTGTGAAAATGTTGCTGTTGTTGTTGTTGGAGCTATCCCAATGAAGTCCATGTGGGTAGTGATCAACTCTCCTCTGCTCTTTACCTTCTCCCAGGAGATAATGGAGGATATTACCGCGCATCCTGACCCTGGCTCCTTCTTCAGGAAAACCCTGGACACCGTCACGGAGCTGAGGTAGACTCACAGTCATCAGGGCTTAAATCGGAGGGGGTTGTGTCAGGAAAGGGCAGTGGCAAACTAGACAAGATCTGTAACTGGATCTGCCCTTTTAAAAAAAGATGACAATGAATTCTAAGGGGGTTTGTAACATCTTGTTAAGTCCTCTAGCCTTATCGGCATCAGGGCCTCCCCAGGCCTGGATTGGTCATTTTTGAAAAAAGAGGAGAAACCGTCACAGACCAACCGTCTTGACACTGGCTTTGTTGCCCTGTTCCTCTTCTCTCCATGAGCTTCCCTTGGCTGAATCACCAGCCCTGCTCACACGATGAAATCTTATATTCCCCCCTCCCCCCTTCCAGCAAAATCAAGCCGCCGTTGCCTGAGGAGCTGCGGTCGGCAGTGCTGCACGTGGCGGTGTCCGGGGCCAACTACCTGGAGCCAGGGACACAGGTAAGTTCTCCTTGAGCTTTTTCCTCCTGCGGCACAGACTCCTGCTGCTTCTACTCCTGGGGCCCTTGCAATGGTTTGACTGCCTGCAGAGGTTCTTCCTTACATTTCTGATCTTCCGGGATCATTCTGAGTAGCCTTTCCTATTTCCAAATAGCCTGGTTGTTTCTTGGCCCAACTGGAACCAAACACCATACTGCCATAAGCATGAGTGCTTTTTCAGTATTGTGTTCTTAAGATGTGTTGTCTCTCATACTCATGCCTGATCTTCTCTTTCCCCCCTAGAATGAGACCTTTCAATCTCTTCAGAGAATGATTAGGGGGTTTCTGGAGGAGGCCCCCTCGGTCCACAACTTGACCAGCATCTTGACGGTAAGTGCAACTTAATGTGTAATGTGCAATTTAATGTGTAATGTGCCCTATTTGGACATTAGGCAGTACGTGTGTACAGGTGTCTGAACACTTGGACGTGATTTTGTCTGCATGACTGTAGTTGCATTCCTTTAAAAAGTGAACCAGGGTAGAGGCCCCAATATGGCATGTTCCTCCAGATGGGAAGAGTCTAGCAGTGCCTGCCTTCCACAGCCTGTCTGTATAGCTGTCCCTGTGTACACTTCTGCACCTGTGCACTGTCCACTCGTCGTCCAAATGTTGAAGATCAGGTGTGAATGGGGCTTCTGTCTTCATCCTTGACTGAACTGAATTGGGGGGGGGATGTTTGTACAGGAATAGATCCCTCTGAAACTTGTTTGGGCAGTCAGTCAATGGGTATCCTGTAATGGGGCCAATTCCTTCCGGGCTTAGCTCTCAGTCGCATGGCCAGGGATGATTGAGGCCAGTGCAATGACTGAGCTGCTCTTTCAACCCACAGGAGCTCCAAAGGTACAGCACTGCAAAGGATCCCCAGCTACAGGCTCTGGCCCAGGAAGCCTGCAGCTGTCTCCTGCAACATGCGGCCAGCCTGCCAGCTTTTCATGTAAGTCCCCCTCTGTGGACATGGCTTGGCTCTTCTTCAGAATCCTCTGGGACCCCTGCCAGGTGCCAGCTTCAGAAGAAGACCTCCTATTGGTCTCTGGTCACCCTGGGGCTGCCTGGCAGCACACCTGCTGCAGAAGGGCTGTTTCCACTGGGGCTCACCCAATGCCCTTTGGGACAGCAGCAGTGGCAGGAGGAACAGCAGAGAGCTGGGTTCCCCCTGGGTCTCTTCTGGCTGCCCAGTGCCCCAAAGAGCCACGCTCCATCTTTGGTAATCCTCAGCTTTGCACCCAACTGTATCATCTTTTTGATACTCATAGACATGGAAAAAGAAGTCCACATATTGAATAAATAAAATGCATCTCTATCTCTGCAGCTGAAAACACTGAAGGATGCTTTCCCGGTAGCATCCAAGAGCAGCATCCAAGGTAACTTGGGCTATTTCCAGGGAAGTGGGGAGGGCGGAACTGTATCCCTGTAGACCCTCCTTCGTTGATTCAATATGCACGAGTCCCTCCTTACCTCTGATCCAAGTCAATTCAAATAAGAAAATCAAGTCTCTTCTCTTCTCTTCAGATGACCTTGTGTTGGAAGAATTTGACGAAGAGGAGGAGTTTGGTAAATGTATGAGCATCAGAAAGGAGAGAGTGGGAATGACTGAAGAGCCATTTGATATGCCAGAGACTTCATGTTTTGTTTTCTGTTTGGTTTTGCAGGGTGAGAGATAACTGCTGTTCAAACCAGAAGAATATGCTATCCTAGACACCAGGCCAGGTTTATCCAACACTTGCTTGGGCTGATGGCATCATCCCCTGTGGCACTGCCCCAGGCCTTTCTTCGCCTAAGGACTTTACAGGCCTGGTTTCTGCGCAGGTTTCGCCTGCAAAGACACTCTCAACAGTGGCTCCTTGCAGCGCCTCGCAGGGGGCAGTCTCCTGATAGACATGCACGTCCAACCTCACTCAAGGGACTCTATTCCACATGCGAAGGCCCACCCTTATGATCACCACAGATGCCATCCCCAGTACGGGATGGGGAGCGCCTTTCAAAGACCTAGTGGTCGCTGGGACTTGGACAAAGGCAGAACGATGCCATCACATCAGTTATCTCAAGCTCAGGGTGATGTTCTTGGTGCTCAAGGCTTTCTGTCATTGGATAGAAGGATCTGCTGTACTCCTCACAGACAACACTATGGCCGGATCTTACCTGAACAGACAGGGAGGGACAGCATCTCTTTCTCTGCTCAGTCTGGCAATGCGACTCTGGATGTGGTGCCTGGAGTGGGGAATTTGGCCTTTGGCAGTACACATCCAAGGGAATGTCAACACTTTGGTGGATGCACTGAGTCGTGAAACATCCTTTCTCACAAATGGTGCCTGGATCCGGGCATGCTGTGCAAGATCTTCCACAAGTGGAGAGCTCTGCGTTTAGATGTATTTGCGTCAGCCCAGAATTCTCAGTGTGTGCAATTCTGCAGCAGGGTGGGAAGGGATCCGGAGTTGGAAGAGGACGCCTTCCTCCTGCACTGGGGCAACCAACTCCTGGACATGTTTCCTCCATTCCCCTTGATACCAAGAGTCCTACAGAAAATTGTCCAGGTCGAGGCCATATGTATCCTAATCGCACCATGGTGGCCCAGGCAACTCTGGTTCACCACACTTCTTCAGTTGTCACACAGGACGTACCAGCATCTTCCATCGTTACCATACCCTCTGATGGGGGAAGGCAGCTGTTGTCTCCAGCTGGACGTGGAGTCTCTGCATCCGACTGCCTGGTGGATAGAGGCGCAACCTCCTTCAGTGAGCCGGTGCAGGCAGTGCTGATGGCGGCAAGGAAGCCTTCCACCTTGAAATCTTACTCAGCCAAATGGACTTGCTTCTCTAAGTCTATGGCTGACAAGGGTGGTTCTGCGACTGAAGCTCCTTTGTCATTCATTTTTGATGATTTGCTGTCTCTGAAAGACAAAGGATTGTCTGTTTCTTCCTTAAGGGTTCACTTAGCGGCTATAGCCGAGAGGCATTCTGTGTCTGGTTTGTTCTCTCACAAATTGGTTAACAGGTTTTTGAAGGGGATGCTCCATTTGTTTCCGCCTGCCCCTAAATCTGTCCCACCTTGGAATTTTCTACTGGTTCTGAAGCAGTGAATGAAGGCTCCTTTCGAACTCATGGCTACATGTAACTTTAAACTGTTGTCCTTAAAAAGAGTGTTTCTCGTTGCAATTACCTCAGCTAAACGAGTGAGTGAAATTAAAGCATTGCGCTCTGATGCCCCTTATTTGGTGTTCCATAAAGATAGAGTTGTATTAGAGCCTGATGTTTCTTTTTTGCCCAAGGTGGCTTCTGAGTTTCGCATGTTGCAAGATATTTCTTTGCTTACCTTTCCCCCTACACCTACCTCAGATGAGGAGCGTGCATATCACTCACTGGACGTTAGGAGGGCTCTTGCCTTCTTTAAAGACAGAACGCAATCCTTCTGCAAATCTAAGTTTTTGTTCATTTCATATGCAGACCCATCAAAGGGACTACCAGTCTCATCGCAAAGGATTGCCGCTTGGGTCAAGGAGGCTATCTCCTTGGCATATCAATTGGCTTCAGAACCCCTGCCTGTCTGTCTTAGGGCACACTCCATGCGGGCAATGGCTACCTCATCGCTTTTCTATAACCTTGTCTCTATGTCTGACATTTATAAGGCCACTACATGGTCACGTCCAACTACCTTCATCCGACATGATGCTTTGGACTTTCACTCCAGGTCTCAGGCAATGTTTGATGCCTCTGTTCTCCGTTCTGCTTCCATTGAGAAATAAAGTTTGCTTCTTTGATTTCCTTTGTTGCGTTATTTCTCTCCTGGGTTTGGGCTGCACCCTCCATCCAGGTACGATAGCTTGCTATTATCCCATGTGTGGTGCACAGAGCCCATGAAGAAGAAAGGCAGGTTGCTCACCTGTAACTGTAGTTCTTCAAGTGGTCTTCTCAAAGACCACACAAGCCACCCATCCTCCCTGCTGCAACGTGTTCTTGTATGTGCTTAGGTTTGGAGCTGCGGAGGTCTCAGGACTGAGGGAATCAGGCAAGCTGTCAGACAGGGGGAGCTGGTTTTCCCACTCTTTTTTCCTTATAAGGTAAAGCTTTAGAAGTTTCCGGACCGTGGATCTGTGCAGTTTCAAATCCCATGTGTGAATGCACAGAAGACCACTCAAAGAACTACAGTTACAGGTGAGCAACCTGCCTTTCTCCCCTGTCATTTCAGGCAGCGCTTGCTGGAGGGAGAGACAGGGAAATAGGTGCTTTCAGGCAGCAAGCGCTGCCTGAAAAGAACATTGGAGTGCTTGGTCAGGGCCCGGGCATGGGCGGGGGGAGTTTGATAGGGGCTCTTCCGGAACCCGAGCCACACACACACCCCTTGCGGACTTCAGCAGTCCTTTCCATTGGTGGCCTGGGTTCTCTGAACCCGTTCGCATGATGGTGGCTCCGCCCCTGGTCGGCCTGTTGGATTAGGAATCCATAGGAGTCTCTAATTAGGAATCCATAGGCTCTGTTGATCCTTTTGGATCTCTTGAGTCTCAGCAGTTTTTTATATCATTGATCATGGTCTCCTCCTGGAGCCCCTGAAGGGGTCCTTCTGCTTCCACGGCTGCGCTTGTGGAGAAGTGCTGCAAGATTGCAACCCATTTCCAATGGAGTGAGAAGGGCAGGCGCATGCTCTGTGAGCAGCAGCGTGAGCTTGACCTCCCTCGACACCTCATCCATGGGGATGTTGAGAACTGGTGGGTCGCCACCCTTCTCTTGCTCCAGCACCTGCTAAAGCAACAGGTGGCCATCCACAACTTGGCAAAGTATCGTGGGGTGTGTGTGTGTGTGTGTCCTCTCCAACTTGGAGTGGTAGCTCATGTCTGGGCCAGTCTTGGCACTCGAGCCCTCCCTGTTTGCCACAAAGAGTGTACTGAGGCAATGCCTCTTAGCCAGGCTCTGCCCACCACACTTTTCCTGGAGAAGGTGATGAGAGAACTCCAGACCTCCCTGACCATTAGGGACGCCAAAGCCCTGGCAGGTTGGCTGAGGACTGGGTGGGTGGAGAAGCTATGCAACAAACTGAGTGACGCAGGAGGCCATACTTTGGCCTGCCTGTGTTGACCCAACTATGAAGGGCAATGCCATCAGCCCTGGTTGAGTGGGTTAGTGAAGCAAAGCAGAGGAGGCTCAATAACCAGGGGGAGGGTGCTGGCACACCTACTTCTAGCGCATGTTCCACACCCAGCACCAGTATGGGTAGGTCCTCGCCCCCTCCTCTTCCCAGTCCAGCAGCGTGGCATCCCTGGCAACGCTGCTGGCAGTTCCACACCTTTGTTCCATCCAGCAGGGGTGCTTTGGCACAGGAGGAGAGAGGGGGCACCCTGCCCCGAAACCGGAGCCAGCCGAAACAAGGTGGGGTGTACGTCTACGAGGTGATTCAGAGTCAGAAAAATTAACCACGTGTTCGACAACCGTTGGTTTTGTCTTACATGTGAATGTGGCCAGTGGGTATCATCATCCCTATACGAGTCTGAAATGCTGACCAGCCAGCATAAAGCAATGGGCACTTGACAGGGTTTCACACTGAACAATGTACTACTGCTCCATTCCAAAGCAGGTTAGTTGCCCTTCAGTCTCATTGAAATCGAAGGGACCGTCAAGTCAAGGCTCAATGTTAAGCTCAAAGGAAAGCACGGAGGAAACCATGTCCACATGAAAGATTCTGGGAAGCTCGAAAGCTTGGGTATGCTCTCACCAACAGAAGTTGGTTCAATGAAAGAGATTACCTCACTGACAATGATTCTTAGGAACAGAGTTACGCCCTTGCAGACGGAGCTGCCAGATCAAACCTAGACCTTTTGTCTAGGTCACTTTGCAAGAAGGCAGTGCGGGTGTGTGTGTTAAGAATAGAATTTAAGAGCAGATGCAGATACAAAGCTGCTACTTTGCTTCAAAATAAGGACAAATATCCTCAACTTTATTCTGTGCCTGGCATAATATTTAAGATGGAGAAGGGGGAAATATCATCTTATTCTAGATCTTCAAATATACACAGATATGAGGTTTGGGTGGATGCAGACCCCCTAGCACAGGAAATATAGTGCATAAATGAAAAGCAGACAGCTTAATTTGGCAGATTTAATTCTTTTCCCTTCTATTATACAAAATATTTTACAATTTAAAAACATTTTCCCAACAAAAAATCATATACAGATATTTATATTTAAAGAGCCAATTACACAGAAGGAGAATCATGTGCACAGAGATAACCAGGCCCCTTTTACTTTACAAGAACAAAATGGCAGAAGTATCATTAAGACATAAATCTTGTCCTGATCTTTGGAGGTGCAGGGATTCAACTCCACTTGCCCTCACCCTCCTTCCCTTGATGCATTCCTATTTGCATTAGCAGAGAAGTGGGAGAGTTGCTCCTTCTTCTCATCCAGAGGGATATTGTTGCCTGTATGCTATGCTGGTACTCAACGAGATACTTTCAGTCATTGTGTGTTGTACCTTTAAAGTCAGTAACACCTTTGCAGGTGAAGGCTCCAAATTCCACGGTGATTCCTCCCCTTGAAGAGGGGCTGTTACATGCAGGAAGATGTACCAAGGACACTTCCGCTCTCACAACTGATCATGTGCAATTGTAGCCCCCCTCCACTCCCGTTTCTTTCTTTGATGCCCAGAGGATTTCTACTCTCATGCTCTCACAGGCACAGAGCTGTCAGAGCTGTCTGCCCTTTTAAAGTTCGTGGAGGAAAAACAACCTCTTTTGCACTCAATGGATTTGTCTCCCCAAGGAGAGCACCCCCAGCAGACTAAGGATCTTAGGCTTAGAGTAAGGAGCCATCCTTGCTGGATGTCACACAGGGTAGAGGAAGTTACTTCTAGAGTAGCAGGTCCAACACAAAATGTGAGTGACCTGCCCTAGATGGAGAGGTGAGGAAAGGGTGGCATTTTAAGGGGAAGAAAAAGGAGGCTGCCTGAGTGAGGTGGGGGAGGGAGGGAAGAGAAGAGAAGCACTAATGAGGGCTCACCCTGCACTCGCAAGGGAGCCCATCCAAGAGTCACTGCTGGAGGCTAAAAGCCTGTAGCAGGGTAGGAAGGTCCCGGGCATCAGCCGCCCCATAGAGGTCACTCTGGCCCAGCATGGAGAGCGCCATTCGGAGGGTGCTCCAGATGTTATCAGACATGGTGCCTTGCTGGCCTCGTGGGCCTCGGCTCTTCTGCTGCATGTACAAGGCCTCCAAGAAGTGCTCCACGGCTTCTCTGTCAAGACAGCGGATTAAAGTTGGTGGGGAGGGAGACACAGACAGGCTGCCTCAAACGTTAGAGATGGGCAGACGAAGGCAAGTTTCAAGGCTCCCCATCCTCAGTCCTACCCACTGTCTAAGCATACCTTGACCTCTCAGACAACACTTGAAGCTATACCGTTGGATATGGCCAACTTGTAATTGTAGTGGATGGTGCTGTACTGGCTCTACTCTCCCTTAAGCCCGCAATCCAAGAAGCCAGTGCAGGAAGCCCACAACAGCCAGTAATTCATTCCTTGTGGGCATGCATCACCGAGTTTAGATGCTCCTGCTCTTGGACATTATAGAACACTACAGAAGCGTAGCAATGTCCGAGTAAGCAACAGGAAGTAAGAGTTATGAAGCATGAGCAACCAAGCCCCCCCCCCACACACACACACTTGGAAATTATATACAGTATATAGAACAGGGAACAGTATATAGGGTAGGTTTTGAAAGAGACAGCCGCAATGCTCCCTCCGGAGGCCAAATCTGGGTTAACACAGGCATGAGTGGCTCTTTCCTTTAACCACTCAAGTGAAGAACAGAAACTGCCCATGAACATGAACATTTTGGGATGGTGGTGAGCGGCTTGAGTAAGGCCACTACAAGCTAGCTTCTGTCCTGTGCACTAACTCCCATTGGGAATGCTTTCATGGTTACCCAACGTGTGCAGAGATGCACAGCTCACCCCATGTTCTGTAGGCTATCCAGGAGAGGATGGCCAAAATCCTCAGCAGTCACAAAAACACACACCACTACATGAGTTGGCTCACTGTGGTTTCACCATTATCCAGAAACGTAGGTGAGCATCAGACCTAATGCCTGGACAGTAGTGGGGGAGAAGCAGCCGCCTCTCCCTTCTCCCCACTGCCCATCAACTCTGAAGCCCTGCCACTCACCTGTGGGCCCCTAGGTTGATACAGCTAATGCCTAGGTTGTAGCGGGAGCGGATGTAGCCCGGCTGCAGTTCTAGAGCCCGCCTATAAGCGGCCACGGCTTCCTCACTCCGGTTCCCATTGGCCAAGGTAGCTCCCAGCTTGTTCCACAGCAGGTGATCCTGGAAGAGGAGCAGCACGCAGAGTTCAGGAAATCTCCGGCTATTATGGGCACTCGGCACTCCATGGATAACGACATCATAGGCCTTTCAAGCCACCCTCATAAGAACATCCCTGCTGGATCAGGCCCATCTAGTCCAGCATCCGGTTTCGCACAGTGGCCCACCAAATGCCATCGCTGGAAGCCACAGACAGGAGCTGAGGCCACGCCCTCCCTCCTGCTGTTACTCCCCTGCAACTGGTACTCAGAGGCATCCTGCCTGAGGTGGCCTATAGCCCTCCGACTAGTAGCCGATGATAGACCTCTCCTCTATAAAGTTATCCAAACCCCTCTTAAAGCTATCCAGGTTGTTGGCTGTCACCACATCTTGTGGCAGACAATTCCACAAATGAATTATGTGTTGTGTGAAAAAGTACTTCCGTTTGCTGGTCCTAAATTTCCCGGCAATCAATTTCATGGGATGACCCCTGGTTCTAGTGTTATGTGAGAGGGAGAAGAATTTTTTTCTATCCAATTTCTCCACACTATGCATGATTTTATAGAACTCTATCATGTCTCCCTGCAGTCATCTTTTTTCTAAACTAAAGAGCCCCAGGTGTTGTAGCCTTGCCTCATAAGAAAGGTGCTCTAGGCCCCTGATCATCTTGGTTGCCCTCTTCTGCACCTTTTCCATTTCTACAATGTCCTTTTTTAGATGTGGTGACCAGAATTGTACGCAGTACTCCAAGTGTGGTTGCACCATAGTTTTGTATAAGGGCATTATAATATTAGCTGTTGTATTTTCAATCCCCTTCCTAATAATCCTTAGCATGGATCATGCTAGAGATCCACTCACCTCCCACAAACTATGTGTCTCCACTTAACTTAGATTTGCTTATAAGGCTCAATAGTACTCGTATGGTGTAGTAGCCAAGAACTAAGCCACACATCCAACTAAGTGCCTAAAAGAAGCATGCTTAAAACCAGGAACACTTACTTAACAAAAAGCAGCCCTAAAGGGTGTGACCCTGATTGAAACAGTGGGAAAATTCCCCCCTGCACTGTTTTCCTGCCCAAAATTCCCTGCCCCAAGCTTCTATTTGCCCCCAAATTACTATTTATATATTCATAGCTTTTTGTTAAAGAGACAGCATTTCTGGTTTTAGGCACTCTGTAGTGCGTTTAGTTGAACATGTAGTTTTGCCCCCAAAGCGTGAGCTGTACTCTCGAAAGACTGCGGTTCAAATGTCACCTCCACCTAGCTTTGCTAGGCGGTGCCTTATGCAAGGGATCCAATCTCTCAGCCTCAGGTTCCCTCTCATCTGCAAATCCATCTGCAGTATGGAAGTTATAATGCTGACCGGCTTGCAGGGTTGTTGTACAGACCGACTGATAGGAGAAGCATTATAATCGACTCCTGGGCCTTGTTCTCATGCTAGAGGATGGCCTGTGCCAGGAAACTGACATATAATGGATATTTAAAAGGGGCATTCAACAACCACCTGCTCAAGCAGGCTTTGAATGGTCAGTGACAGGTGTTCCGCCAATGTTATCATCTGATCTCGTGCTGCTATAAGTCTGCAATGGGCATTTGCTTTTATATTTCATTAATTGGGATCCAGCAAGGTGTTGACATGTTATGCTTTTGTGCTGGACTTGTGTACTAGCTGCTTGGGATGTGCTTCCCATGGAAAAAGCCAACCATACCTTTATTAAATAAATAAATAAGCCTGTACCTGGGCTGTACCACTTCAGGATGTGGCGGGGGGGCTCAAATAGCCAAAGGCTCTGCCATACAAAAAATAAGGAGTGCTCTCTTCCTACAGAAAACAAGTACGCTGAGAAAACTAGGCCAGAACTCTTCTTCCTAATGCCATCGTTGTCTATGTGCAGCGATTCCCCTTTTTTGGATGGAGGAGCATTCCGTCACGTTAGCCGCCCCCCCGCCCCCCGCCACTGCAGTCTGAAGCCGTGTGGCCCAGGCACACTTCTCACGGCCGTGGCAAGCCCAAGCCCTGCTTCAGAAACTTTGCCTCTCCACCCTGCCGCCCTCTTCCCCTTCCTCGGCCCTGCCTGCTCCTTCCTTACATTTGGGCGCGCACTCAGGGCAGCAGTGAAGCAATCTACCGCCTTCTCATACTCGCCGCTCAGGTTGAAGAGAACGCCCAGGCCACACTGCACATCAGGGTCTACCGCAGCCGTGTTGCTACGGACAGCTGCCAAGAACAGCTCCTTCACTTCGACAAAGAGCGAGCTGGAAATCGAAGGAACCAGAAGGGGCACACTCAGCAAGGAAACGCTTGCCACCACGACACACCCCTATTTCGGAACAGAGGCAGCGGCCCCCAGGTCCATCGAGCTCAGTACCAGCCACACCGACTGGCAGGGGCCATCCCGGGGTTCCAGGCAAGAGCCTCTCCCGGCCTGGAGGTGGCAGGGATTCCAACCAGGGACCTTCCGCATGCCAAGCAGAGGCTCTACCGCTGAGCTGCAGCCCCACCCTTCGTTCCCCCCAGACTCACTCAGTCAACAGGGAGCCCAGGACACGCTTGGAAGGCCCAAGGCCTGGGTCCGGGCTGTCCACGTCAGGCTCTTTCCCCAGCAGGTGAGCATAGGCGGGCTTGTGGCGCAACCAGTCCCGCAGGGTTTCACAGGCCTGCTTCTGCAGCGACTCATTGGTGAAGCTGACTGCCAGCGCCATGAGGGCCGTGAGGTTTCCAGGCTGCAGCTCCAGGCACCTACAGGGGGGGAAAAGAGGCAGAAGCACACTCATTCAGACGCAAAGGGGGAGGCTGGGTGGGTCCTCACCACACCAGTCCTTGACAAGCGGGGAGAGAGAGAGAGAGGCAAGCTTCTCCTCTCTCCTCATCTGCTAAGAGTTGTATCTTCAGGCCCTTCTCGTCGGTTTCCCAGAAGCCTCTGGCTGGTCACGGTGGGTAGCAGGAGGCTGAACACGATGGTTGGAGCCAGCATGACTCTTCTTAAGAACGTCTGTTTATCACTTTCCAACAAAAGTTCACAAAGCAGTTACCTTACAGATTAGGGTATTTTTATTAGTCTTCATCTACCACCATAAATGTCCATGGTGCCCTCCAGGATAACAAAGACAGAGACAAATAGTCCTGAGGAACTGGCCATCTCAGTTTGGGGGTGGCAAGAGGGGAAGAGACAGAAGAGGAAGGGGAAGTGGCAAAAGGTAGCAAGAAGTATGGTGGAGAAAAGGGATAAGAAGGGGTGAACAGGAGCAAATATGGGAGTTAGGCCATATTGTGCTATTACTAAAAGGTTAAGTGTGCCATCGAGTCGGTGTCGACTCCTGGAGACCACAGAGCCCTGCGGTTGTCTTACAACCACAGTACAGGAGGGGTTTACCATTGCCATCTCCTGCGCAGTAGGAGAGGATGCTAGCTACAGATATTTATATACCACTCTTCAGTGGAGAACTGAAGAGTTTAAAGCAAACGCATCATCGAAGCTATATTTTGGAGATGTTTGACTGGCAATAGGCCAGCACTCCAGTCTGCTTAATTTCAAATATTTTGTTTGGGGCAGGGGCAAAAACACTGAGACACTTGTGCTCACCTGCAACCAGCACGGGCAGCTATAAAGAAGGACCACCCGCAAAGTCTTAATGCCCCATCCTTGGCCCTTCCCCAGGGAGGCTACTCACCGCCTGAGTGCACTGATTGCGGCAAGCTCCTGCTCATTTTCTGCTTGTGTCGTTCCCAGGTACTGCCAGGCCTAACGGAGACAGGAGAAGGGGTTGGGGCTGCTTTAATTCTGCAGAGCTTCAGCAGTGGGCTAATTTTTGTAAATATTCTCACATCCCTCCCACCCCTAAAAGGGCCATCTTCTCAGCAACTGGGAAGTCAAAATGGTTTGCAGGGGAGAGAATAAATGTGTCTGCCTGTTGCCAAGGCAACCACATCAACGTCCCACAAGGGGCTATGCTGTACATCTGAGCAATGCAACTGCCAGTGCAGTGCAGCAAAAGGGGAGTGTTGGCCTGGTTACTGCAGCAAATGCTCACGTGCTTCCCTTTTCCTCTCCAAAGGCTTTGCATTGCCTGCCCTCAGTGATGCCACCACTCTGACTGGCTTGGGGTTGCTGCCCATGAAGTCATCACACTGGCTAAATGGTCCCCGATTGGCTGGGATCCCACAGTTAGCAGGGAGAAGGTTGCTAAAAGCAATGGTGCAGGAGTAGCAAAACATACAAACAAGGTACATAGGAACATAGGAAGCTGCCATATACTGAGTCAGACCATTGGTCTATCTAGCTCAGTATTGTCTTCCCAGACTGGCAGCGGCTTCTCCAAGGTTGCAGGAAGGAAGTTCTCTCAGCCCTGTCTTGGAGATGCTGCCAGGGAGGGAACTTGGAGCCTAGATGCTCTTCCCAGAGCGGCTCCATTCCCTGAGGGGAAAATCTTACAATGCTCATACTTCTAGTCCCCCATTCATATGCAACCAGGGTGGATCCTGCTTAGCTAAGGGGACAAGTCATGCTTGCTACCACAAGACCAGCTCTCATTCCTTAAAATCTTGTCCTATCTTGGAGAAGCCAGGGAGGGAACTTGAAACCTTCTGCTCTTCCCAGAGTGGCTCCATCCCCTGAGGGGAATATCTTGCAGTGCTGACACTTCTAGTCTCCCATTCATTTGCAACCAGGGCAGACCCTGCTTAGCTAAGGGGACAAGTCATGCTTGCTACCACAAGAGCAGCTCTCCTCCTTAAGGTGAGGTGAGTGGAGCATGCACACACACACACACACACACTCTCTCCGCAAGCCATTTTTTGGTGCTGAATGTGTTGTTCCCCCAAAATCCGGCACAGCACTAATTCTGCGAGAAGTTCAAGGCCTCTCTTTAGAGAGAAAATGAGACAGACAAGTAATTTCACAGTAACCAAGAAAGAGGGCATCTCAACCTGCCCTTCCCAAAGCCTTTTAGACCAAAGACATTTTGCAGCATGCACTGAGTAACACAGCCGGATGGAGGACTCACTTGCGAGCACCTCCTAGTATGGCATCCTGATGACAACCTCTCCGGAAGAGCAGGCCCCAGGACATGCTGGGGAGTGGGGTGGAATGAGCAGCTTTACAGGGCTGCATGTTGGACAAGCCACAAAATTAGGTGGGCCAGGCGAGACATTTGCAGTCTCTTCTCTGGGGAATTTTTGTAAACTCAGAGAAGAAAAGGGATGGATTGGAGGACAGCATGAGGGACACGTAGCTAATTTATTCAATGGACACTGCTGCAGCCAGAAAGTTGTCTCCTGGCTGTCAAAGAAATCTGAGGCAAGTAGAAGTTAAGGTGTGGGGGCAGGGGAAGGGAAGCTTTCCCCAACGGCAACTGTCCACCCTTCAGACTCGGTGGATGCTGCAGTGAAGGAAGCCTCTCTCTTCCAGTGCCATAAAAAGGAAGCTAGGCTTACTTACTGAGCCTGCTATCTTGCTGTTGCTCGGAGCACAGTGGTTTTGAAACCAGGATCCATCTAAAGCAGGCCTGCTCAACTTCGGCCCTCCTGCAGATGTTGGCCTACAATTCCCATAATTCCTGGCTATTGGCTGCTGTGGCTGAGAATTATGGGAGCTGTAGTCCAAAAACAGCTGGGGGGCCTAAGTTGAGCAGGTCTGATCTATAGCCTCTAACCGGTCATCAAAACTGCTTCAGCCGCCAAACTATCCTCCTCTGCCTTCTTCTGGTGTCCCAGTTTGCAGTCATTTACTCGGGGGGGGGGGGGCGGTTGTGGGATCAAAGCTAAGGGAGGGGCGGTGTCTGCAGCACGTCGTTTGTGCTTTGACAGGATCTCCCTAGTCTGGGTTCCTCATGTTTTGCTCTGCGAACATCTCATGAAATGCTAGAAGATTATTTGGTTCACTTATGCTAGTCAGATCACCTCAAGGCCCAGTCACGCAGCAGATTTCTCATGCTCCTACTCCAGGGCCGAAACATGCAACCAGGTGTACAGGAAGTGTTCCTGGGGGAAAGGCAGATGCACTGTCTCATAGGCTAACATCCCCCAAACTCCTGCCCCTACCCAGCAAGGAAATCACAGTATACCGATCTTCATCACAGCAATTTGCTGTTCCCGCCAGACCACCAGATCAAAAGGACAAGGCTGGCTTTTGCCACAACTGATGGCATCCTTCACCTGAGGGGATATTGTTGGTGAGCAGCAGCAGCAGCAGCAGCATCCAACACTCACACAGGGATCCTGAAGCATCTCATTCCTAAGGAGATTTGGGTTGGGGTGAATAACTGCCTGTAAGTGTATAGGGAATTGTGCCCTGAAAGTGGAAGCACAGCAATGCTTCCTGTCCTTTTTATGTCATGCTGCCGTTTAAGACTTGTGAAAGCCTCCAGAAGATGGAGAGAAGATGGAGAGGCAGCCAGTCCCTTGGATGTAGAAGTGACTACTCTGGACCCTCCCCTTGCCCCCGTAGGCACCTAGCCAGCAAGCGAAGTGCCTGCTGGCTAGGAAAGGTGGGCAGCACATCCATGTCCCAATGCCAGCCACACCCCCTGGGGCCAGTGCATCAGCATGGCCATGCTTCTGATGCCAGCACAAGGGGCAGGGCCAGCTTCAGGACATAGACATGCTGCCCACTGGCCTCTCCCAGCAGGCAGGTGCTACATTCACCGGCTAAGTGTTTCCTTTCTCTTCCTCGCTTGCAAGGGAGAGAAAAAAAGCACCCAGCCAGTGAACGAAGCACTTGCCAGCTATGAGAAGGCAATGGGCCAATCCGATGCCAGCCACATCGTCTGAGGCATTAGCATCAGGGGCATGGCCGGTGGGGGTGGGAGGGAAGCCATTTCCCAAGGCCACCTCCAACCTTGCTATGCCCCTGCAGACCACATCTTCACAGCCAACAGTTCTCTTCAGCAGCAGAACAGAGGCCATCCATTGACCAACCTGACCTAACAGAAGGGGGCGGGTGAAGAGTGGCTCTCCTTCTTCCACTCACCTCCATGTGATCAGGATTCTGCTGCACAGCAGCCTCAAAGAACAGGACAGCATTGGGAAGGTCACCCTCCTCCAAGCATTTCAGGCCTTCTTCAAAAGCCTGTGGATGATCTCGTACAGGGTTGTCTTCTTCAAACTGGTATCCCTATCAGGGAAGGAGAGTAAAGGGTTTTTTACTGTTTGTTTTAAAGACACTGGGCACACTTTTTTTTTTTTAGGAAACAGCAGTTCTGTTTTATTCCAGAGGGGGAAGGAAGACACAGACCATTTATTACTTTACTTTGGCAAAAGTCAAAG
Source organism: Hemicordylus capensis (assembly GCF_027244095.1). NCBI lineage: Eukaryota > Metazoa > Chordata > Lepidosauria > Squamata > Cordylidae > Hemicordylus > Hemicordylus capensis. Next base: position 163,461,435 of record NC_069658.1, read on the forward strand.
TAGGGCTTTCAACTACTTTAAACTGATCAGGACTTTAAACTAAACCCTGTAGCGGATGGACACAAAAACCCAAAAATAAGTACTAAAGACAGAGACTTGGGTGCTACATGAAAAACTAGAAGAGTGGCAAACTCCACAAAAAAGGAGCAGCGCAAACATTGGAGCATAATATCCACGGCTTCTGGTATTTATACATGAATGCACAGAGTACGGTACATAAACAAGAGGAGTTTGAACTCCTAGTACAGGAAGGTTAATACAATTTAATAAGTTAACTGAGACCTGCTGGGATGACTCCCAGGATTGGAATGTAGACACTGAAGGATACAGCAAAAGCATAGTGACAACAGAAAGGGAATCGATGCAGTATTATAAGTCAAAAATATGTATACCTGCACAGAAATCCAAGAGATTTCCACTGTAGCCCAGTGGAGAACATCTGGGTAAAAATAAATGGAGAAAGAAATAAAAACTACAGACTGCCATGCTAAGGAGGAGGATGGTGTCCTGAAAAAAAATTACAGACCAAGGAAATAAGAATTAGTACTAATGGGACAGGGGTGAGGGTTGGTTTCAACTGTTCCAATATCTGTGGGGAGACAAACTCCATGATGCACCAGATCTCTAATAAACTACTGGCAGGTCTTGCTGGCAACTACCCCTTTCAGAAAGCAGAGAAAGGAACAAGAGGACAGGTGTCCTTGACTGGATCCTAACCAACAGGGAAGAGTTGGACAAGGAGGCTGAAGCAGTGGAAACCACAGCAGAATGACCACGTCATGCCAGAATGCTTGTTCTTATGGAAAGCTAAAGGTGGGCGTAGTCAAATATGTACCTTGGATTCCAGGAAAGCTGGCTTTAATAAGCTCAGAAAGGCAACGGGCTCAATATCATGGCTAGATAAGGGAAAGGAGCCATCAGGTGGATTCAAAACTGGATGGAAACCCTTAGAGGAGTGCTCATCAATGGCTCTTGAACAAACTGCAGGGAGGCTTTGAGTGGGACACTGCAAGTCTAGGCCTGTACTCTTCAGCAAGTTCTCGATGACTTAAGACGTGGCATTTCTGCAGTTTGTCATATCTGCAGAGGGCGTACAATTGGGAGGTCATCTGTTGGAGAGCAGCTTTCCATTTTGACCTGTGCAAATTTTCCCCTGAGGAAAGAGTGTCCCCTCACAAGGCATCAGGCCTTGTTTTCAGTCATAAACTACTTTTGCACTGTCCCTTCTTTCTGTCCTCCTGGCGTGGTGCTTCCCTTCTCGTTTGGTGCCATAAAGCAGGAAGGAACAGCTCACATCACAGAAGACAGGAATAAAATGATGGCCTTGACAGAATGAAAAAGTTGTACTGGAACTAATAAATGAAATTCAGCACAGACAAATACAAAGTTCTGCTCTGAGACGAGAGAGAAACCAATTGCACAGGTATGGTGGATACCTGGCTTGGCAGTAAAGGTAAAGTGTGCCATCGAGTCAGTGTCAACTCCTGGCAACCACAGAGCTCTGTGGTTGTCTTTGGTAGAATACAGGAGAGGTTTACTATTGCCATCTCCTGTGCAGTATGAGATGATGCCTTTAAGCATCTTCCTATATTGCTGCTGCCCGATATAGGTGTTTCCCATAGTCTGGGAAACATACCAGCGGGGATTTGAACAGGCAACCTCTGGCTTGCTAGTCAAGTCATTTCCTGCTGCAAAAAGGGATCACAACGCTGAACAGAAGTCAGCAGTGTGATGCAGCTGCAAAAAAAGACAAACACGATTTTAGGCTGCATTACTAGAGTTAAGAGAAGCAATCGCTCGATTTTATTCTGCACTAGTCAGGCCTCATCTGGAGTATTGGCCCAGTTCTGGATGCCACACATTAAGAAGCAGGTAGACGAACTGGAATACATTCAGAGGAGTGCAACAAAGATGGTCAGGGGGCTGGAACACAAGCCTATGGAGAAAGGCTGAAGGAAGTGGGAATCTCTAGCCTAAAGAAAATACATGGTAGCACTCTTCAAATACCTGAAGAGCTGTCACACCGATGAGGGCAAAGACCTTTCCTCTGCTGCTCCAGAGGAAAAGGCCAAATGGGCTTAAAGTACAGAGGGATGGATTTTGGGTAATTACTAGGTGAGGCTTCTTAATGTAAGAGCGGTTTGACAAAGAAGCCAACTACTAGGAGGAGGGTGGAGGTCTCCCTCACTGGAGGCCTTCGAGCAGAGGCTGGACTGCCGTCTGTTGGGCATGCTCTAGCCCTGGATTTCCTGCACTGAGTGGGAGGATGGAGTAGGTGGCCTACAGGACTCCCTCCAACTCTATGATTCCAACTCTCTCTCGGGTAGAGGAGTCAAGTTTGATGATCCCTGGTAACAACTTGGGCAGAGAGCTCCGTGACGGAACTCTCTCCCCCTCCAAGGTGCTCCGGAGGACATCCGTTTTATCCTCTCTCCATCTTTTTGTGACTCTCGCTATGGGGCAAAGGCCTTTTCTTCCTTCCTTCGCTGCCGCCCCACAGTTCCTTGCAGATACTCATTTATGAAGCACCTGCAGTTACTGGGCACATCTGCTCACTATCTAAAGTTGCATAACCTGTAGGAAAAGTGAGGGGTGGCAGAAGAGGAGAGAAAGACACCCTGGCCCCAAGGACGGCCTTCTCTGTGCCCCACGAACCTTGTCATAAGTGGAGCTAGTGAGATCCTCGTAGTCCGTTAGCCAAGGGTGGGCCTCCGCATCTCGCTTGGCCATCTCCTCCCACTCAGCCTGCAGCTTGTCCCAGAAATCCACATCTGACTGGAGAAAAGGGGGGTGGGGAGAAACGGAGGCTAAAGAGGGCTTCCAGCTCCCCCCACAAATAGGCATCTGAAATGCCTCAATGGGCTGTTACCTCCACAGCAGTCTTGGCCTGCTCAAACTCTGCATCTAGGCCCAGCGTCTCCCCAGAATGTGCAAACTGATCCACCCAGGCTTCAGTTGTGTTCTAGGAAAAGAACATAGCAGGGAGAGGCGAGAAACGGCAAGGTCTGAGAACAACAAATTTGCTGAAAGCAAGACACACAGTACAGCCCTGTCCCCTCTTCTGGTAAACAACACACAGACGGCAGACACAATGTCTACAAGGCCCCCTGAAGAAGACGATTACTAGAACGTCGATGCTGTGCAGGTTCTTCTCTGCCCCTAGACTAGGTACTGCTCTGCACAAGTTCACACTCCTATTCCACCGCTGAGGAGGCAGCTTCTGGGCTACACAGACAGAGTGGGCCGCAAGGCAGCCACTGAGCAGCGGGGAGTCCTACCTGCTGCTGCATAAACTCAGCTGCCCATTGCTCTGCCTGATCCTGGTCTCTGGGGGTCATGGTCACCCGATTGGCCTCGATGGACACCCTCCCATCTCCAATCTGGCGGACAAACTTTATGAACTGTATGAAGAAAGGAGACACAGGTAGAGACCTTCACCATTCAGCCCTGACAGTCTTTTCTATCTGGACAGGTCTGGAGCCCAGACTGTGCACAGCCAGTCAGAGAGGAGGAGAGGCAATACTCAGCGCCACGGGGTCAAAAGGGCCACTCACTCACAAGCGGAAGGCACTTAAAGCAATGGCATGCGGTTCAGCAACTAGATTTCCTAGAAGGCAACTCCAAGAATATTGTCAAAGAAGAAAGCCAAACCCACCTTCCATCCCACCCCCCAAGTCCTGTTTCCAGATACCTCTCTTTGCACCCCGTTTTCTCCTGGACTGACAACAGGAAGAGGAGAGAGGCAGACTGGACCCAATGCCATCAAGTTCCTAACCTTTAAACTCTGGTTCCAAACCTTCAGTATATGGCTATGAAGAGGTGGGGGGTGTGGGGGGGAGAGAGAGGCAAGTCTCACGATCAGTGAGACTCGCCAGATGGGGTTAGGCGGAGAGCGCAGGCTTAGCCCGCTCTCCCTGCAGATGAGCCAGCCTTGCAGCCCTGGGCGGCTGGATCGGCCACCCACACGACTGCCGGCTCCGTCACAGAGCCAGCGGGGGCTGTGGGGATCCGGGGCTGCACGGCCCCTGGAAGTTCCGGGATGCCCCACAGGAGCGCACGGGGCATTCTGGAGAGACACCCCCCCCAAGCCTGGGAGGTGACTTGCAGCCTCTTGGTTGGGGGCCTACTTGTGTATAGCCATACTCCACAGTGGCACATGAGCAGAACACCAAGGTTAACAGAGCGCTCACTCTGTTAACCTTGGCTAAGGCAGGCCTGCTCAACTTCGGCCCTCCTGCAGATGTTGGCCTACAACTCCCATAATCCCTGGCTATTGGCTACAGTGGCTGGGAATTATGGGAGTTGTAGTCCAAAAACAGCTGGGAGGCCTAAGTTGAGCAGGCCTGGGCTAAGGGGAGGGGTAGTTTCAGCAGTTTGCTGCTGGGAGCCGCCCAGCTCCCGCAGCAGCACACGGTCACCAAAAAGCGGGCTAGGCTCCCGTAGCCTGCTTTTTGGTGATCGTGAGAATCGCCTCAGAGTGTGAGAGTGATCAAATAATATTTTTGAAAAGGGAACGAGATGTTGCCTAATCTAGGGAGGTTCACACAGTGGATGGTTGTGGCAGCTGGTTCAGGGCGCTTCTCCTGCATGTCAACTGCCCATGCTTCCTCCCTCCAAGGATCTCAGCAGCAGTCCCATTCTGTTCCTACCACAGTCCTGTGAGGTAGGTTAGTCTGAGCAAGAGCAACGGACTGGGCCAAGACCACTGAGTGGGTTCATGCCTGGGCAGGTATTTGGACCCAGATTTCACAAGCCCGAGTCCCAGACTCAATCCACCACCCAACACTGACTGTCTGGCAACAGCTGAGCATCTGAGTCAAGAGAAAAGTAACTCTAATCCTTACACTTATAAGTCTGCCAGTAGGCCAAACAAATCCAGCCCCATCCTCCTCTAACCTGCCAATGCCAGCTCAGCAGCTTGAGCTAATCAACTGGCACCAGCTATGTGGCATGTGTGTGTGCCTCCCAGGGCCAGGTTTCACCCGGGAAATGCACACACAGTAGCTTTACTATAACCTTTTCTTACACAGTGAGGGTGTGTGTGTGCACATGCATATCGAGAGAAGGTACTTTCATGCTGAAAAACCCAGAATTTATATAGAAGGGGGGGAAAGTCACTTGAAAATAAGGTTTTTCTCAAAAAATATTTTTTTAATTACTGTAGTTTTTCCTTGAGAGTTCCATTTAAGATCCTGCTTGATGAAAATGGGGCAAAGTCATTGATGAGAACTGCCCTTCATTCAAAAGCAGAGGTACTAGAAACGACAACCCGTGGGCCTGGCTGGCTGTTAAAGGGCAGTGGAGGCATGGGAATAAACATGCAAATGAGAAAAATATATTCATTCTCTCACTCAGCACACCAGCCCTGCAAGTGGACCCAGTTGCCCATGAAGAGAATCCCAGACTTCTTTTTACCTCAGAGTCATTCAGCTTGGGGTCATCTACTTTTGCAAGAAATTCATTGGCAGTTTTTTTGAGGTCGTCTTCAGGTTGGTATTCCTCATACCTACAATCAGAAAGATCACGCTTGATTCAGAAGCAAGCCAAAAGGAGGCTGTGTGTTTTATACAATCTGCTATTTGGAACACCACAAAATCTACATTAGATTTGCCCGATACAGGGAGAAACTGCCAAGAAGCTCCCTCCAGATGTGGGGTGACATCAGGGGGTAGTCAAGTCAGGCCCTGGCTGGGGTCCCACAGTCAACCCAAAGTCCCAGAGCCCACACGGGGACTGCCAATGCAGTGGTACTGTGAGTTTTTCACATGGCTGCTGCCTTCTCCTACTTGCCTCCCCACCCACAAATGGGACCATTCCCATTCATTTATTTATTTATTACATTTATATTCCGCTTCATACAAACGTCCCATGGCAGCTTACAAAATAAACAATAAAACCAGAATTAAAACCAAACAGTTAAAAAGTTAAGAACAGCCCATTCAACAATATTTACAGTTGGAAAAGCAGGTGAGAGAGACCCCTGGCACTACAGGCTCCTTCCACCCCTCCCATTTCAGCAAAGGTACAGTTTCTTCCTCTGGGGATGAAGGCCTATTTGCAGAGGGGGAGGGGGAGCAACTTGGTGGCAGCTTCTCTCCCTCCCACACTCTTCCTTGGCAAATGAGGGGATGCCTGGGGGCAGCTCCTCCTCTCCAGCTGCTGCCACCCCTTCACCAAGGAGAGGGGGGTGGGAAGAGAAGAGTGTCATCCTCCAACCAACCACACAGACCCTCTACTTCTCTCTCCCAGCATTCAGGTAACTGGGGGCAGAGCAGACGTGTCAAGAGGGATGTGCTGGGCAGGTGAGATGGAAGTGCCATGGAGACGGGGGGGGGCTCAGTCAAAAGCTTTGCCCCAGGGCCCCCGGTAAGTTGGCACTGTGCTGCTTCAGTCTTTCTTGAGACACGCCCTTCTTTGCAGGCCGAGTCATCCTGGCTGCCTTACGTCAGCCACACACTGGAATACGAAGATGGTGAAGATTTCCCTTATTTCTCCACTGCTGAACAAGCTTCCGGGGCGTACGAATCACTTCTATATTCAATTGCTGCTATCTGACTCTAACCCCCACACCACAAAGATCATTGCCAAGTTCTGTGCGGCTGCGATCGGCATCTGGCGAAAGATGATAGCTGATGGGCTCCCCCAATTTGAGTCCTGATAACACTTGCCTCCATATTCTCCGTATCATATTAACTGCGCCATGGCAATGCATAATCTTTTATTAGATTAATGCAGTGTAACTTCACCATTTAGCGTATTTTAGTGTATTTTACTATTTAGTAACTCCGTGTAACTTTACCATTTTTAGTAATAGTCCAACTTATGGCAACCATTATAGATTTAACCATTCTTAATTTTAATTCTAGCTTTTTACCACATATGAAATCATTTTCAGCTATATTACTACAACAACTATTTAAATTCCCCTTCTATCTTTTCTGTGCATTTTATTATGGAAAAGTATGTTTAGCAGTTTTAGTTTCTTAGTAGCTTGTTTCTTTTTAAATTGTAATCATTTTAAATTTTAGCCTTTTCACAATAGCTATCATCATATTTGCAATCACCTCTATCAACATGTAACTTTTCTTCAGTATTACCTTCATTTAATGTGTAATTTTATGCTGGTCTCTGACTGTAATAAAGCTTGATGGATGGATGGATGGATGAATATTTATATACCACTTTTCAGCAAAAGTTCCCAAAGCAATTTATATAGACAGACAAATAAAATGGCTCCCTGTCCCAAAGGGCTCACCATCTAAAAAAGAAACCTAAGACAGACACCAGCAACAGCCAGTGGAGGGATGCTGTGCTGGATATGGAAAGGCCAGTTGCTCTCCCCCTGCTCAAGAAAGAGAACCACCAGTTTAAAAAGGTGCCTCCTTGCTCAGTTATTAGGGGAATGCACACCATTTGAGCTTGAAGGAAGGTGCGGAGAAACACAGCAGCACATCTGTTGTGCAGCCAACCACCACAGTCCATATAGGGAAATAGGGCCATGCACTTTAGACAAGGGACATATAATCTTGGCAACACATAGCAGCCACAATATGTGTGCGTGTGTGTGGGGGGGGGGTGTTTACTGGCATTCTAGTACACTCATCAGACTTCCATTAGAACATTGACTGCATGAGAAGATTGGACATTCCAAAGTTGCTTTGGCCTCCAGCTTGGCTGATCAGATCCACTTTGATTTATCCAGCAGCTGAACATGGTTCTGACCAAACACCTCCCTTCATATCAGCTGTGCCTATCATATCATATCACCTATCATATCAGCTAATCATATCAGTGATTAGGCTTTAGTCCAAAAAGACAGAAGCAGTCCACACTGGACTTTGATTACAGCTTATCTGCTAGTGTAAGTCTGTATTGGCAAAGAGCTCTGTAGACTTGGAGCATCTGCCACCACAAAAAGATCTGGAAAATAAGTTACACACACATCTACAGCAGCAAGGCAGTTTCCCTGGATTAATATGGCTGCTCAAGGCCCAAGCAGAGAGTAACCGTCCCCTCCACAGTGCCTTATAAGTGCCGTTCTCCATTCGTTCCAGCCAAAGATGATGAACCTGGCTGGGATAAGAGACACACACGGCTATATGTGAACTTGTATCCTCTAACAAGATACAAAAGGATGTCATGGATTCCTGATAACGTACATTTCTTGTGCAGTGGTTTTCAGTCTTTGGGAACCCAGAGCCTACCTTGAACTCCAACCTACAACATGGGGTCCACTTTTACTTTCTCTTTATTGCCTCTTTTCCCCAAAAGGTTGTCAGAGATCCACCAACGGAAGACTATTGTTCCAAAAAAAATGTGTTTCTCTCAGATGTGACAGGGCACTGGGCAATAACTCAGATTGCTTCAAGGACCTATGTTATATAGGAAATCTCTCTAGTTAATTCCAAACATTTCTTCAACTTTCAAAAATATATAGAACTTGAGACCTCTCAGACCGGGTCTTTTCAAGCCCTACTTGAATCCCATAGTTGGGGTTGCAGAAGAGAGTCTGCCAACGTCTTCATGATCTGCCAGCTCTGAACTTGGAGTAAGTGCTACTTGGGATTATGGTGAGATTTTGCAAGATCTCAGCAAATTATTGTAAGAAGAAACTGTTGTAGGGAAGGGATTTCAATGACCCCCAATTACAGCAGAGCAAGAACCAAGACCACTAAGAGTATCTTGAGACAGACATTTAAGGTCCAAAAACCTGTAAAGATTAATTAAGGAAGTTACAGACTTAGACAGAAAGCCTGTGTCCCCGAGCTTTATGTCTTCATAGTGTGAAAGCAGAAGGAAGGAAGGAAGGAAGGAAGGAAGGAAGGAAGGAAGGAAGGAAAAATGCAGCAAGCAGGTACAGAGAGGAGGGGGAGACCTGAGAATATCAGCCTATCAATCACAGGAAGCCAGAGTAGACACACACACACACACACACACACACACACGAGTGGGGAAACAAATAGGAAGATCATTGCTTGCGATCTGTGTTCCCCTAGTGGTCAACAGGATAGAAGGTATAAAGTCGATGCTGCTGGAGCTGTATCTCCAACAGAAACCACCCTGGTACTCACCATTTATCAGCCAGTGTTTGATCTTCCGTTTCACCCAGCCACAGTTTCTCCTCTGACTGCTCCAAGTATTCTTCTGCCCACTTGGCAGGAGACACAGACAAGGGATCTTTGCAGAAGCAGAGGATTGAGAGGAAAAGAAATATTATTGACTTTCCTAAAATGGGGGTGGGTGGGTGTCCAGCTACTGTATACTCTTAAAGAACACCTACAGTAACTGGGGATCACATATAAACACCTGAACTTCTCTTATATCAGTTCAGACCATTGATGCATATAGCCCAGGATTGCCATCTCTGACCTACATCGTCTCTCCAGGATCCCAGGCAGCCCCGAGATGCTTTTAACAGGAGAGTGAACCTGGGACTTCCTGCATGCAAGGCATGTGCTCTCGCCATCAAAAGAAAGAGAGGCAGCAATGTGATACTTTTGCTAAATCAATTAAAAAATACTATTTTGGCTAGTCTTTGGAAAAACAGAGACCCCAGTCTAACCGGTGGCAATTAGTTACATGTATATCATAGTCACACGCTGAAGTCACACTAAAGTTAATTACAGGCACTGTTCCCTCTAACAGGGATTCCCAGATGTTGTTGACTACAACTCCCAGCATCCCTAGCTGCAGTGGCCTTTGGCTGGGAATTATGGGAGTTGTAGTCAATAACATCTGGGGACCCGTTAGAGGGAACACGGGGCGCAGCCAACTTACAAACTTCTACTTCGATCAAAATTAAACCTTCAGCTGGATCAAGACTAGTGAACGCAAGACTGAAGGCACAATAGTACAGCTCTAAGTGAGTTTAATTAGTACCCTCATCTGGGATATTGTACCCCTGTTTGGACTACCGTATCATCTTTTAAGAATAAAAATCTACAGGAAGAGCAGAGAGAGAGAGAGACAGAGACAAAGACAGAGACAACAGATCTGATAAATACTTTGGAATTCCAGACTGAAGAAACTCAGAACAATTTCAGAACAGAGGGAGGGACCTTAAAACACACACACACACAAAACTACTATTACCACTATTATTTCAACCAAAGTTCTCAAAGCGGTTTACATAGAAAAATAATAATAAGGCAAAGATGGTTCCTTGTTCCCAAAGGGCTCACATCTAAAAAGAAACATGAGGTAACATGTTTCAGCAACAACCACTGAAGGGATGTTGTGCTGGGGTTGGATAAGGCCAGTTGCTCTCCCCTTGCTTAATATAAAGAGAAACACCACTTTGAAAAATGCCTCTTCGCCCAGTTTGCAGGGGGCACACTGGCAATTTTGACCTATCTAGCAAACAAGAAGCAAAGAAAGCAACTGTTCACCTTCAGGGAGGGAGGAAGAAGCAACTCAGTGGCTGCAGTTGCACTCACGACAGGTTTAGGCTGGACACGGAGTGCAATAGGCAGACAAGATGTCTAGGATAGGAAATGGAACACAATCCCTGGAGTCACTCTCCCCACTTTTCATTAGGAGGCTGTATAATTACATTCCATCAATACTGGCTTAAATCTAGGGAGTCCTGGTTACTGCAAGGGGTGAGAATAAATCAGGTCCCTCAAAAATGTGCTGCTAAAGAGAAGTAAAGCAGAAGTTGTCGTCCGAACAAGGTACAAGACGGTGCACGAAGACTGCCTCAAGTCGCCCACAATGCACCTTTGGACAGCCCCCCACTCACAGTGGGGCTTGTTTTTCCTGCGGGTAATGCAGGGAGTAGACTGTAAAGTTGGCAAGCGCATGTGTGGCCTATGGCGAGGGACACTGGAGAGAAATAAAAACAAGCATGAAAGAAGGCACCGAGGAAGAGCTGCAGGACAGAAGATGTCCACTCCCACACAACACCAGCCTCACCTGTGACCTCAGCAATGAACTCCTGGGACCAGTCAGCTTCGCTATAATCCGTCGAGATATCCACTGTGCTGCCAGCAGCATCAAGGAATTCTTGCGTCCAGTTCTCAGACAGAGCCAAGGCTGCCACCCCTGGAGCTGAGTGAGGAACAGAAGGCAGGAAGAACGGGCGTCAGAACACAAGCACCCCGCTACTGACAAGGATGAGTGAAATGCCATCACACCGCCCAATCTGCTCCCTAACCCTTCTTCCCCAATACACTCAGCTACCTGTCCACTTCTGGGGAAACGCATTCTTCTCCACAAGAAGCCACAGGGGACAACATGCCTCACTGCCATCACTACCATTCACTGGGCAGAAGTTCTGCTGCTCCCGGTTCACACTAAGGGCCTTACCTCTTTGTGGGGCCTGACGGAAGTTGGACTGCTCAATTTCCTGCATCTCAGCCAACAGATCGTCCATCTTGAATGTTTGTGGCGCACGGGACAGCAGGGGGCCATTCTGTTCTTGAAGGAACTCTGCCACCAGCTGCCAGAAAATACATAATAGGCATGTATGCGTATGCACAGGCGCACGCACACTGGGCAGTGGTTGTGGAAACAATATGGAAAGGTCGGAGACAGGGAGACAGAAAAGAGAAAAAATGAAACTGAAAATCTTACTTCATTTTCTGAGGCTCTTCCAAGAGGCTTGGACACCTGCAGAAGAGGGGGTAGAGAAAGATAGGACAGTGTTCCCAGAGGATCAAGAGCCATTTTGGACGTGACAAATTGCCTGGTGCTTTTTTGTTCCCCATGCTGCTTCATCCTGTCTAAAATTGATCTTGCACATCTCCTCCAGGGGAAATGAGGAAGATCAATCTCAAGCCAGACAGAGAAATGTAAGAAACAGGAATATGAAGCAAACTGAGCTTCCCACCAACTCTTCCCCAAAATGCATACACTTGAAAGTCAAAAATAGTTCCCGATTATACAGACCTCGCCCCTACCTACAATACCAGGGCCAAAGCTCATAGTGGGATCATTGCCCTGCCTGTCTGGAAAGGTCCCTTCCAAAGGGACTAGGATTCTCACACAACTCATGTTTAAGTTTGCCTAAACATAATGGGGTATTGGAGGAGGGGGGCAGGATTGGCCATCTAACCTTTTACTTACCTAGTACTAGACAACAGATAATTTTGACATGTGCACCCTTAACACATCATGCTATGTTTAAGCCTGCATACAAGGGCTTGTGTACTGTTACTTACGTACATCACCTAGAATATTTTAGATATTAGAAATACAAAACGGATGCTAATAAGCAAATGGCTCATATGCATGCACAGGATAGTGGGCCACATTCTCGGTCCACACAGCAGGAAATGAGACGCCAAAGGCATCTGCTTGTCCATTCGTTATGGATTCTTCTCCGCTATTAAACCTGAGAATTTGGAGAATATCCTTGGATCATTAGTTTTAACCACATGCATATTCTACCCTTGTCCTTCTTGCTTAATAAAAGCTGCTGGAGAGGGTTGGCCAAGTGGGTAGAGAAGGCAGTTAATGCACCCCTCAGAGAGGGTGCAATTCCATCCCACCTGAAATTAGCCACCCTCTGCTGGAGAAGCCCTCCCTTGACAATTGGACAATTACCAGACAGTTCTTAATTTCCCCTGTTAGGGTACTGTTCTTGAGCATGTAGTGGCAACCTAGCTCCAAAATTTCCGGGAGTAGACTGATTATCTGAACTTGTTTCCGCTCAGTTTCTGGCCTTGTTTTGGAACTGAAACGGTTGCTCTGGTAGATGATCTATATCGGGGATTAGAGTGCAACTGATTCTGCTGGATTTGTCCATGATTTTTGTTTTCATGGACAATGATATCCTTCTGGACCATCTGACACAATTAGGACTTAGGGGGCAATGCTTTGTAGTGGCTCCAGTTCTGCCTGTTGGTTAGGCTCCAGAAGGTTATGTTGAGGTTTGATGAAACGGCCATTGGATTATGGCATCCCACAAGGTTCTGTCTTATCCCCATGCTGTTTAACATCTACATGAAACTCCTGGCTAAGGTTGTCTGGGAGTTTGGTACGAGGGGTCCTCAGCAAGCCGAGGACATATCGCACAACCATCCCCAGCTGTAGAGGTCATCATGGTCTTGAACTAGTGTGTGGAGACAGTGTTGGGCTGGAGAAGGGTTAGTCTCACTTAGAACACTGGAACACACTCCATTTGGGACTGCCCTTGAAGACCTTTCAGAAGTTACTGTTTGTACTACAGAATGCAGCAGCAAAGGTCCTTCAAGGTGCTCAGACCACATTGCCCTGCTGCTTATCAACTGTATTAGTTACTAGTGTGTTTCCAGGCACAATTCAAGGTGCTGGTTACTGCTTTTAAAGCCCAACAGCTTAGGACATGGATAACTGAAAAACACACATATTCCCACATAACATCTGCCCAATGTGTAAGATCTTTCAAAGAGACTCCCTGAAAGTTCCATCCCCATCTTCAGTTCAGCTGGTAGCAATGTGCAGGCAATCCTTCACTGTGGTGGCCCCTGCCCTCTAGAATCCCCTCCTTCCTGAAATGTAAATGCTCCCCTCTTTGCCTGCCTTTAAATGGCAGTTAAAGACATTTTTTCACCCAGTAGCCTCCCCTTATAGTTACTTGTGGTCTGGTAGAGCTCCTTGACGCTTGGTATTCTTGAATATATGTTCTTAACCTTCCCTCTTGAGCTCTTCACCCCATGCTCACTCCTGACCAGTGCAGGGAACAGCACCCTTTGTGCATCAGCTGGGCAGGTGGAACACAAAACTAATAGCCCAAGTGTACATGGTAGCCCACTGAACCACTTCCAACTCGGAAGCAGCCTTCCCAGCACAAGTAGCACCTGACCTCCTCAAATGAGCAATGACCTGGTTCTTCATCTGATGCAGGGTGGGGAGAACCCTCCCTGGATAAGCTACTTGAAGACATCACATACAGGTGGCCCTTGTTATTCGCGGGGGTTCTGTTCCAGCCTACAACCGCAGATAACGAAACCACAAATAATGAAACCTCGGATCAATGGGGATTGGGGGGTTAGATTCCGGAGCCACGGAAAATGACAGAAAAAGTCACCCCCAAAAGATGGAGGAAGTAGAAATCAGGATGGAGCACAGCACTGTACCTTGGCCACCTCAGCTCTCCTACTCTCCAGGTGCTCCAGCCGTGGCCCCCAGCTCCTCCAGTAACGCGGAATCACGAAGTTTCCCCACCCCACCGTTGAAGTTCACCACTTAGCAGCACAAGCCCTGACCTGATTGGCCAAAGAGGCGGCACAGAATTGGATCCAGTTCAAGAAAACGCACACAGGGGAGCTCTCCCCGCCTGCCCCCCACCCCCACAGTTGAGGCCCAATACTTAGCAGCACAAACCCCTGGCCTGAGTGGTTTTAGATTAGCCAAAGAGGCAGCACAGAATTAAGTCCAGTTCAAGTAAACACATCCAGGGGAGTTTCTTCATCCCACGGCTGGAGTTAGCAGTATACCATCTCTCTCCTGTCTCTGGCCTGCAGCAGCAAAATCAAGTTTAAAAAGCCGTGGAGTGCCTTCACTCCACGGCTGGAGTTTGCAGTGCTCCAGCTCCAGTCTTCTGCTTGGAGCACAGAGCAGGTAGCAGAAGCAGGCCCTGCTGAGGCAGACCTACTGCCAGCATCGTCATCGTCATCCTCCTTGAAGCCATGGAAAGTGGAGGTGTTGCTTTCCAATGATGACTCCGCAGATGTGGTGGTGGGTGTAGCTACCTTTTCAAAGTAGCTGACGATGCTCCTTTGCTTCCCTTTGCTTTGCAGAGCCCAGTAGGTTGCAAAGCAGCCTCCAACTGCCTTTTTGAAATAGATGCTGCACTCCATCAGAGAATCAAGTTCAAGGACTTTGTCAAGCAAGGCAGCCTCCAGCTGCAGAATCTTGTGCAGAATTTGTGGTGAAGGGCTTGCAGAGCATCTCTTCTTCCTCACTCCCAGGAGCTGCCTGGATGATGTCCTCCAATTCTTCCTCTGCCATCTCCTCCTGATGGGATTGGAGGAGTTCCTCCACCTCATGTGGCTCAATGTCTTCCACTCCACTTCATCAGCTACTGAGGGAACGACTGCATCAGATGAAGAGGCTACTTCCCTAGGCCACAACTTCTCCCACACTGTGTTCCATGTGTGGGATTTGATCTCTTCGTGATGTGCTCAATGTAGTCCATGATGCTGTAGCTCCTCCAGCAATTGCTGACAGACAGAAAGGGATCCGCTTCCATGAGACCCAGTATCCTCCTGAAGGTTCAGTGAGTGTAGTGTGACCTGAAAGTCGCGATCACACCTTGGTCCATCAGTTGAATCAAGGAGGTGGTGTTGGGCAGCAAGAAGGTGATCTCCAGGTTCAGGTGTGTGAACTGCAGGGTCTCAGGATGGCCAGGGGCACTGTCGAACACCAGGAGAACTCTACAGGCCGGGTTCTTGGAGACCAGATATCTCTGCACCTCATGCAGAAAGCAGTTGTTCACCCAGTCAGAGAAAACTGCTGCAGTCACCCATGTTCTCCCGTTGGCTGTCTAGAAGATGGGAAGACAAGGGTTGTGTGCTCTACCACATAGTCCCCTGCAACATTGCTGCATAGCAGCAGAGTGAGGGGGTCCTTGGTGGCCTTGAAACCCAGAGCAGTTCTTTCTTCTTTGCTGAGGTAGGAGCAGGATGGCCTCCGCATCCAGAACAGGCCTGTCTCATCCGCACTGAAGAACTACTCGGGCCTCTACCCTCCAGACTCAATCAGTTGCTGGAACTCTGCTGGAAACCTTTGTACAGCCTCGTGTCCACCGATGCCACTTCTCCTGCCAGCTCGACATTGCTTCAAACCAGCCCTTGCTCACCTGGAAACCATGCTTAGTGCCTTCAGATGTTCCTGCTGCTTGACCGCCTTCCGCCAAAAACTGCCTGTAGAGCTGCAGCGCTTTCTCACGAATGACTGGTCCACTCAGTGGCACATTCCTCTGGGCTTGGTCCTCCATCCACAAACTGAGGGCTTTTTCCATCCGTTCCATGTAGGGATCATGTGGATGGAATGCCACCTTAAGACTCTGAGAAGTGCTAGACACCATACTTGCACAGATACTGGCTTCACTTTTCTTGATGGAATGGACAGCGGACTCATTGATGCCATAATGGCGTGCAACGGATGTTGCGCTGTCCCCACGAGCCAACATGCCCAGCAGCTTCACTTTCTCACTCAAGGGCAATGTTTTACGAGATCCTTTGCCACTCCCCTCAGCAGAGCTCTCTGCAGTGCGCTTGCTCGTTTTGGCTGTGGAGGAAGGAAAAAAATTGTATAATGATGTACAGTACAATAGTTTTGCAAGACTCACCCTATAAAGTACAGTACAGTAACTGATAATTAAAATGAATTTTAATTGATATTTAAAATAAATTTTAAGTAGTCTAGCACTGTACTATTTAAAATCAATTTTTAATAGATACAGTACAGTATTTGAAATCAATTTTTAACAGATACAGTATTTAAAAGCAATTTTAATGGATAAAGTCAATTGAATTTTAATTGCAATTAAAATTAACTACAGTTATACAATACTATACTGTAATTATCAAGATTAAAATTGAATTTTTAAATTAAATGAAAAAATAAAACTTCATCAAAATTAAATTTATTGAAATGATGATCGGCATCTTACCAGGGCTGCACAATGCTGCAAGAGGCTCCTCCAAGAAGCACCACGGGAATGTCTCAAGAACAGCTCCCAAAGGCTCCCACAGGCTTGCAAAGGCTCCACAGAAATAGCTCCAAAAAGGCTCCAAAAGCTCATGAGCAGTGGTTCCTAAAGGCTCCCAATGGATACCAAAGGATGCTCTTGAAAATGTCCTTTTGAAGCACACACACAAATCTAAAAACGCAGACCGAAGAGCTCCTCCGTCCTCATGCAAACTCCTCTCACCACCCACAAGCACACACAGGAAGAACACGACCATAGAAGGGTGAAATTGCACACCCCAAACCATGGATACGCAAAACCGCCATACCATGAATAACGAGGTCGGGTCTTTTATTCCCGACTGCAGATATGCGAAACCGCGGATAACGGAACCACCGATAACGAGGGCCACCTGTACTTCCACTGAACATCTTGGCTAAGGAAGGGTCAACTCAGCTAAAGTTGGCAAGGCAAGACACCGAGGGGCCTCTCCTCTTGTGCTGGGAGGTGCTTCACGGATAGCTTTGTACTGCACAGCACGGCTTCCTGAGCGTCACTCCACAGCAGCCACAGGGACATCTTTCCATTTCATCCTGGGAAGGGTACTCGTAGCTCAGAGGCAACATGCAAAACTCCCATGCAGTACTTTCACCTTGGCAGAAGCACCTACTCTTTCGAGGGTCTATACCAGGGGTGTGCAACCTTGGCTCTCCAGCTGGTGCTGGATGGGATGGTTTCTCATTCAGGTGAATGGGATAATAGGGACATGTTGGCAGGTATGAGGGCTGCGCTAGAGAAGTGGCAGGAGGAGGAGATAGTGAGGTCTGATGTCTGGGAGTAATGAACCACTTCTGCTGGTGCTCACTTGAAAACCTAGTGGCTATTCACAAGCGCATGCAAAAACCAGGCTAAGGGAGCCCAGCCCGGTTTGGCACACGTGTGCAAACCCCCTTGTGGAGCCTCCCTCCAAAATAAGGTTAGGAGTGCGAGTGGTCTCCTAACCGGGTTTGTTTGATCGTCTTGCAGTTGCAGCTGCCAGACAGCAGCTTCCTCGGGGAGAGGAAGAGGGATCCCCATAATGCATCACACACTCGCACGGTTCATTATTGGAGCTCTGGGGGGGCGGGGCATCCGGCACCCCGACCCTCGGGGCTGCCAGCAGCAGTTGGTGCTCATCTGGGCGGGCAATCCGCCTGCTCACGGAAGACAGCATGATCATCTTCAGGGCGGTAAGCTCTTCAGGGCTTCCTCCCCGCAAACCCTGCAGCCTTTTCTCACTGCTTGAGAGAGGAGGCTCCTAGTCTTAAAAATTATGGCTCTAATGCTAACAACACTTCGCATTTATACAGTGCATTTCAAATGGTCACCATACTTCACAGGAATTAAGGACAGGATTATCATCCAGAGATTTATATCCCACCTTTCCTATCAGGAGCATCCAAGATGGCTCCTAACACATTTTAAAATTATGACAGGAGTGAGGCCGAGGCGGACGGATCAGTAGCTTGCCCCAGGCCATCTAGCAAGTCTGTAACAGAGGCGAGATTTGTGGCAGAGATGTTCCAGCTCACACTCATAGCCACGGCACTGCACCAGCACTAGTAATGCACACTGACAGATAACTTTCCCTTCTGGAAAATGGAGCAGAGTCCTAAACAAGCAGACGCCACCAGTTGCATCAGTATTGCCCACAGGAGAGAGCTAGGTCCCATCTCAACCTCCTCTATACGCTCCCCGATTCATTAGCAGCACCCCCTGTGTGACCTTCCCAGTTTCTCTTCTCCCACCCCAAGTCGTCACTGAGCAAAGAACGCCTCAGAAACAGACATTCCCGCTGTGATCAACTTACCACCTCAGTGGCTGGAGCAGAGGGAGGCCAAGCCAGGGGACCCCGGAGCCCCTCCTGCTGCAGGCCCTTGTCCTGAGTGAAGTGGCTGGCCAGCTTCATCAGAGGATTGGAGCCCCCACATTCTGGCTCCACCAGCTCCCTCATTGCCATGGTGGGCGGTCGGAGAACGCTGCACCCACACGGCCCTCACCCTGTCCAGAAAAGAAGCAATGGTGAGATATGTACAACTACGAGACTATGGAGGGAATAGGGGAAAAACATTGGGGCAAAAGGAGGAGACACAAAGTATATTTCTACAGGGGTAGGATTTTCAAAAGAGAGGCAACATTGCATTGATGCGCTTAGTTCCATTGTTAACTTTCAAGTAAGCAAATGTAAGATTTCTGCCTTGCTTTAAAATGTCCTGTTTATGATTCCGTAAGTGGCCCAGTAGGCTAGGGATGAGCTACTCAGAGGGGGGCGGGGGGGGCGTTCCTCTGTGCCTCCGGCCATCTATCCATGTCTTCTGCCCAATCCAAAACGCTATGCCCCGGCTGCCGCACAAGAGAACCTGGTCTGGCAAGTTTTGGCCTCCACTGCAGCCATGCTTGGCTGCAACTTTCTTTATGGAGTCCTGTCAGGGGCACATCCAAGTGCACTTCTGCATAAGGTGCTTAACAGTTTGTGTCTCCTAGTCTCCAACACAACAGTGGGAGTCGGCTGGGGTTCCTCAGAAACGAGGGAGGTGCAACTCTGCACACACACACAGAAGTGCTCTCTCCATTAGCACTTCAGGCATGCCCAGGCTTGAGTCCTGGCAAGGGGCTCAGCTTCGGGGGCTGAGAGCCACAGAGTCAAGTTAAGCCCCCACCCCCCGCAATGCCCCCCTTCCACCTCTCAGCATGCACCGTGGGAAGGCAGGAGAGCAGCAACAACCTACAGCTCCAGCAGGGCTGGAGAATTCCAGAATTCTCCTTCCTTCTCCTCTCATCTGCACGTCACCATCTCCAACTGGGCTCCCGCTCGCCTCCTACGCCCTGCTGGCCAACCCGTCTCTTTCGCCCACAAGCTCTGGGGATGAACCAAACAACTCACCAGGCTTGCAAGGCCTCGTTCTCTCCCGCAGCGAAGTATGGATTTCCCAGCCTCCCTCCCTCCGGAGCCCTTCCCCGCCGAGCTGCCTGACTGGGGAATCGCAACGGGGGCAGCCTGGGGCGCAGCCTTGGAGGGGGGGAGCGGGGTGTCTGTCTGTCTGTCTGTCTCCCTCCCTCCCTCCCTCCACGCCAGGTAATACCTGCCTGCAAAGCTCTGCCTGTCTTGATCTTGCAACATTCGCAAGGAAAGCCAGGGGCGGAGCCAGCCCTTAAAGGTATAGGCACCCAATGATGGCTGCGGCCAGGGAGCAACTTTGGTCAGGGCCAGGCAGACAGGTAGATAGACAGAACAGTGGCGAAGGCAGCGCGGTTATATCGCGGGAATGCAGCCCGATCCTATGTAATGTGGACTCGGAAGTAAAATAAAACTGTGGTCTCCCTTCGCCGCCGTCTCCCTACAGGAAACTGAATCCAATGCATTTGATCTCTAGTAAGTGCGCTCGTTTCAAGTTTGCCGAGAGAGTAAATCTCACAAAATTCAGTGTGGAACTTACCATTCCTTCTGAGTGCACATGTTTAGGATTCGTCTGCACGGCAGTCAGTCATGCACACTCCCTTGGGGTTGGGAATAAGTCCCACTGAAAAGTGGGAGTTACTTAAGAGTAAACGCACAAAAATCCAGCTGCACGACTGGCATCTTAAATCCACTTTTTTGCTTGTGAGGCAATCCAATGGAACTCAGTGAGATTTACAGCCTCAAAACATTTAATTGCATACCTTCCAACATTTCGTAGAGGAAAAGAAGGCCATGCTTATGTACCCTAGCACCTATAGAATAAAAGTTAAAAATGAGCTTAACCACTTGCAGTGTGTCAATGGAAATTCATGCCCCACATGGCGCCATGCAGCTAGATCCTAAGCATGTTTACTGAGAAGTAAACATTTGGACCATCATGGTATCCAATGTTGCTGCTTTCCAATTGTGTATAGACAGTGGGGAAGTAACTTGCCTAGCAAGCCAGAGGTTGCCGGTTCGAATCCCCACTGGTATGTTCCCAGACTATAGGAAACACCTATATCGGGCAGCAGCAATATAAGAAGATGCTGCAAGGCACCATCTCACACTGCGCGGGAGATGGAAATGGTCAGCCCCTCCTGAATTCTACTTCTACCAAAGACAACCGCAGGGCTCTGTGGGCGCCAGGAATCGACACCGGCTCGAGGGCACAACTTGACTTTTACTTTATAGACATTTAACTAGAGTCTATAGTCAGACTACTTGGCCTGAGCTGACCCCAAGAAGACAAGCTCATGCAATGAGAACGATGGGTGGAAACTTCTGGGAACCAGTGGGGCTCAAGGCCCCATTGGAATCCCTCCTGCTGCTGCCAGTGACAGGCAGCATAGGCAGGCTGGCTCACCATTGATGGACCTCTGTGAATCACAACAGCAACCGCAGGACATGAATGACAGGGCTCTGCTGTGTCAGACTGCAAATTCCTGTGAAACTTTGGAGTCTTATTTGTGTTTGCAAGTGTTAGTAGCCTGGTCCTTCAGCGGGATGGCCTTGTGCTCAGCAGTAGCTCTGCTGCCAGGCTTGGTGATGGGTTGGGAGGCAGCTCTGGGGGTCCAGCAGCACTGCAGTTACCGGGCATGGTGGGGGCTGGCGGGCAGGCCTCATGCCCAGTGGCAACCCGGCTGCTGGGCATTCTGGAGGGAGCAACAGGAAGAAGCCCTCCTACCCAGCTGCCACTCAGCATTTGAGCAGGGGGGAGGAATAGTGGGCAGGCCTCGTGCTGCTGCTGGGCATGGGGGAGCAGGTAGCGTATGTCTCTCATGCCCAGTGGGGAGCCACCTGTTGAGCAGGGTGGAGAGGGGGCAAGCGGCGGGGTGCCCAGCAGCATCCCAGCTGCCAGGCTGCATGGAGGAAGTGATGGCAATGGCACAGGAGTCAGAAGAGGTGGGTAGCCTCCTCCAAAACAGGGGCGTAACTATCATAGGGCAAGAGGAGACAGTTGTCTGGGGGCCCACTGCCTTGGGGGCCCCCCAGAGGCAAGTCACATGACTGACTCCCCCAGCTGTGCACCTGCCCGGGCTTCCTTCAGTCGTATTCATCCTCCGAAATTGATGTGAGTGTTAAGACCTGGAGCTACCAGAACAGCATGTCTTTCCCCAGTACCATTACATGACTTGCATAGCCCACAATTTACAGAACCTTTTAAAAAATAATTTAGGATGAGCTGAGCTTCGGGGGGGGGGGCATTTTAAAATCTTGTCTCTGGGCCCACTCCAACCTTGCTACACCCCTGCTCCAAAAGCAGAGTTTAGACCACGCCCCCAAAAAACTTTTTTTTAATAAACTGCACAGTGGCAAAGCCATATCACAGGTACTGGTGATGTCACCAGTAAGGACTTTTAAAGGTACTTCTCACTACCACCCCTACCCCTAGGCCGCCCTCACTGGCCACCACTGAAAAGCAAGTACTGTGGGCCAAACAAGCCTACTATTATCTATCTATCTATCTATCTATCTAATTTTATACTGCCTGATATGTACATCTCTAGGCAGTGTACACATTTATTTTATTATTTATTTTATTTTACTACATGTATATCCCGCTCTTCCTCCCAAGAGCCCAGTGCAGTGTACACGATTATGTTTATCATCACAACAACCTTGTGAAGTAGGTCAGGCTGAGAGAGAAGTGACTGGCCCAGGGTCACCCAGTGAGTCTCATGGCTGAAGGGGGATTTGAACTCGGGTCTCCCTGGCTTAGTTGAACACTCTAGCCACTGCACCACATAGTCAAGAATATAACAAGAGCAAGGATGTGGCAATAACGGTAACAAGGAGGCCCTGTGATTAATGGCTTCAAAAATGGAAGGCAGTTTTGGTTTGTTTTAGAAAGCATGAAAAGGGTTCACTATCAAAAGGGGGGCAGAGGCTTTGGCCATTAGCCAAAGCCTGTCAGCTCAGGCCCTGGATCTTGTAATAAGTACCTAGCAACTCTTCTGAGCAAGTCCCACTTTGTTCAGTTGATTTACTGCCAAGCAGGGCACCAGCAGCAGCAAGGTGGATGGACTCGATTACGGCAGCAGTGAATGCACCACTGAGAGACCTTAAAGGCCACGTTGAAGACAGGTCACCCTGGAGATGATCTATCTATGTAGTCGCTAAGAGTCGACACCAACTTGATGGCTCTTAATCAATCAATCAATCAATCAATCAAGGGTACATAAGATTGCAAGTTTGGTGTTTCCCCTGTTGATCATTGTTATGTCTGCATCTATTAATTTGTCTGAACATTTAAAAAAGTGTATACCCAATTTTTTCCAGGCTTGCACCCTGCCTTGGGAAACGGAAGGTCTACCTACCTGCTGAGAAAATGTTAACACAGCATCCTCAAAAGCCGAGAGAGAGAGAGAGAGAGAGAGAGAGAGAGAGAGAGAGAGAGAGAGAGAGAGACCCAATTTTTTTGTTTAAACCAAGGACAAGTACCAGAGAACTGGGACTGTCCCCTGTGGTAAATAGGGGGTGTAATTAATTAAACAAATACACACATAAAGGGGGTAGAGTAGTGGGGAGAAAGAGTAGCCTAGCAGTCCTTCATTCCATAATAGAACCTAGGGACATATCAACATGCTGTATTAGACCACAGACCCGCCTAGCTCAGCATCCTGTTTCCCACAATGGCCAGCCAGATGCTTTCAGAAAGCCCACAGGTTCGAAGACAACAGGAACCCTGGCATTGTTTGTATTCAAGGTAAGGTAAACGTAAAGTGTGCCATCAAGTCAATTTCGACTCCTGGCGCCCACAGAGCCCTGTGGTTTTCTTTGGTAGAATACAGCAGAGGTTTACCATTGTGTAGAAGCAAGGTAAGAGGAAAACCTGGGTTGCTTCTACACAATCACTTATACCCCAGGTTTTCCTCTTACCTTGCTTCCACACAACTGAAAATTGGGAGCACACACAAGTTCCCAAACCCAGATAGAACATAGTTTTTGATTGTGTGAATGGTCTCATTACCTGGGGTTCACATACTTATATTCCTCATGGAATAGAATAGCAAAGGACCTGCTATCTGGGAGAAGAATCACATTTCCTGCGAACACAGAGCCATTGCCAGGTTTTCGCACTAGGTGGGGCTGTCACTTTTCTAAATAGTGTTTCAGTGGTTTTTTTCCATAAATAACAGAAACTTACATACCTCTGTTACCAAGCCCAAGTCTTGTACAGAAACATGTACAGAAACATGTTTTGAAGCTACATTTTGTTCCATAGACATAACAAAGAAGTACAAAATACGATTAAAGACATTCCAATAGATCAATATCTTGCTAAGTGCAAGCATGTAAATCATAATCATGCAACTTGTTTAGCAAGTTGCAGTACATTTGAAATGGAAGAAAGTACTTCCATTCCAGAGCTGAAGTTTTTTATATGAATTCCAGTTCCTTGAGATGACAGAACCAAGGAATGAACCTCTGCCTGAAAATTGAGTTTTTCAAAGGTTACATCTCCCTTAAATAATTAAGAATTTCCTCTTGCACCAATGGAAGCTCCCCACCCAGGGCTAACAGCAGCTTCAGGGAGCCGTTTCCATCAGGGCCATAACTCAACAGGAAAGGGTTAAGCACCCCCTCTCTGCACACTGCAGTCCCAATCCTGATTGCTCCTTTGCAACTGCTACTTTCACTTACAGTAAAAGAATAAGCATACAGAATCAAACTAAGACGTGCAACATCTGAGAAGAAGCACTTTCAAGTGTTCAAAGCACCTCACATGTATTATATATTGTCATAATCCTTACACGAAGCCTGCAAGGTGAATATTATTATCCTTGTATTTGCAGATTAGGCACTGAGGCTTGCCTAAGGCCCCCATGGCAGAGGCAAGATTCACACATGGGACACATGGGAGTCATGGTTCAGTCTCTTACCCACTACACTGTTGGAAGCGAAGGACTCTGCGCTGCCTCATGCCTCAATGACAGAGGGGGACAAACTAGTGAGTCAGAGGGCTAGAGGGGTCAAGACATTGGTTATTCCTCCTCTCTACTGCTCTATCCCCTTGATATGTAGATTGCTACTCTCAGGGACTTCCTGCCTGCCTGCCTGCCTTCCTTCCTCTCTTCTCCCTAACACACACGCTTGCCTCTCTCTCTGTACCATGTGTGCAGAGATGTAGACAGAATCTCTCTGCATCCAGCTAGCTAGCTAGATGATGATGATGATGATGATTACATTTTATATCCCGCTCTTCCTCCAAGGAGCCCAGAGCGGTGTACTACATACTTACGTTTCTCCTCACAACAACCCTGTGAAGTAGGTTAGGCTGAGAGAGAAGTGACTGGCCCAGAGTCACCCAGCAAGTATCATGGATGAATGGGGATGTGAACTTGGGTCTCCCCGGTCCCAGTCCAGCACTCTAACCACTACACCACGCTAGCTCTCTGATTAGCGATACTATCTCTCCACTTTCCTATCTAGAATGGAGTTCTCCAATAAAGACTCCTTATATTAATTTGAAACTATGAACTGGCTCCAAGTTTCTTTTGACTCTTAGCAGACACGAATGCCTGGGCAGACTCCACTGTGTTCTGCCTCTTTGCACTCTGCAGTAATAGAAAGGTATCTCTTACCAGAGAGAATTCCCAACATACACTACACCAGGTCTCACATTAAAATTGAGTTGCAGTTTGACCCTAAGAGAGACTGAGATGTGAACCTGCCATGAACTCACTTGATAGCTGACTCGTATCTATCTATGAATGAATGAATGAATGAATGAATGAATGGTGCTGCTAGTTCAGGCCCAAGGCCCATCCAGTCCAGCATCCTGTTTCACACAGTGGCCCACCAGATGCCTCAGGCAAGAGGTGAAGGCATGCCCTTTCTCCTGCTGTTGCTCCCCTGCAACTGGTATGGAGAGGCATCTTGCCTCTGAGACTGGAGGTGACCTAGAGCCACCTTCATCTATAGGAGAGAGAGAGAGTCAGTCACTCTAGAATACAAAATATGCATAGCTTTAGACAAGCTAGCACCCCCAGTTAACTGGGTGAAGAAACAGCTTTTAAGGGGGTGGTTATCTTATATTTAGCTAGTGGTGAGCAACTGTCCCTATTTGGCCCAGCATAGTGTCCCTTCCCGTGGCTGATAATAGAGGTGTGTACAATACCGGCTGGCCTGGTTCAGTTCAAGTCTGAACTGGACCGGGCCAGTTTGGTTCTGCACCCCCTCAAAACCCACCCACCCTCCGTTCAGTTCGAAGGGGTTTGCAATCTTTAAAAAATTATTATTGTACTCACCCCCTCTGGGGGGCTTCTCCGAGGCCGCTGGGGGGTCTCCAGAGGTTCCCCCCTCCCTGCTGGCCTCCATTATGTGGCAAATCACCCTGTTTGGGCGGTCTTCAGCTCATTCCGGGCCACACCCCCGTCGCGGTGGCCATTTTGGAGTCCACCGCACATGCCTAATGGGACTCTGCGTTGCCAGGTGAGGTGAAAACCGCCCAAACAGGGTGATTTGCCAATATGTTTCCAAGCGAAATACAGTGCTGGTTATTACCTATAAAGCCCTTTATGGCTTGGGTCCAAGGGTACTTAAGAGAGTGCCTTCTTTGTCATGAACCCTGTTGCCTATTCAGATCATTTGGAGAAGTCCAATTATAGTTGCCACTGGCTCGTTTGGTGGCGACTTGGGACCGGGCCTTTTTTGTGGCTGCCCTGGGGTTTTGGAATAAGATGTCAAAAATAAGAGCATCTCCATCTCTGATTGCCTTTAGAAAGACCCTCAAGACACACCTGTTGCCCCAGGCTTTTAAAATTTTAAATTGTTTGTTTTTATCCCATGCAATTGTTTTAATGTTTTTATTGTTTTTTAACATTTTAATGGTTTTTACTCTGTTTTATATTTGTTGTGTTTTAAACTGTGTACATTGCCGAAAGACACACATTTCAGGTGGTAGATAGATAGACAGATAAATAGATGCTAAGCATTATTTTTGGAATGTCAGTCTATTTGTCTGAATGCCTATTGAGCCCTGGCTTTCTAAGCTTACAACACAGTGAGGCGCTTCACAGGATTAGTGTGAAGTGCCATGAGGGCTTCTGCAGGGAGAGTGGGCTTAGCCCCTCTCCCTGCAGAGGCTCTTAACCCTGGAGCTCATCATGGAGCCGGTAGGGGCTGCAGGGATTGGGAGCCGGCCGCCCCCGGAAAGTCCAAGCATGCCCACTCCTGGTTGGAGGAGGGGTCTCCTCACGAGTCACCATGCTGCAGAGACATGCCACATCTCACAACCAAGAAAATCAGATGAACGGAGCGATCACTCTGTTAACCTGGTTTAAGGGGGGGGGAGTGTGTTCTTAGGTGGGCTAGCCGCTGTGGAACCACTGGGCCCGGTTCTCACGATGGGAGGAAACTGGGCTGGGCTCCTTTAGCCCAGTTCTCTCCCATCATGAGAATAGCCTCAAGGTCTACAGCAATTAACTGAAGGAAACAATTAGGAATTGGAGACATATTTTAGAAAACTTTTGTATTTATTTTAAATCATTATAAGCTGCTATTTCACTCTAGAAGTCTACAAGGTGGCTCAGAGGTATAAACACAAGAAAATCCATACCTTCAGGGGCATAGCTCTAATTGAACAAGGGGGGGCAGCTTCCTCTTTG
Organism: Hemicordylus capensis; assembly: GCF_027244095.1. Taxonomy (NCBI): domain Eukaryota; kingdom Metazoa; phylum Chordata; class Lepidosauria; order Squamata; family Cordylidae; genus Hemicordylus; species Hemicordylus capensis. Next base: position 163,488,643 of record NC_069658.1, read on the forward strand.
CTCTGCCCCTCATGTCGCTTTGAAGAAGGTGGGGGTGGGGGCCCCTCTTCACCCACTTTGTCCCAGGGCCCACATCAACCTTGCTATGCCCCTGCATAACTTTGTCCCTGGATGTAAATACATTTCTGTTATTATTAACATGCAATCAACTCTTGTTCCTAAATTCCTTACGCTCTTCACACAACTGGTGTCAGGAGTAGGGAGAGGGATATTATGGAGCAAGATCCAGGCTGGCCAGGCTGTGCTGCAGATTGCTCTGGAAGAAAAGATCCAGATAAGTCAGTCTGCTCTGGGGGACAGAGCACAGCCAGACTGCACTGGAAGGAAAGGTCAGAGTCAGTCCGCTGGAAATAAAGACTGCTGCATTGGCAGTTAGGAATCGACTGTGCAGGCTGGCTTTTAAAATGCAGCGGCAGAAGGCTGCTTCCGCGGGTTTTTGCATTGGACCGCTTGCAGAAGAGAAATGGAGCCTCCATGTTCAGTAGTTCTTACAGATTTCTTTTTCGTACCATGTCACTATTTTCCATCTGCACTAGGGAGTGGAGTGTTGCCAGCTGGTTATCTGTACCTACCCCTTTCCCTCCTCCTATTCCCACTTCCTCACTGGCTTAAAAAAAAAAGAATTAAAAGGTGGTTGTTGCATATTTCTGGCTTACTGAACTTCTACAGCATGCGACACCCCTCCTCCCCATTCTGCAGAGATCCCTGCAAAACTTGGATGGGAAGAAGCAAGCAAAAATATTTGATTTGGTTTTAAGCGTCTCCTCTCTGAACATTGTTGCTCAAAATCTAATCACTTTCTGAAACAGTTCCCTTCCATGGAATCTTCCCCTTTTATGACTTGCCTGCAGCCCATGCTCACTTTTCTGGGAGTAAACCCTATTAAATATAGAAGGACTTACTCCTGAGTAAACATGCAGAGATTGTATTGTGAGATGCCATTTCCTCCTTTAAAAAATATAAAACTTCCACTCTTGAAGTCTGGATTAGCAGGGGAGGAAGAATAAGAAATATAAATATTGCCTTTTTTTTCTTTTCTTTTTTTTTGCTTCAAAGATTATAATGGAAATCACTAAATTACTAAAATAATATGGGTGGAGATGGGGGAAATATCATGGGTGGGATGGGGAGGTGTTCACTTATGCCAAAGTCTATACCCACTTCAGACTTTGGACACCCCCCACCCATGAGAGCCTAATGTTATACCTGTTCTAAAAGTTAACCCACCTTAAAGACTGACAAACCGAAGCATAAATTTTAGACCATGAAAGCTTATAGTTCAATAAATGTTTGAGTTTTTAAGGTGACTCTTTGTTGATTTTGCTTCACAAGACTCAAGATGGCTGGCTACCACCTGGAACTGTTTGCACTGGCAGCATAACTGGAGGGAAATGTACTCTGTGCCTGCTCAGAGGCTTTTTAACCCCTTTCCCCATGTCTTTTGAGGGTTGAACCCTGACATTGGGGGTGGATGGGGTGGGCTCATGCTAAGCCCTGACCAGAAATTAATTTCTGATAGAAATCAATAAAGAGATTGATACCTTTCACCACATTCACTGAGCGCACCAGTAACCTAGGAGTCCTTCCAAACGGGTGTAGCCAGATGTGTCACACTGTGGGTGGGGTTCACACGACCTCTCACCATCCATCTGTTGTCAACCTATATATTTTATTCCTGCTTAAATAATCATATTTATTGACTGAGGAAAAAGTGACTCCCCCGCGCCCCCAGCAAAGCTGTGCAATGGCCACACACGTGAAGTGTTGTTAGCGCTATTGTTGTGCCATTTTTTGAGAGGCACATCATGCCCAGATTAGGAGCCAAAACAGAAGCAGGAGGAACAAATAGGGGAGAGCAGTCTACGGTTTCCGCAAAGCATGCTCCGCCGCCGGGTGAAAATGCGAAACTGGAATAGAAACACAAGAAGCACGTCTGGAAGGGGCCCCCTGGTCCTCATACGCGGGACGTCACAAAGAAGAGATAACATTAACTATTACTCCGGGCGAGGCATTTCTCAGGAAGGCATGGTCGGTGCGTGGCTCCTCTGATTCTGGGAGGTGCGTCACGGGGGGCGCGTCTTCCCCAGTCCCGAGCGAGCAGAGGGTCGAGCCTAAATTGGAAAGTGAGCGAAGAAGGAGAAGAACCCGCGTGCCCAGGAAGTCAGCCTCGCCGTGAGCGGCTTTGGGAGAGGGAGGAACCACGGCCTCCTCCCCGCCCTCTCCACTGACGCATCAGAAAATCGACGAGCTTTCTTGCGACCTTCTTGCAGGCGCGCTTTGTGACCCCGGGCGGAATGCGAAGACCGCCGATGGCTTTGCAGGGTCTCGCCTGAACTTGTCGGCTGCAGAAAGAGAACTCGTGTCGGAACCAAAGCTGCAGTCTCTAAGCGCAACCAGGCGGACGGAGAGACGCACTAGGACCGAGAGCAAGTGGCGGGAGCCAAGGAGGGAGTCGTCGCGCCGCCTTGCTGAAGGGATGCCTCGTCGGAGCACGGCGCTGCACCTCGTGGCGGGAGGGTGAGTGGCCGGCAGGCAGCAAGCAAGCCAGCGATGTTCTTGTCTGGAGAGGAGCGAGCGGCACGATCCTATGCATCTCTGACAGAAGTCAGTCCAACTTTTTTGCGCGGAACTCACTTCTGAGTACATATGGATAGGATCGCGCGGCAAGCGTGCATTCGATTAGGGGGGGCTTGATCCGCAAGGTGCTCGTTGCGCAGTGGTAGAGCATATGCTTTGCAGCAAGCATAAGGTTCCGCCCTTGCATCTCCTGAAATGGAATTTTACTAGCAGTCCGGGGAGGCCTCCCTCTGTTTGAGAGCCTGGAGCCGCTGCGGGCTAAGCGTAGATATTTCTGGGCAGGGCTAGAGAGCATGTGTGCCTTGGGGTAAGTTCCTGTGCCATCTAGTAACTCTTCTTTATTATGAGGGGAAAGTCATAGGAGAGCTGGTCTTGTGGTAGCAAGCATGACTTGCCCCCTTTACTAAGCAGGGTCTGCCCTGGTTTGCATTTGAATGGGAGACTGCATGTGTGTGAGCACGGTGAGATATTCCCCTCAGGAGACGGGGCCACCCTGGGAAGAGCATCTGCATGCTTGCATGCGGAGGGCTCCAAGTTCCCTCTCTGGCAGCATCTCCAAGATGGGGCTGAGAGAGACTCTTGCCTGCAGCCTTGGAGAAACCGCTGCGAGTCTGTGAAGACAATACTGAGCTAGATGGACCAAGGGTCTGACTCGGTATAAGGCAGCTTCCTATGACCTATGACATGTTGCCAAAATGAAGGAAACATGGCAGATGCCACAGATGTTTTGTTTCTTTGGACAACAGCAGCAGATCTTAGTTCAGGGTCAGTTGCTCCCTTGTGCTCATTGCTGATCACACTTGTTTCTTGATTCGGATCCAGTTCCAATCGTGATTCATGCAACTCTTTCCCCCCAGCACAGCATCCCTCCAGTGGCTGTTAATAGGAATGTGCACGGAACTGGTGCCCTTCGAGAGCCGATGGTGTGGGGGGGGGGTAGCTTTAAGGATGGGGGAGGGTGCATCCCCCCCTTCACCCTATGGCGCTCTAAAATTAGTCCAGTGGGGCAGCAGTGTACCTCCTTGCATTAATTACATTTCTGTACTGCCCTATCCAAAGGCTCTGTGCAGTATACAGCAATAGTGGCATGCCTGCAGGCTGAAGCCACCTTTTAACTTGTTCACTGAGAAGCGGTGTTGCCCGTAACATGGAATCTCAGACGTTGTTCACTACGACTCCTAGCATCCCCAGCCAAAGGCCATTGAAGCCAGGGGTGATGAGAGCTGTAGTCAACAACATCTGGGAATCCCTGTTACAGGGAACACTGCTGAGAAGGAAACCCCACTGACTTGAATGGGATATTCCTTATGACATGTGCATAGGATTGCAGCTTTAGTTTGTGGTTGAGGTGGAATTTGAAGCTAGAATTTGCTGAGAAGTCCTCTTAGCCATTATTCTACACCAGTTCTGTTCATTTAATGTGTGATCATAGAATCACTTCAATGAATCATTGTATACGTGGGGAATGTTGTGCAAAACTGACCCTCAAAAGCACATGAGACTGGTCATGAGTCAAAGCACAAGTGACTGGTCCAGAATCACCCAGTGAGTTTCATGGCTGAATGTGGATTTTGAGCTCAGGTCTCCCCGGTCCAAGTCCAACACTTTAACCACACTACACTGGCTGACACTAAACTGTTTAGGGTAGTGAAATCCAAAGCAGATTGTGAGGAGCTCCAAAAGGATCTCTCCAAACTAGGTGCATTGGCGACAAAGTGGCAAATGCGGTTCAGTATAAGCAAGTGTAAAGTGATGCATATTGGGGCAAAAAACCCCAACTTCACATATACACTGATGGCATCTGAGCTGTCGGTGACTGACCAGGAGAGAGATCTTGGGGTCGTGGTGGACAGCAAGTTGAAAGTGTCAACTGAGTGTGCGGCAGCTGAGAAAAGGGCAAATTCCACGCTAGGGATCATTAGGAAGGAGATTGAAAATAAAAATGCTGATATTATAATGCCCTTATACAAAACTATGGTGCGGCCACATTTGGAGTACTGTACTATGTACAGTTCTGGCTAATATGCTTCAGGTTTCAATGGATCCGGGCTTATTACAGAATAGTTGCAACTCATACACACTGAGGGACATTTACTTTCTTTATAGGCATCCATTCCCCTGCCCACCCTCTAGAGATCTAATCTCCAGGGCACTTGGGAAAACCTCAAGAAAGGCAATGTTAGTGTACATATATTAACATATTAGGGATGTGCAAAACATTCCAACGTTGAAACATTTTGACTCGAAACAGGCCATTTCGAGCGTTTCGCACTCTAAACAAAACACCCTTTAAATAAATGGCCTGTTTCGAGGCTTGGAACAAAACAACCCCATTTTGATTTGGAACATTTCAGTGTTTTGAGTGCCATTTTGGAGGCCGGTTTTTCCCCTTGCTGATTAGTTTTCTGGCACTGGCTTGCAATTCTATAGAGATTTTCGGGAAAGTTTAAAAAAATAAAATAAATTTGCCTGCTTGCCCATTTCTTTTGTGGGTTGGGTGGTAAGTAGCACCCATCATGCCCTACCACCCAACCCACTTTGGTGTCCTTAGAAGTTACCTATGGGAAACAATGGGATGTTTTGAGTTTCCTCATTGTTTCCTATAGCCGAAACACTAGAAACATTGCGAATTTTGTTCCGTTGAAACAACCAGGGCGACAGATATGTCAATGAAACACTTCAGCCATCTGCGTTGGTGGATTTTTTGCTCAAGACAAAACACAAAATCTGTTTCATGTACATCTCTTAAGCATACAACCTGTTTTCAAAGGCTCCCCAAAATGTCCCCTGTGTAACCAGGGGCATGTACCAGAAAGCAGAGACTGACCCTGGGAAATCTCTCCTTTCCCTTTTCTGTGCCACACTTCACTCAGCCATCTGGATTGCTGATAATGCACATCGCAATGCCCTTCTCCTTTGGAACGTGTCCTCAGAACGAGTGCTGGCAAGTTCATTGCTGATATTCCTGGCCCGGCCTTCCAAATCCCCACCAGCTGTTCATACTTTTCCTTGCTGACCTACAGTCCGGGCTCCACACTCCTTCACATTCATGCGGCCCTTGTGAGGCCTCAGACTGGGTTTCATGTCAGAGCTGAACAGCAGCCAGACAGAGCGAGACAACTTGTGGCCTGGTTTTCCCTCATCATCTTCGGTCTAATTTCAGCAGGAGTCGAGGGGGACGAGGGCTAAGTAAAGGGAGTCCATATAAAGATATTTCAGCTTCTCTCCGAAAATCTCTCCTATGAAAGGGAGGACCGATAAGAGTGGCTGTGTCCAAGGTAAACTGTTTCCATGGTGCATTTTAAAAAAAATGTTCACTGCTTTTTGAGGAAATAAAAGAAAGCAGGTCGGTAAAGAGAGGTGGAGTGGGGTTAGGAACATAGGAAGCTGCCATATACTGACCATTGGTCTATCTAGCTCAGTATTGTCTTCACAGACTGGCAGCGGCTTCTCCAAGGTTGCAGGCAGGAATCTCTCTCAGCCCTATCTTGGAGAAGCCAGGGAGGGAACTTGAAACCTTCTGCTCTTCCCAGAGCGGCTTCATCCCCCGAGGGGAATATCTTGCAGTGCTCACACATCAAGTCTCCCATGCATATGCAACCAGGGCAGACCCTGCTTAGCTATGGGGACAAGTCATGCTTGCTACCACAAGACCAGCTCTGCTCTCCTAGACTAGCTCTAGGAGACCAGCTCCAGTCAAGACTCTCGTATCTTAGTCGTGGATTTCATAAGCAGTAGGTGGGATGGTAAAACTGTTTCTGGAAAGGTTGGGGTGGGGCACTGTGTTTCACACAGCAGGTTGGGGGCTCTTGGGCACTTGGCTCAAACCTCGAGAAAGGCAACTGCAGTGTACATATATTCACATATTAGGGATATGCAAAATGTTGCAATGTCAAAACGCTTCACCTCTCAATGGGCCATTTCGAGTGTTTTGAGCTCAGAACAAAACTCCCTTTAAATAAAGGCCTGTTTTGAGCTTGGAACAAAACCACCCCATTTCGATTCGAAACGTTTCAGCGTTTCGAGGGCCATTTTGGAGGCCTTCAGTTGGAGTACTCCTTTGCATTGAAAAATAAAAATAAAAATCCCTGCAGGTAGAATAGAGACATACCAATATAGGCATTTCTGAAGAGAGACAGAGCAGGAGACTTTCATCTCACTTAAACCCTCACTGGGCTCAGATCCTTGCTGCAGCCACACCCCAGCTTGGTGCTTGTGGGTGGGTTTTTTCCTGTCTCATCTAGTCACACTGTCACACTTTTTGCCATCAAGGCTCTTGAACTAGTTTAAAGTATGTGTTAGGTGCACTGAAGAGGACCAGATTCTTCTCACTAATAATGAAGCTTGCTTCTGATATAAAACAAGTAACGGTTATTGTCATGGATGGCTAAAGAGCAGAGACAGCACACACACACACACAGAGAGAGAGAGAGAGACAGACACACACACACACACACCCATCGGATCACTCAAAGGCATTTTAAATTGGCAAGGAACAGCAAGTTCAACAAGGGTTAGCAAGGGTCACCAAGAGCAATGAGCAGATCAAACCTCCCCCAGATCCTTGAAACTCAGTGTACTCTCTAATTTTTTCCCCAGCTGTGTGCAGAATGAGTTTTGTTCTGGGCGGCTGTATCAAGGCAGTGTGTGTGCACGTGCATTCAGAGTGGGGCCTTCCTGAATTCAGCCTGAGCAGGATCTAAAATTAACTGGCGTGGACACAAAAAAACTTGTGAGCGCATGTGCATGCCTTACAGGGAACACTGCTGAAACCCCTCCAAAATCACTAAAAAAAACCCTTGCCGAATGCAGATACTCAGGTCGCAGTTGGCAAGACCTGTCACAATTTCCCATTCGCATATACTCAAAACCACGATTGGTAAAACCGTGGTTGGCAAGGGATGTGTTTAGGAGCGAAGCCTTAGTCTCTTGTTGAGCTGAGCCTTCTCTTCCAGTTGTGGTCTCTCCATCATTTGAGGTTTTTAAGAGAAGACCAGAAAAGCTGCTCTTGGGAATGATTTAGGATTTTCTGCTTTGGAGGAGAAAGGAGGGCTGAACCAGATGATAAGAATATAAGAACAGCCTTGCTGGGTCAGGCCCAAGGAGGCCCATCTAGTCCAGCATCCTGTTTTACACAGTGGCCCACCAGTTGCTCTGAGAAGCCCACAGGCAAAAGGTGAGGGAGGCATCTTGCCTCTGAAGCTTGAGGTGGCCTATAGCCACCTATGATCTTTCGGTGGTTTTCAGTTCTGTGTCTTATGATTCCCGGGTGGGATCAAATGAGACAGCCTTCGACAAAGTTTTTTAAAAAGATCTTAATGGCATCATAATGTGAGCAATGTTATTATGTTTCATAGTGTCAGGACACTGGATGTTCCTTCTGCCACCAGCAATATAATTTCACTGTGTGGAAAAATCTGCATTTTACTCAGAAGTAAGATTTAGAATCCTAGAACATTAGAGGTGGAAGGGATCTTGGAAGTCTCCTAGTCCAGGGCCTATTCGTGAATTTGCTGCAGTACAGGCAAACCTCATTAGTCATGGGGGTTCCGTTCCTTACCTACTACTGCAAGTAACGAAACTGTAACGAGGCATTATGCCTGTGGGGTGGGGTTCAGGTTCCAGAATGAACAAAAAAAGGGTTTTTTTAAAAAAGCAAAAAGAGAGAGAGGCAAAAATAATTGAAAGTCTTTCCTGTACTGTGCTCTGCGGGGTCTACATGTGCCCAGGAATGCCCCCCCCCACTGTGAAAAATCATGGCGGGGGGTATGCTTTTTAGAAAAGAAATGAGCCACAAAATGGCTCCTCCTGACAAAATGGTGTCCAGAAGTGACCTCTGCAGTCACTTCCGGCCCTCTAGGAACCACGGATATGTGGGTTTTAACCTTTCCGTATCCATCAAGCCTCCCTTTGAAAACCTCTAGCGAAGGAGTCTCCAAGGTCCTTTCCAACTCTAACATTCTCTGATTCTGTGATCTCCCCTTAGTTTTCTTTTCTCCTGGCTAAACATACTCTGCTCCATTAGCTGTTCTTCATAGAACCACTTCAGCCATAGCAAAGCTCTATTATCCCAGATTACCCCAAAAAGAAATAAACTCATTTTGTAATGGCTATGATTTGCCTTTAATCTGTATATTTATCTTCGACTGTAGCCAAATATTTCATGAGGCCAAGAATGCAGGTAGCAGCCTCCCTATTTAAATGCAGCTTGGTGTCTTCTGATAGCAAAGGCAGGAATGAGGGTTTCTTGCTCTCTGGCCATGCAGAAATCTGGGTGTGTCTGTATATCTACATACACAGTTTCATGTAGGGATCTATAATACTCTTTAGGGGCAATAGTTCAACTATTTTACATGAGAGTTGCCTTTCGGGGACCATATTCTGGAGCTGATCCAGTCTTCTGCCTGCTGCAGCACTCCCTGACTTGTCGGAGGGTGATGCTGCCCCCCCGCAAGGGAATTTCAGTTAATCTAACCCAAAAATAAGAATGGAGGGCAGTATTATCAAGCCTTCTCTCTTGGAGGCAACACTTGTAGCTGGCTCTGTTCTCTTTTGATTTCTTCCAGCCAGTAAGAAGAGAGGAAAGGTGATCCATTTGCATACACTCCCCCCGTGCTATTTCCTTCCACAGCCTTTGAATCAGAGTATTATCCTCCCTATCTCTTAATATGCACATACAAATAAAACAAAAAACAGAGGCTGTTTGTCCTTCCAGCCACAAGTAGGGTTGTGTAAGCTGGGGTGCAGAGGCCCAAACTGGACCGCAGCTGGCCCGGGCTGTTCTTCAGGAGGCTGGTGGGGGGTTTGGATGAGCCACCACCATCCCGACCGCTTGCAAATAGAAGGTACTAAGTACTCTTTCTCTCGCCCTCCTGCCTTAGTTTAGGGAATGCCCCTTTACTTGTCAAGGGGAATCCTCAATGGATTCCCCCTTACAAGTATATCCCCCGAACCGGCCCCCGAACCAGTTGGTTTGGTGGCTGGGCCAGGTCGGTTCAAATTCAGTCTGAATTCGAACCGAACCAACCAAACCCGTTCCGTGCACACCCCTAGCCGTAAGCGGTATCAGTGGTACCCTCCTCCTTGGTAGATTTGATTGCACAAATTGTTCCGGTACCAGCCTAGTGGGTTGTGCAAGAATTGAGCTTTTGGCCAGAGGCACTGAATAGTTTTGAAAGAGCCAAAGGACCTTTGGTCTCTCCTGCCTGGCCCCTGGCCATGGAGCTGGCTGATACAAAGGTGTCAGAGAATAGATTAGAAGCAGGGCTGCCCAACGTCGTCGGCCCTCCTGCAGATGTCGGGCTGCAGCTTCCACCATTCCTGACTGTTGGCTACTTTGGCTGGGGATTATGGGAGTTGTCGTGTAAAAAGAGCTGGAGGGCCAAAGTTGTGCAGCCCTAGATTAGAGAAATAAGTTTGAAAACCTGCAGCCCAAAAAAGTGGCAAATGGTTCTGAACCAGCACCTGAGATTTAGTTATTTCTTTTTCTCTCTGCATGCCTTCCACCGAAAGAGTACCTTCCCTCTAACCCTCGGCTGTTGTGTGAACATTCTCCCCTCCTCCTTGCTCTTTGACTTCATGGCCCGAAAGGCTCTAGTCTCCCTTGCACCAAACAGGTCTTTCCACCTTCTCTTATCCCCTTTCCTGCCCTCTTGCCCCCCCCCCCCCGGTCCCTCTGCAGCACATGACCTCCTCTGTCTCTGAGCTGCAAAGGATCTTCTTCTTCCAACCAAACTGACCTTTCACATCCCCCATAGTGGCTGCTCTGGTTTTGTGACTGGCCACCTTCTCCTCATTCGTTAGAACGCTCAGGGACATGCTGTGACATTGTAGCAGCTCAGATTCTGGTGGGGAAGGAAGGGCAGAGCTTAGTTAGAGACAGCCTCTTACAAGCCTACTGAACAATTACAGGCTGTTGGTTTCCAAGCCAATAATCTGAATATCATGCCCCTCCAATTGCCGAACAGGTAACCTTTGCCTTAAATTATTTTGCATGATAAAGTAAAGGTAAAGTTGTGCCGGTGTCGACTCCTGGCACCCACAGAGCCCCGTGGTTATCTTTGGTAGAATACAGGAGGGGTTTACCATTGCCTCCTCCCGCGCAGTGTGAGATGATATCTTCCAGCATCTTCCTATTTCGCTGCTGCCCAATATAGGTGTTTCCCATAGTCTGGGAAACATACCAGTGGGGATTCAAGCCGGCAACCTCCAAGTTACTTCCCCGCTACGCCAGGTGGCTCATTTTGCATGATAGCAGCCCCTAAATGGCAAGATAACTATACCACATTTATATTCTGCCTTTCCACTCCAAGTTGAGTGCTTGAGGTGGCTTACTGTATAACATTTTTTAAAAACCCAAAAAAACCAACAACCCACCCAACAGCATATGTATGTAACCCTATACCTGTGTGCCTGAATTCCTTTCAGTGTCATGGCAAAGGAACTAACATAGGTGAACATATTTTTCTGAGGCTGTTTGATGAGGTAGAAATATTCTCAGGTGGAATATGAGGTAGTAATATTTGTCTGCTCAGCAAGGGTGGCTGCGGGTGGGGTGGGGGGAATTGTATCTTAAGGCAAGTCATTCTCTCCTCCCACCCCGCATTTCTGTTTCAGAAATTTAGCATGTGGGACACGGCTCTCAATTTTGAGTGTCACCACTGCTGCCCAGGAGCTGGTGCCGGGGGGGGGGGGGAGAACCCCTGCTAATTCATCACATTGATTAACTATTTCATTAACCCCTGCTAACTCAGCAAAGAGACACCTTTTAAAGTGGTGATTCTCTTGTATTTAGCAAGGGGAGAGCAACTGGCCCTATCCAACCCCAGCACAGCATCCCTCCAGTGGCTGTGGCTGGTATTTCCCTGATGTTTCTTTTTAGATTGTGAGCCCTTTGGGGACAGGGGACCATCTTATTTATGTATTGTTTATTTTTCCATGTAAACTGCTTTGAGAACTTTGGTTGAGGAGCGGGATATAAATATATTTGTCGTCACCGTAGAAGAATCAGCAAACGTTTTCCAAACTGCAGAAACGGCTCTGTGCCTGTTTGCTGTGGCATGATGTGCAAGATCTGCAGTGGAACAAGGCACATTGGGCAACCCCGGGATGCAGAGTTGATGACGTTTGGGTCTCCCTCCTCCCCCATTTCTACACCCTGGACTTTAGAGCCCCAGTCATCTCTGCTCAGAACACACAGACGCCCAGACGTCAGCATGTTCATCACTGGTCGGTCTGGAGGGCAGGTGTGTGACGCACACACGTGCAGCAGGGCGCAGAGAGCGGGGGGGGGGGTTTACCCACAGCACACCACCCTCTTTACACAGTCGGTCATCTGGCAAAAACTGCCCAGAACTGACAGCAAGCTCCTGTTTGTCCAAAAGATCAATCAGGACACTTGTTAAGTCAGCAGTCCCTGGTGAGATTAGGGGGCCTGGACTCTCCACATCTCAGCGTCACCGATCCGGTGAAGAGTAGTGTGGCATTATCCCCGGTGGGCGCGGTTTACAGTGCCCTTGGGAAACGCAGCACCCTCTGGATGATCCCAAACAGTGAGCAGGGTTGGGTGTGTCTGAGGATTGTGGCACACTGCATGGTAAGTAAACGTTTGCCCCTGAGGGTATGCTCAGTGGGGAGTCCCGGCTAATCTGATTCTCTGATATTTGCGTGATGGGCAGATTTTGACATACACGTTTGCCCCATTCCACATGGTCTATGTTTCAGTCTCTGCTTTGAAAAAGAATGTGTGATGATGACCCCTTGAAACATGGAATGACTTGTTCAGCGATCGTGGGGGTTGTTCCAGGTTAACAGCCTTGAGAAGGACCCCTGGGTAGCCTTATTGGGTAAACAGGCCCTCAGTCTCCTCGGTTCTGTCCGTCTGCAGATTTGCCGGCACAGCGGGAGCCATCTTGACCTGCCCGTTGGAAGTGGTGAAGACGCGCCTGCAGTCCTCCTCGCTGGCCCTCCGGCCTTTCTGCCCACCCGCCGTGCAGCTCCAGGGGATGAGTGGGACTTTGATCCGGCCAGGCCTCCCCTCTATAGGGGTGCTTGAGCTGCTGAGGTGAGCAGGGGATTTGGGGTGTGTGTGTGCTCAGCCAGATATCCTTTGGCGAGGCTCCCTTCACACCACTTTCTGTGGAGGTGGCTGCTCTTCTGCCTAGGGAGAGAAGGCAGGGCAGTGACCCACTTACTCATTCTCCCCTTTCTTCACAGAACCATTCTAGAAAAGGAAGGAGTCCGCTCCCTCTTCCGAGGCCTGGGTCCTAACCTCGTTGGAGTTGCCCCTTCCAGGTAAAATTGCCTCGTCAGGACGGACTCTCATTCTTAATGCCCCAAGCGGGGCTTTCGTAAGACGTCTTACTGAAAACAGCCGTATATGCTCAAGGGGGCCCAGCAGAGGCACTCTTACCCCTGGACTTTGGGGCCGGTCCGGGGCCTCCACACCCACTGGGAGAATCCATCTCATCTTTAGTCTCTCTTGGGTGGTGTGGTTGCCTGCGCTGTGCCAGACGGCCGAGTGTGGTTGTGACCTGCACCGGCTGCTTTAGAGACAGAAGGGGGAAAGAAATATGTGGGGTGGCAATGTGTGTGTGTGTGTGTGTGTGTGTGTGTGTAGGGGGAGATGATGATTAACTTGCATTGCGGGGCTCCAAAGATCTTTCAGTCCAGACTCCAAAATTACCTAGGTGCACCTCTGGGGCTCAGTCTCCCAGATGCAGGAGGAGCACCCCGTGGAAAAGGAAGTGGGGCACAGTTGGCACTCATGGCCTTCTAGGTTATGCTGACCCCTGGTGGCCAAGTCATGGAGTTGCACAAGATATTTAAAACTCCTTTAAAAGAGCCTTAAAACATATCTTTTTAGCCTGGTTTTTAGTGATTAGTGAAATGATTTTAAAGTTTTAATTTTGTTTTAATGAGTTATTTATTTGTTTTTTATCTGTTTTTATATCAGTGAACCGCCTCGAGCCATCTGGGTGAGGTGATATAAAAAAATTCTAATTAATGAATGAATTAGAACTTGAGTCGTGCATTTGCTTATAAGCATTTTTCATGCAAAGGCTTAAGTGGCTCTTAAGCTCCCCTCATGCTATTTAGGCAAGCATTTGATCATTCTTCATGCAGAAGAGAAAGCAGAAAAAGATATGTGTAATTCAAACGAGCATTCTGATCTCTGTATGTTTCATATTCACATTGCAAACTATTAAAGCAAGAAACCCTTCAAACCCCCGTACATGAAAACCCTCTAAACCTTGGCAAGGACACAGGCACATTGGAACCTAGCTTTGGCTTTCAAGCACAATTTCTTGTTGCTGCCATTTGCTTCTGCAAGGTGAATGATTTAAAGGTGCCCAATTTTTGCCTCTCTTCTAGGGCCATTTATTTTGCTGTATATTCAGGGGCTAAGGAGAAACTCAACACTGTGTTTGTGCCAGAGTCCAAGAAAGTCCACATGCTTTCCGCAGCCTGTGCAGGTAAATATATGCCCCATATATACATTGCAGTATCCTTGGACTACTTCACATATTATGTACTAAGCCTCAGGGAGAGGGCAAACGGTGTACATGCTAAATAAACCAAGATGTGTGACTTGATGGTGTGAGGCAATTAATAGGCACCTGAGTACACGACCTTGCGTGCAGATTGCACATATTGGGAAGCTACAGTTGGCAGCAGGGTGTGTGTGTGTGTGTGTACTCTGTGGTGAAACAGGCACCCTAAATTAGTGAGTGTCCTCTACAGGCCATGGAGTTTTATGTGGTTTTATGTCTGACCTCTCCTCTTTCCCCTGCTCCCCTTCTTCGCAGGGATCACTTCCTCCACCTTGACTAACCCCATCTGGCTGGTGAAGACCAGAATGCAACTGGAGGCCAGGTGAGGGAAATCGAGCCTCTGCTTGTCCATAATGTAGTTTTGAAGTGACGTCCTTGCTTTCCAGGCATTGTAGGAACCCAGAAAACATGGCAAGCTTCCTGGGAGGAGGGTTATTGCCAAGCTGGTCTGGCACAGACTTTGCACGGAGCACAGACTTCATTTTCCGAAGAATCTCAGTCCTTCCTTCCCTTAGAGTTGCAAAGAAAGTGTACAGCCAATGCCTGGGAAATCTTGGAAGCTAGAGGAAGTACTGAATGCGATTTCCCACAGTTGGAGTTTCAGTGCCACATACTGCTCCCTACTCCTCCAGAAACCTAGCAGAATAAACAGTGCAAAACAAGCAGCAAAACGATGCAACATGGCATGATTTGCGCCGAGTGCAGCATTCCTTTTTTCTGGGTGCAGAATCCAGTTCCCTTGGCACAATATGTTTGTTCTGTTTATGGCAGGCAACACGCACCCATGGCTGTTGGCAGAGCTGGGCACAGATGTCCCTGACGGTTTTCTTTTTTTGCTTGCTTTGCAGAGCCAAATGTGAGAGGCACAGCAGTGCTCTTCAGTGCGCCATGCGCGTTTACAACACTGAAGGCCTGCGAGGCTTCTACAGAGGGATTACAGCCTCGTATGCTGGTGTCTCCGAAACAGTTATCCACTTTGTTATCTACGAGGCGCTGAAGCAACGACTCCGGGAGCACCAGCTCTTTGTGAGCCCCGCCCTGATCTTTTCCCCCAGCAGCCCGGACTTCTTCGGGCTGATGGCAGCGGCTGCCGTCTCCAAAACGTGTGCCTCCTGCATCGCCTACCCACATGGTGAGCTGCTCCCAGTTCCTTGCTCCACACCACCCCTTTCGGGCCAGGACTAGAGGACCTGGGAGCTCCCTTCCAGGCACCATTCCGGCAGTCAAATGAACTCCTCTCCTTTTCTCCTCTTTTCTCCCCAGAGGTCATCCGGACACGGCTGCGAGAGGAAGGCTCTCGCTATCGCTCCTTGGTGCAAACGCTGCAGCTTGTGGCCAGAGAAGAAGGCCCCTTGGCGCTTTACCGTGGACTGCTCCCCCACTTGTTCCGTCAGATCCCCCATGCGGCTATCATCATGGTCACCTATGAACTGGTCGTTCACTTGGCCACAAAAGTGTGACACTTTCTCCTTCCTTGGTATTGGTCAAGGCTGCCAAGAGCATTGGAGGAAATACGTTTGCCCTTCCTGTGGTTGGGCACTGACTGCCACGGGCCGTGGCTTGCCTGGAACGTTCTCATAAGCAAGTCTGCATCTGCGCTGGGCCTCCACCAGAAGCCGCACAGCATCACGGGAAGGCGGGGTGTCTGAGGATCAGAGCTGCGGTTGGATAGATGCAAAGCTTGCCGAGCAGCAGAAATCAATACTTGAGAAAGTGACAAGAACTCTTCTCACTTGACAGTCTTTCCAGTGCCCCGTTGGGCTGACTCCAGTGTGTTGCTTGTGCTCATCAGAGCAGAGGAAGTGTCACGCTCCATTTCTCCTGGGGCCCCAGCCAGGCTACCCAGGGTCTGAGAAGAGACAGAGTGTGTCAGGGCTGGGAAAGCCCAGGGTGGGGGTGCGGGTGGTGGATTCGCCAGGGTGCAGAGTTGTGCATAAATGTTAGCCCCCAAATAGAGCACTTGCATTGGCATCACCCTGCGATCAGAGCTTGACTTTCACAGAAAGCAACAAGGCCGTGGCCCTCCCTCTGATGCTGGCTTTCTTGCAATCCTTTAGCAGGCAACTTGCCATCTCCTGAAGGCAAGCAGGACATCTGTGCCTCCCTGTCTGCTCGCAGAGGCACATCAAACATTTGGTGGAGGCGGGGAGCACGGGGAAAGAAGTGGTGCTTGCTGCGGGTCACACTGCTGCTGCTTTTTCTGCTGTGTTGTTTACATGTGTTCTCTGGCAGGTCGTGCCTCCCTAGGGGAAGGGTCAAGGGCCAGGTGCAGGAGGGGCAGTGCATCAATTGCTAGTAGGGGGATCTTTTCTAAGAGCAAGAGAGGCTGCACTGTGATGCTCTGCACTATGATGCAGTTCCCTGGAACTGGAATGAATCCTGCATGCCCCCTGGCTGTGAAGCCTTATGTGTGGCGTTCAGGCTCCATGAAATGGACACGAATGAAGATGCAGAGCGGGTTTTTTATATGCAGAGATTCTGTTTTAAATTAATAAAGCCGTCATATTTTATAAATACGAATGCCAAGGTGTTGGCTCTTTCCACAAACATCTTGGTGCCATGGTCTGGGACCCAGATGCTCCTACGTCAGTGAAGTAGTCCTGGGACTCTGTGCCTGGGTGAGATACTTCATTTGGATCATACCTGGAAACCACCATCAAGGCGAGCCATTGAAATGAACAATAGCATTGCTGTGCGGTTGGCTGTTCATTTCATCGGAACTGGCACAAGAGCATTTCCCAGTGGATTATGCCCCATGCTAACAAACAAGACAATGCGGTTTGGCTTATTGGATTATCCGCCTCTTGCAGCAAACCGGCTTGGGTTGATTCTCCCCCGCCCCCCATTTTCTCTTATGCACAAAATGGCTGCCACACACTGGCTACTGGAAATTGCATCCATGAGGCAGATGCTCCATGTAGCAATGTCTTCATAAGGCAAAATGCATCACTTTCCCCAACTCCACTTGTGGCATAGAAAAAAACTATGCAGCAGGGACCTGCCCACAGAATGAGCTCACTGCATGAAATGGCTACCGTTAACTCCCTAACCATTGGGTTGCCGCCTGTCCATAATTTTGGTGGCACATTCTTACTTTGGAAAGTGTCAGTGCAGGTCCTGCGTGAAAACATTTCCACATCAATAGAAGAGTCCTGTGACATTATGGCAATGGGAGGCCCTCTCCTGGGACTATCTGCCCAAACTGACCACACACATGAGAAAGTGGAAGAACTCCCAAGGGACCAGAATGCCTTCCTCTGCTTCTGGCAGGGAGGGTCCTTGCCTGTGTTCTCAAACATGGTTTACTCCTCCCCAGAAGCGCCTTCAGCTTCAAGAATGCTGCCTTCACCATCACATCTGTCCCAAAGGTAGCCACCAAACAGAGATCAGGTTGGGCCTCTACTCCTTTTAGGACTTTTCAGCCCTCAATAGCTTCCAATGCTGGAGCAATGCTTAAGGGTTACTGGTTGCCTTACATGGGCTCCCACCATGTGCTAAGCGGTGTACTGCGTTTGGACTTCAGCAGCTTGTTCCATTGGGTTGCTATGCTTTGCAATACAGTCCTGGTAGAGACTATAGGTACTTGCCAGGCGCACACCTCTGCCCTGAGACCAGCAGATGTGAACGCTTTCTGGCTGGAGATCAGCCACTGGCGAAGACAACGTCTGCCTCCATCTCCAACCCCTTCCCCTGCCTGTTTTGCTGCGCCAGCCAAAAGAGAGAACACTCAAGTGAACGGAGCCTCCCTGTCTCTGAAGCAAGAGACTCCAACATTCCATCCCAGGCCTTACTTTTTTTTTTTTAATCCTTTTTATTTTAAAATCTGTTCCGTTTCCTTCTCCACATCATTTCTCCTTCACTTGTTGATTTTAATATTATTGACAATTTTACAAAGCGACACAAGCGGCAGGTTTTTTGTTTTTTTGCATCAAACAAGAAAACAAGAATAAACCCCAAACAACAACATTGAAAAAATATACAATATATATATAGTATCTTGGGGCCTCTGATGTACCCCATTTGTGTCTGTGTGTGTGTCCGTCCCGACCAGCTCCCCTCCCATGTTTCTGTGTGTCTGCTGCACAGCATGCCAGCCCAGCGTACTCTTTTCTGGTGGGACGGGAATCCTAGGCTGGAGGTCCAAGTCAGGGGGCCCTGCCCCACTTGAGCCCAAGCCAGCAGCTGAAGAGGTGGGAGGAGCGAAGAGAGCAAGGCTCCTCCCCTGGGCAGTGCCATCCAAAGACTGAGGGCAGGGGTGGGCAATGTGAAATGACCACCTCCGGGGGGGGGGTGGACTCCGAGTGCCACAAAGGGCAGCAAAACAGAGACAAAGTTGACCCACAGGACATAACCCCCAGGAGTGGTCTTGCGCAGCTCCTGTTCATTTCCGTGAAGCTCACGCAGGAGAATGTCCCAGTGGAGGTCATTCGTGGGAGGGGAAGGTGCTGTTTGTTTTTTCCACGATATGCACCAAAATGTCATGTTCTGGGCCAGCCTTCACTGTACAAACAAGAGGTCTGGGAGGAAGGAGGGGGGCAGGATGGGGAGCAGGAAGAGAAAGAAAAGGGTGTGGGAGCAGGCCCTACTCCCCAAAACTAAACATAAGCAGGATCTCCCTCTTATTGGCATTCCACTTCCTCTCCCCCATCGATCACATGCCTCTAATAGTGGCAAGGGGCATCATGCTTGCCCACAATGCGCTGGTCATCGGCAGCATCGCTGCCAGGGGTGTCTGGCGATTCAGAGTCACTGCTGTCCTCCTCTTCCTCGTCTTCAGCTGCCCCTCTGGCTTTAGAGTCTGAGCTCTCTGCTGCCCTCTCCTGGCAACTCTGGTATGACTGTTGAGGAGACATCAAGGATGCAGTTAGGTAAGCAAATCCGAGCCCTTACCTAATGGCATCTTCCCGCCCTCCGTCTCTTCCTCCACTCACCTCCATGGGGTTGACAATGATGGTGAGAGCCGAGTCATCCCAGAACATCTCACTCTCCTTGGCCCGGGCGCTTCCTTGGCTCTCCGCAGACTCCCCCATGCACTCACGCCCAGCCCCTCGCCTGTGCAAGGAGTGGATGCGTAGGACACCCAGGATCACCATCAGTGCCAGGAAGCCTACGCACACCACAATAATGATGGTGGCAGCACCGGGGACCACTGCAGGAAAGAGAAGGGAGGACATGAACTCGCAACACTCCACTCTCCTAGAATCCACCATCCCAAGACATGGGGGTGGCCAGCAGCTTCGATGCCATGAAAAAGGGTAGGCAACTTCACAGAGGGGAGGCCGATCCATAGCTATTTGCCAGGATTGCTCAATGGATCTTTCAGATTCAAAGGCAGGATGCCCCAGAAGACCTGTACAGTAAACAGTGTGTGGGGGAAGCTAGACCTTGGGGTGGGGCTGGTGGAGGCTAGACTTCATATTTCCAGCATCCTGGAAACATCTGGCTGTCTACTGTTGAGGACAGAATGCTGGACTAGATGGAGCCTTAGGTTGATTCAGCAAGGCAGTTCTCATGGGTATTTCACTCATCAGGAGTTTTCTATCTGCAGATGCCATGTCACGTAGACTGAATGCTGGGTTTTCATGCTTTAAAAATGTTACGTCTATTTTCATAGACGTAATTCGGGGATAATTCATGCTGGCTTCCACAAGCCTTCAATGGCACCCACTGTTGTGAGGCTTATAACAGTCAAGCCTGGAGGTTATAAAGGCATAAGCAACTCTTGCTAGGCCCATATCTGAAATAAAAGAGCACAGTCCCCTCACCAGGCGATATGGGTCAAGAAGAACTCATTGCTATTAGGGCAATCTAATTTTCGAGGCTCAACCTAAGTTGGTCGGGAAGACTGGTCTTCTAGTCTCCTGTTTCTGGGTCACAGGACTTGCAGATTAATTATGCGGATTAATTTTGCCCAACCGCCATCTGAATACAGTGTATGTCTCGTTCTAGGATCTTGCCAAACTGGTCCCATGACCGCTTTGTGGTGCCATGGAAGGACAAAACAGACAAGGCTTTGCCAGTAGCTCAGCTCTTTGGCCTCATTTTCACTCCCCATTCTGTTCCATTCTTCCTTGCAGGCAAAATAAGACTCTTCCTCTCTAGCGCCTTCTTGGCTTACAACCCTTTCTCCCCCTCTGTTGGTGATGTTCTGTGCAAGTGGAGTGTCTATTATGAACTCGGATCCTTACAGTACACTAGTAGGAACATAGGAAAATAGGAAGCTGCCTTATACGGAGTCAGACCATTGGTCTATCTAGCTCAGTATTGTCTTCACAGACTGGCAGCGGCTTCTCCAAGGTTGCAGGCAGGAATCTCTCTCAGCCCTACCTTGGAGATGCTGCCAGGGAGGGAACTTGAAACCTTCTGCTCTTCCCAGAGTGGCTCCATCCCCTGAGGGGAATATCTTGCAGTGCTCACACTTCTAGTCTCCCATTCATTTGCAACCAGGGCAGACCCTGCTTAGCTATGGGGACAAGTCATGCTTGCTACCACCAGACCAGCTCTCTTCTCCTAGTAAAATATCAGGTGGAAGGAGGGAGGACCTCCCATGTTGCAAGGATTCCTGTACCGTGCAGTTTATCTGTATTGCACTGGCTGCAGCATCACTGAGGTCCAGGTCACCCACTGTCAGGAATGGCACACAGATCTTGCTTTCGCCACAGCAATGTCCCCAAAGGCACCCTTGTTCATAAGAATGAATGGCAAGCATTCACTTATGATCGCGGGGGGGGGGGGGGTAGGAAGGAGTGTCCTAGGGGATACCATGTCGTGGGGGCTGATTGTGCTCCCTGTTTCTAATAATCCCAGCCACTGAGACTCTGAACTGCTCCTTCCTGCCTAGCCTTGCCCTTCCATCTGCAAAGCCTTTTCTGGGTTCTGTATCATGGTCAGGCTGGAGGTTGGCCAAATCCTGGAACTGGTTGGAGGTACTGTTTCCATTTGCTCTGGCAACATGTAAAAGGGAGTGGTGCTCATTTCCCGCTTGCACGTGCCCCACCACACAGCACACAGGGTCTTGGCTCTGACATTTGCACAACAGGAAGAGGAAGAATCAAACAGCCCACCACTCACTATTTCCCCCCGACCTTGCTGCTGCCCTAATAGGAGGTGACGGTGGGGAAACTCTGCCTAATGCAGTGGGGTTGTGCCTTGCCATTTAGGGAAGTTTGACTTCAAGTGAAGATTAAAGCTTCAGA
Source organism: Hemicordylus capensis (assembly GCF_027244095.1). Classification (NCBI taxonomy): domain Eukaryota; kingdom Metazoa; phylum Chordata; class Lepidosauria; order Squamata; family Cordylidae; genus Hemicordylus; species Hemicordylus capensis. Next base: position 163,509,968 of record NC_069658.1, read on the forward strand.
ACAACCGAACGGGATTATGCCACCCAAAACGTTTGTGTGCTGTTGCTGAACGCAACTTGCAATGTTTGCCTTAAAAAGAAACTAGGTTTGGAGACTAAGATTAGGTCCTACAGAGCCAGGATGGAATGATGCTATTGGGCAACGACTACAACTCAGTGGAAGAGCATCTGGTTTGCGGGCAGAAGGTCCTAGGTTCAATCCCTGGCATCTCCAGTTAGGTCTGAAGCCCTGGAGGACCGCTGCCGGTAGTGAAGATAATACTGAGCTAGAGGGATCCTGACTTGCTATAAGACAGCTGTGTTCTACAACATTCTTGCTGAAGCCACGAAACCACATTAGAATAGCTTCATCTTCAATGGCCTCAAAGAGGCATCCTACGACTGTCAAAGATCAGCAAGCAACAATCAAAGGTTTGAACACCTCCTCAACACAACTTCCTCTTTAGCAAAATTTTCCCCAACTCATGAGCCATGCCTCAGTGCCAAAAAGAACCCCGCTAAGGATCAAAACAGATATTACATGGGTGATCCATGAGCAAATCTCTGGACAGATTTTTCAGTTTGGGTGGAGGTGGCTGCTAATTTAATCAGGGAAGCAGCCGTGCAGAGGGCGGATTCAGCATTTCCCCCACCCACATCCTATTACCCCCCTAATCCAACTCAGCCCCTCCCAAAGTTTCCTCTGCATTCACGGTGGGGGGGAGATAGATAGCTGTATGGTGCTTGTACTTTCCCCCTGCCAGTGAGGCTAACTGCAACTTCAGAGGTGGCAATCAGACTAAGGAAATGTGTGGGTCAAAAAAAACCCTTCTCCATTTCTACTTCCACAATAAAATTAGCAGCCCAACCTATGATTGATTTGAAGGTGGGGGGTTTTTTGTTTGTTTTTTAAAGGTAGATCCAATCATGGTTCTCCAAGTCATATGTTTACGTTTTGGCTCTAAAAGTGCATGTGCCATCCTGTCCTCTTTCATCACCATTTCAGAGTGTATGTGTAGAGTATTAATCGGTACATACTAGAGTTGCGGTGGATATCAGCCAATCTGTGCCCAGAGAGTTCTTGTGGCAGGTGGTGACCTCGGTGCATGAACTGCTGAGAACTCATAATGTGGTTGGGGTGAACGACTCGGTTCATGTTATGAAGGACATTCACCTGCAAAAAGAAAATTCACACTGCTTGACTTCAGCACAGACTTCGCTTAACTTCAGACTGACCTCAAGTGTAGCCATATTTGCAAAGGCTTTGAATTTCACACCCTCTGTCATCACAGACATACCTCCACAGTAAACTCATTGCTGGAGTAACGCCCATTCATCTCAGTGCAAGAAAGGCGGAACTTCCTCTCATAAAGAGCAGCACCATGGCGGATGCAATAGGAGACCTGGCGAAGAATCTCTTCATACACAGCTATGCTCTCCACACCTACAATAGGAAAGAACATCAAGGCTGGGGAAAAGATGCCAGACTGGTTGAACTCCTGTCCGGATTTTGGGAAATAAATTGAAGGGCTAACTGAACTTTACATGCAGATTTGTGTAATAAAAGGTCAACAGCCAAAGCCTCATGGAGAGGGGGTGATATGAAGTGGAAAAAGGGGGAGAGGCTGCTTAACCCCTCTTCGGCCCACCACTTTTCATTCCATCCCCCCCCCACCAGTCACTTTTCACCCTCTGGGATGAATACACACACCTACCTCACAAAGAAACAGCTGGAATCGCAAGATTGGAAAGCAACTTGGGCGGTGTAGGGGGAGTGTGTGGGGAAAGCAGGGGAAAGGATAACACACTCGCCTCCCCACAATGTCTCCATTCCAAACCGTCCAACTTTCCATTCTGTTTTGCAGCAAAGAAGCAAGCTTTTATTATTCATACTCATGAGTAATGTTTGCTTAGACCCTGAGAAAAGTCATGTTGAGACTCCAAAGCCTTCTCAGGCATTATGTAACTGTGCACAGTCACCGGGGTGTGGGGCACAGAAATACACTGGCGAGGCTTTTCCCCACACCAATATGCTCTTAAACCACATCCCCTACCCCCTGCTCTCCATCAATCCAGCATTTGTCTGTAGAAACCAAAGCTGTACTTGAGAAGAGATTAAGAATGGTGCGTACCTAGCATGCTCAGTTATGTGGAGGATCTCTCCCTCCCTCAGAGTACAGAGTTTCTCTCTACAGACCAATGCTGGGTCTGTGGAGAGTAGAGGGGCTTAGTTAAGGAGCCTTTTGGTGTGGGAGCAGGCTTGCCAACATGCTGTGTTTGGCATTGTAACTGTGTACAGCATCCACCGTTACACAACAATGCCTGAAGGGGGCTCAAGAGTGGGTACGTTTCAGGGGGAGACTGGAGAGGTCCCTGCAAACTCATTCGGGGCATCAAGAAGTTTATGGATTCCCTTTCCTGCCAACATTACAGGGGCGTGTTCTGAAATAGAAACGGCTCCCCTCCCCCGCCGCCATTTTCCTAATGTGCCAAGCTCACAAGCAAGGAAGCAGAACAGGTGGAAATCCAACAGGCATACACCTGAGTGCGCTAAAGAGTCCCACCTGACTGCCATTACATAGTTGTTGCTATTTATAGAGTATGCATGGTAACATAGGCAGAAAATTGCCAGAGACGAACGTTTGGGTGTTAGTTAGTTAGTTAAACAAACAAACAAACAAACAAACAAACAAACAAATAAAATGGGTCCATGATCTGAGGAGCTTACAATTCAAATATAGATAGGGCTTTTGGAGAGAAGACATCAGAGAGAAGAGAGGCAGAGAGGGCCATGGAGAACAAGTGATGTGGGAGGGAACTCTAGATATAAGGGGAAGCAAAGGAGAATGGCCAAGAGACTTTCAGCAGCTGGAGACCTTCAGGTGATTCTGGGGGCTGGGGCTGGAGGAGCAAATGCGATGGACAGGGAAAGGTGGTGAAATGAGAGCAGATGGATAGGGTGGGGTAACCTGTGGTGGAAAGCAAAATATGGAAAGAAGTTTGTGTAGGATGCTGACAGGATGGGAAGCAAGAGAAGGAATTTGAGGAGGGGTGTTGTGGCTTGTGAGACAAAAGAGGTGAATTATTTTGGCAGCAGAGTTTTAGGTGGAAGTGAGGGGACTGAAGTAGCCCCTTGCAGAAGTGCCCTCGGGAGGGTCCTAATGCAATGACCACAGAGGGAGATGGATGGTGCCAAAAAGGGAAAAGCTGCCCGGAAGGTGGGTGCACACCTGTGACAGTGAGGTAGGCAGAGGTGTTGATGAGCTCCAGGCCTCGCTGCTGCAGGGAGGCTCCATCCAAGAGCAGGTATTCTCTCTCAGGGTCCAAGTCTTCTCCAACCAGAGAGATCTCGCAACCATCCAGATTATGAACAATCTCTTCTGACATCCGTGTATCTGCCACTGTAGAGATTAGAGAAAATAGGCAGACTATGAGAAAAGGCAGAGACTGTGGCTGACATGATACACAGCCTACCATTACTCTGCTCAGGACAGCAGCTCTGTCCTGGGGCTGCTGCAGACTCGTAAGCAGCTCCGACACTATTCGGAACCAGAGGCTGCACAAGCGGTGCTACTGCCATTTCCCCCATTGTGGCAAACAGCTTATGAGACTGCAGCAGTTACAGCGATGGTAGGCTGCGCGTCATGTCAGCCAATATCTTCTTCATTCTTTTACATCCATATCCTACCCTTCCTCCAAGGAGGAGTATTTAAGCTTTGCAGCAATACTGAGTGGTTATGCCAAGAGATGTCGATCAGTGAAATTATATTGTATTCACCAAAGGCTGTTACAAAAATCCTAGGCATCAACAGGCACATTCTAAATCACACTTCATTCTGATCTAATCAAATTGTTAAAAAAAACCCAAAACTTTGATTAACCACATTTTCCTTAGCCGTATTCAGCTAAAGCAAAACATGCTACTTTTAAAGTCACCCGTGAATCCCAATCACCAAACAATAACACCATTTTAACTAGAATAGACGGTTGCCCAACCGGCTCTAAATACCTAAATCTTCATTTTCACTGCACGGAAACCCATTTCCATGCCAAAAAAAGAATACGCTTCATCATGTGTATGAATAGACTTCATCAGGTGTATCAAGGGCCCCCTCCACACAAGGGTACAGAATGCTGCTGTGGACTAGGGGATTAGCGTTGGGGCTGCGAGCCGGGAAGTTCCCAGCCTCAATCTTCCCTCAGCCATGCACAGAGTGGCTCAGGCGAGCCATTATCCTGCCACACAGCCCTCCGGGTGCCGTATGTGGATAATACCTCTGACCTGTTTTACAGACCCATTATAAGGATTACTGAGCTAATGAATGGGACATGCTTAGAATGCTTGAAATGCACTGCATCAATGCTAAGTATGATTACATGCAACAGGGGGTCTGGCAGATATACCAGTTTCTCAATACATGGGTGGGGAAAGGCTTTCATGCCCTGCAAAGCTGACTTGCGCTTTCTTCTCTGGAGACTAATCCCCATTTCCTGCTCCGTCACTCTCTCTTGCTTCCATTCCCTCTTTTGTCTTGGGCTTAAACTCCTCTTAATTGTAGGTCTCTTTGTGATCTGGCTCCTGCCCTGCCTTTTGTTCTCTGCCACCCCTACTCTTTAAATCAGCTGGTGAAGCTCGGTGTCCTTCCCGTTCTCCGTCTCCTGGGACTCCTTCAAGCAAAGGCAGGACATAAGACAATAAGAGAACATATGGTGGGTCCATCAGTCATGAGGTGGGCCTGGCTTTGCAAAAGAAACGGCAGGTGTACATGAGGCCCGCGAACGGAATGCCTGCTCAGCCACAGGTCTTGCCTCTCTCCTCAGGCTTCAAGTAAAAAAAGCATTGTAAAAACAACCTTTTAAAAAGCATTGCATGCATGCATGCACCCATCCATCCATCCATTGCCGGGTTACTTTAGAAAAAGGGAATCATTTAACAGCGCATAGCTGCTCCTAAAATGAGGATAAACTGATAAAAACCAATCGATATGGTGACGATGTGGGCAGTCGACCTGTCTGGTGTACAGCCTGTTTCTGCTTCAAACTCACAGAATAATTTTCCCCCATAAGCTGCCCCTGGAGAACAGGCACATTTGGACTGCATGCAGGGAGGGGGCTTCCCAGTCAGCTCCACCACCCTAAAACCTGCTAACTGGGCAACGAGGCGTCTTTCAAGGGGTGGTACTCCTACCTTTAGCAAGGTAACCCAGCACAGAATCTTTTTAGTGGCTGTTTGCTGGCCAGTCCCTGGGGTCCTTTTTCTTTTTAGACCAGGCCTGCTCAACTTAGGCCCCCCAGAGGTTTTTGGACTACAACTCCCATAATCCCCAGCCACAGTAGCCAATAGCCAAGGATTATGGGAGTTGTAGGCCAACATCTGCAGGAGGGCCAAAGTTGAGCAGGCCTGTTTTAGACTGAGCCCCTTCAGGAAAGGGAGGTAACCAATGAGCTGTAACTGCTATGAGAACTCTTTTTGTTTGTTAAAGAGCAGTATATGCATGTCCTCAATAATTATAAAAACAATTACATTAGTGTAAATTCATTTTTAGTATGTACTCTCCCTCAGTATTAATCTCACCATTCATCTCTCCCTTAATATTCCCCTCATCCTTCTCTTGCTGTTTTTGAAAAACATCTCATCTATTTCCCCAGGATCCTAACAGGGGTTACACACAGCACAGCCTCCCGCTGATGGAAGTGGGTGGCATGCATGCTGCCTCTATCCATCCTGAAACGGCGTTGGCATCAGTGTTCCTGCTAACAGGGATTCCCAGATGTTGTTGACTACAACTCCCAGAATCCCCAAGCAAAAGCCCTTGCAACTGGGGATTCTGGGAGTTGTAGTCAACAACATCTGGGAATCCCTGTTAGAGGGAATTCTGGTTGGCATGCCTGGTGACTACACGGGAGAATCTGTCCAGATGATGCACTGCCACAGAGCCTTCCTGCTCAACTCCCATCGGGAATGCTGGGAGTCAGGCAAAGCTGCTCTGTCACAGGGTGCCATTTGGGCTGAGCCTCTGTTGAGGTTTTAGGATGGACAGAGGCAGCATGCATGCCACCCACTTCCATTGGCAGACGGCTATGCTGTATGTAATCCTAGCCTCTTCTTCTCTTGCCCTTTTGGTAATCTGGTTTTAGACACTGCTTTCACTTCCCCCAGTGTGCTCTCTCTCTCTCTCTCTCTCTCTCTCTCTCTCTCTCTCTCTCTCTCTAAGTTGTCTTCTAGGGCATACCTACCTTGCAGACTTAAGCTAGCCAGTTTCCTCCCCCAGGGAACACAGGGCTCTGGGGCAGGGGAGGGGGTGCTAGATATCTCTTGGCGCTTTCCCCAAATTACAATTCCCAGGATTCTCTGGGGGACACTACCATGACAATTAAACTGATAAATACCAATAGATATGCCCTCAGATTGTGAGCATATGTGATTTTCCCCCGCCCCTGTATAATGCTTAGGCATTGAATAAATATTAATTTTTATTTTTCATGTGGAAAGAACTCATGTTGGAATTGCCTAAGGAGGTCCTCATCTCACCCACATAACTAGAGTTGGGAAGCAAATTTCCATGTGGGATCAGATTGGTGAAGAAGGAACCTTGTTGTTTCTAATGAGGCTTTCTTCTCTTTCTGTCCCTGGGATTGTCCTTGCCTGCTTTCCATACACTACAGCATCCCCCTTAGATGATGTATTCAACTCACCTGTGCCGTGCCAGCTCTCATCTTTCTTGGCCTCCACCTGGTGTGAAATAGAGCAAGAGATCTGGAGGTCGGGAAATAGAGAGACCCCCTCGGGACCTTCAAAGTCAGAGGCAGGCCGGGCAAAGTGGGAATTGCCACTCAGCAAGATCTGAGGAGCATCAGGCTGAAGCACAACCACATAACCCTCCACATCTGGGATGGAGACACAGGACTCCTCACTGAAGCATCTAATGCAAGAAGGAGAGAGAATCACTCATTGACCCAGTCTTGGAGAAGGCAGGTTGCCCTTTTGTTATCATGCATCAAAAAACATATTCGACTGGTAGATCACACAGTGAAGCCCTCCCAACACCAACACTCATAGAACTCCTCCTACGGAAGAGTATTGTGGGAATCACAGCATTGTCATTCCACAAAGCATGCTCATATGTGTTGGGAAACACAACATTTCCTGCCTTTTATGGGGAGCAAAACATGATTCTTGTAAATACTGGAACTGTCAATCCAGATTTTTTCCTCCTCAAATGACAGCAGCAAAGGGAATGAAAGATACCAAATAGGCAAAGAGAAATCGATTTCAGTTCTATTGGTTCTGAGTGACTTGAAAGCTTGCATACTCTTTCACTGTCTGAAATCTCTTTTGTATTTCTAACGAATTGCTGGTGCCATGTAGTAACAAGAGACTTTGCGATCAGTCAGGAATTCTTCTGTTTTGAATCTTGCCTTTGCCACAAACTCACCAAGTGGACTTAGGGCAAAACTAGATGAGATGTGGGATATTTATGACTGAATCTCTGCTTTTCCCTCACTGAATCAGACGTGTGTGGGACTGGGGTTGGTGGTGGAGAGAGCAAATTGGATCAGTGAGTGATTCTGGGAGAGGCGATGTGAACTCTTTCCCCTCACACCATTGCCTGATCTACCTGCCCCCCTCCAAAGCCACAATTTGCCCACAGGAAAAATATACAGGTCACTTTCTTTATGCTTTACAGAGCTTTCCCTTGGAGCAAATAATAGCTTCCGCCAGGTAGCTGAGATCAGGAAATGATTTGCCATGGCAATAGCTCAGAGTCCAATCCAGAGGAGAGGGGAGCAGTCAGGCCACAAGAGCCAGCCCAGACCAAGCCTTGACACCAGGCAGGAGATCCCAGAGCCAGAAAGCCCAGACCTGGAGACTCCAGACCCATTGCTCACTGAGCCCAAGCTCCCTGGTGAACTGACTCCTTTCACCCCAAGTACCTGGTGCTCCTCCATGCCTGCACACTGACACTGGGCCAGGAGGGATGTGATGGGGGCGGGGGCAAGACTCAAAGCCGGAGGACTGCCCCCTTTTAGACCTCTCCAGCTGGAGAGCCTGGGAAGGGTGATTTGAGCTCTTCAGATCTCATCCCTCCTCTGGCCCTCTTGGAGCAAGTGGCTCACTGGGAGCTCTCCAGGGTCCTGCAGCCCTGACTGCCTCGCCTCCTGCTGGACAACATGATGCAAAGAGAAAGGACTGAACTTTCCCTTTCACGCCATTCTCCCAATCCTCCCCCATGGCTGCCGTGAGCAACAACAAAACAGGAGGTCTGATCATGGGTCTAATAGCATCCCTGGGCCTTAGACCAGTGGCTATCCTCTGAGCACCCTGCTCCTCTTCCATGTCTGCAATATGGGGATAACAATGCCTTCCAGGACTGTTTTAAGGATTACAGCAAGATAATGTATGCGGAGGGCTTTTAACACATGCAATGTGCTATATAAATGCTAAGTATGATTAATCCATCCATACTCTGGATGGACATAGCAACACTTGTTTAGAGCAAAAGAAAGGAGATGCATTGAGGCTTGCCTCTCCCTTCTCTCCCCTCCATCTGCTGTCTTCCCAGTGGTGGCATATAGGCTGTAAACTCCTATCTGTTTATGCTACTTGGTAAACCACCATGTCCACTGCTGACCCTACACAAATCAGTATACTTGTAAAACGCCAACAATATAATAATAGTATAGCACCAACATTTGTATAATAATTGACATCAGACTCGTTATCCGCCCAAAAATCCAACAGGGAAGCTTTGCTCCTCAGGCACAGCAACAAGAAGGTTTATTATGGGACTGAAGTTTTGCTACTCACTTGACAGTGGTGGTAAGCTTGAGGGGTCGGACCCCAGGAGTAGCAAAGCGCAGGGAGTTCATGTAGGCGACATGCTGGATTGCATGGTTGAAGGTTTCGACATCGTCACCCTCCAAAGTGAGGAGAGACTGGGAGGGGTTAACATGAACCTGTAAGGGAAGAAGGAAACAGACTTTGAGGTAGGTTTCCTGGCAAGCACTAAGGTGGGTCATCGAGAGACACACAGGAGAGCACAAGGGGATTCTGCAGGAGGAGGAACAGGCACAATCCTGGGAAGCCAAGCTGAGGTGCTAGCAAAGGGAAGGAAGGTCATGCCATCAGACAAGAGCAGAGGGGGTGTACCTTCATCCCTTTGCCAAGGCTGTCAAAGTCGCTGTAGTCCAGCCCCTCACGACAGGCATAGAGACACTCTATCACCTCCCGGCTCTCAAGGCTGCCGGGGCGCACAGTGAAGCCAGCCAGATAACCATGGAAGTAGTGGTGAATCGGCAGAGGGTCTCCTAAGGGGAATACAGGAGGAGGGGTGGTGTGAGAGACAGATGAAAAGAAAAGAGGGAAAGAGAAGAGCACAAAGACAACGGAGAGGGAGATAAATCATGTGAGTGAGGAGAGAGGAGAAGGAGGGAGAAGGAAGGAGAGGAAAAAAGTCTTGGATGCGCAGCCAGCTGAGAAACAGAGAGACCACAGCAGAGAAGTCTGAGCACGGGAGTCAAGTGGGCAGGTCCTGTTTCCTCTCTGTGGTTTCAGAGAGCACTTTTGGAGGAACAAATCCCCCAAAAGACAATCTGCAAAAAGATAGTAATGAGAGGCAAATGATGGGGCACCTCAAAAGGTGACACTGTTTTGACTCCGTTTTTCTCACCAACCAGCTTCGAATAAAACATTAACTGCATTCTGTTCCATCTTCCAGCCCTCTCACAAACCACAGAGATTAAACCATCATCCTGACCAGAAGAAGCAACACTGCCAAGTTATCAAGGTGCCAAGACTTTCTTCCCAGTGGTAGGGGAAGAGGGGAAGGTCTTGTGAGGGAAATGTCATGCGTGAGGAGGGATGACAGCCATGCATGGTGAATAAGAGCATCATATACCTTGCCCCAAATCTGTGGCGTTCTCGTTCACTTTGGTTTTTTCTTTGTTTCTCTCCTCTGCAAAACAAGACAAAATTCAGAGCATTGGCCAAGAAATATCCTTCGAGAGTTATCTGGAGAATGGCACTCTTAAGGTTATCATGCTATAGAAGTCTTCTTTCCAACACCCAACTCATCCAAGAAGGAAGCAGCCAAGCTGTCAGAGCTCAGAGTCTCCATCCTGTTCTGGAATGGGAGGTGGAGACGCTTCGCCTCTGAATCACTAATGCCAATCAAAAGAAGTGACTGGCACTGGAGATTTGAGGAAGGGGGGCATGAAGAAGACTTCCAGGGTCTCTTGGATCCCAACCTATGTTTCTGGAAACCTCTTCTGCTAGGGCCACCCAAAAATCAATTGTTCTCACTTTACTTCCATAGTCAGATTATAGCAAGATGCCTTTCTAAATCCAGTGTCAGAGAATACTTGGAGTTGCCATTGATTAAAAACCATTTTCTGTCTTGCATTTACAGAACATCTGGTCAGCACTCTTGGCCAACCTGGAGGAGAGCTGGTCTGGTGGTAGTAAGCATGACTTGTCCCCTTAGCTAAGCAGGGTCTGCCCTGGTTGCATATGAATGGGAGACTAGAAGTGTGAGCACTGTGAGATATTCCCCTCAAGGGATGAAGCCGCTCTGGGAAGAGCAGAAGGTTCCAAGTTCCCTCCCTGGCTTCTCCAAGATAGGGCTGAGAGAGATTCCTGCCTGCAACCTTGGAGCAGCCGCAGTCAGTCTGTGAAGACAATACTGACCTAGATGGACCAATGGTCTGACTCAGTATATGGCAGCTTCCTATGTTCCTATGTAACCTCTTCCTCTTCTTCCTTGTTTGCCAAGGCCCATTGTCTTATTAGGTTGGCTTTGAACCATATTGGCCTTGCTGAACTACCTGTTGGAACTGATCATTTCTTGATAGAGATTTGAAAGTCTGGGGCTGGGGCTGAAGAGTTAATTTATTTCCTGTGGTCTCATTTGGAAACATCCAGTTTGGATGTTGGAGGGTGGGGGCTATGGGAAATTCAGAAGAAAAACCAGTGAGAATATGTTAGTTCTGTTTTAGGAATATTAATTTTTGAGCTTTTTCTCTAGAAAAACATTTTTGTTGTTTCTGCTGTGGTGTTGAGACCTACATATTATTTCTGATCTCATACTAGATGTTGAGATCTAGATACTGTTTCTGAACTCAAATAATATAACATTCCTTCCCCAGCACCACCACAGTGCCGATGATTTCTATTTTCAACTTATTTTTCTCAGTTACTAAATGGCAAAAAATACATGCGTAGGAACAGCAGCTGCTTGCTGTTCTATCCCTAGTACTGAGTATATTTATAATTGTCTTTTGAGATAAAGACCAGAGAATGATGTCATTATGAAGCTCATAAACCTGTATTATGTCTTTTTATAGTATTGTATTTATGCATTTGGATCATGCACACATATCTGTTTTATATGTTCATGTATCATGCCAATAATAAATCAACATGTTTATTTTTAAAATAATGTATATATATTTCCAAATCATAAATATATCAGTAACACTATTTTATAGTGTTAACTGCTATAAATTTATAGTGTTAACTGCTATAAACTGCTATATATTTATAGGGTTAACTGCTGATTAAATATATACAATCCATAGGAACATAGGAAGCTGCCTTCTACCGAGTCAGACCCTTGGTCCATCTAGCTCAGTATTGTCTACACAGACTGGCAGTGGCTTCTTTAAGGTTACAGGCAGGAGTCTCTCTCAACCCTATCTGGAGATGCCAGGGAGGGAACTTTGAAATTCTGCATGCAAGCAGAATACATAAATTATTTTATGCAAGAATAAAATAAAATAAAATAAAATACATTTTATGTTCTTAAAGTGGGAAACAATGTTTAGGTTTGATCAGTATTGCACGTTTCAGTTTTTCTCAGAATGTCTGGATTCCACCCCCACCCCCCCACCCCCCCCGGGAATTCTTTTCTGTAGCTTCAAAATGCCTGGAAATTTTGCATCTCTTCCCTGACAGCAGCCAAAGGATGGACTGCAATCCACAGGGAGAGCTCACCAGCCCAGCAGGCTCCAATCATGAGAGAAGATTCACGCTGTGGGGGATGGATGAGGCCATTGTCATGGATCAGTGCAGGGTCATAGGAGACTCCATCGACGTAAAGTGTAATGGTGGGAAACTCCAGATTAAGGACATAATGGTGCCACTCATCGTCACAGACCTACAGCCAGGGAGAAGAAGGGGAGATTCAGTCATTGTGTCTGTCTAGCTGTGCGCATGCACATGGAATCAAAAGAGAGAGACTCTCTTTAAGAGAACTAGGCAGCTTTTTCCTCACCTGCTCCAGTTTCCAGAGGAATTTCACAGGCCTTGCACTCTCCAGCAATGGCCAATAGAGGAAAGCGATACGGCAGCCATGCACAGCAAGGGAATAATGGGAGTACCCATCCTCTGCAGGGGATCAGAGGAAGAACATCAGATTAAGCGGCAGCAGATTTCTGACCAGTCTCTTCTGATTTACCTGACATTATAGAGTTTATCTTTTCTGGAATCTATCTCTGGTGAAAACGGGATATTTCGCCTTCTGGGGAAATGTTGGAGACACCTTTTGAAAATGATAATATGCACTAACCCCCTCTAAGCTCCCTCTCCAGATCTTGAGGTAAAATATTTCAGGACAGGGAGAGAGACACCTTAACTCTAGTGGGCATGCCTATAAATGCATATGCATAGAAATACACATGTTGCAGGGTGTTATCTGAGGCAACATGATGCATTGATCTTGCTGAGGTTAAGCAGGCCAGGGTCTAGCCAGTGCTGGGGTGAGTGACCACCTGGAGACCCCATGTAACATTCTTTAAGTTTCACGAAGGAATAAAAATGTAACAAACAAATATAGAAATACTGCTGCTGTTTGAATTGCAACGATTGTATAATGTGTACTAACAGATACATCGTGGGATTAAGCACTCACAACCGTTATGGCCAGTTCTCAAAAGCTAGCACAGGACAGGTTATTTCACTGCAAAGCAAATGCTCAAAGGAAGAAGAAATCTCAGAAATACAGGTTGAGGCAGGGCAGAGCCACCATTGGCCGAATGGGTTCAAAGAACCCGGGCTGCGCCCAATCAGGGGCCGCAAGTGTGGCTCCAGACACGTCCCACTCGTCTGATGTCAGACACGGGGGCGTTGTTTTGGTCCCAAATGCTCCTCAAAGCAGCACAGGCCGATCTCCTTTCCAAACAGGGCCACATGACCCCATTTGGAAGTGAGACCACGCCCCCACATCTGACGTCAGATGTGGGGGCAAAGCTAGCCGGACACGTCTGATGTCAAACGTGGGGGGCAGAGCCAGGGGGCCATGGTGGCTGCACACAGGCCATCGCCAGCCTGGCTCCACTCCTGGGTTGAGGGGTGGTGGGAGTTCAGGCAGTGATTCTTGTATGAGAGCAAAGGTGTTTCAAGTGCCAAACAGTGGCCCTGTTTTCATCACTGAAATGCTGAAGTGTCTGCTCTCTCTGTAAATGGTCCAGGTCTTCCGGGGGAGAGAGGAAATAATTCACCTCTGCTGCACTAGGGAACATTCTCTTAGTGTTGGGTAGAAGAGAACTGCAAAGCACATACCATTGTGGCAACACCTAACACCCTTTTTTCCTTTTAATCAAGTTAAGGAGCTAGCTAGACTCTACAGCAGCCTTTTAAAAAGGTATAGAAAAATGATTAGGCCACATTAGCTTTTCACTAGGCTGCCTCTTTGCAGCATACAAATGTAAGCCATCCGTCGCGCATCAACAGCTTGAAAATAGAAACAAAACCACTAAATCTTCCCAAAATGTCTCTGTTTCCTCTCTGGGCAATAATTCTGCCTTGCCACAAGCAAGAAGGTAAGTGGCTATTTTTAAGACTGCTCTGTAGTGAGGGCTGTGTGCATTTCACAGCTACAGTACACACAAGTACAGAAAACCCAAGGAATATGACACTGTGGACTTCCCAAGAGCTTTTATTTAAAATAATATTTACTTGTTTGTTTTATATATTTGTATGCTGCCACAAACTTACATCTTAATAAATAATAACAACAACAAATTTTCCAGCCCCATAGGACTGCAAAGATAGACATGTGAATGTGTAGGCAATGTCTAGTAAAATCTCGGAAACCACAGCCAGAGTTCTGTAACTGGATCTTCCATTAAAAAATAATAATAAAGCTTAAAAGCAGCTGAACGGGGAGGGTAGCAGATTTGGGAGCATGGTACTTGGGGTTGAGCGGGCTGTTTAATCCTTTCCCCTGTGCCAGTTCCCCAGCTGAAATCCCCTCTCCTGAAGTTCCTAGTAGTTTCACTGGGGGAGGAAGACAGCTACATACAATAGAGATAGTTGTCATTTCCTTCCCAGTGAGACTATTAACTGCGAGTGAAATGCCATGGATGAAAGGGTTAAAACCCCTCCTCTGTACTGCTGTTTTGATCTCATTTGTAGACCGCACAGCTGCTTTTACATTTTTTTTTTAAGCTAGGAAATCTAATCAGAGATTGCCCATGTGACATGCAGTTTAGCCCTCAAAGGGGTGGCTGGAATAGATTTCCAGTGGTTTCAGATGGGCCTTCAGTGCCCTGCCTCACTCCATGCCCATGGCCCAGGACGGGAAGAAGCAGAATTGTGGAAAACAGGCAGACGTTAGAACCACAGAACGTTGCCTTTCTTGATACAGGATGTTTTTTGTTCTATTTTTAGCACAGAGAGTACACACAGCCCTTTTTATAGTGTCAGAATCTAGATGAACCTGTAAGAATCTATCAGCTGTTCCTACCTCATTTACCAAATAGGTTAACAGAGAGGATCACACAAAGCCATAGAGCAGGCAAAAGAACACCCAGCCATAAATGGGCTGTGCATCTGACTGGAGAAGCTAGTGGTCAAGCTGTCCCACTATCAAATCCACATGCAATGCTTTTGGCAGGGGGAGGGGGGTGAAACATGGAAGTCTGGCAAGATTTCCAAGTGCGAGGATGAATCACAGTGCGAGGATGGGCACAGTCCAAAGTACAAAAGGTCACTTATTTGGGTGCTTCCCTCCAGGTCGAAAAGGCTCATAATCCAAGGATATCCATCCATGCACTCACCATCGTCACCAATATGGCAGCCCTTTTTTAAAAGCTACCTTTCAAAGTGCTGCTTAGGGAAGAGGAAACATCTCATACCCACAGCTGGCCTTTGAAGCTCTGTTGTACAAACAAGATGCATCGGTATTGTCCTTATACAGAGGATGCTAAAAACTGCACCCACTCTCCACCCACCCTTTCACTGATCTCAATCTGGCCCCCAGGAACAATCTATTTTGATATCTGGCTGGGGTCGGGTTTTGTATAGGGGCTCCTACTGCCTAGGGGAAGCGGTCTTACCACTCTGCATGGTGCTGCAGATCACCGTCTCCTCCTCTCTCTTGCCCTTGCTGGGCGTCACCCCATGCTTCATCCATAGCGAAAGGGTAAAATGGTCACTCAGGCCTTCGAGAGCGCCAGTCCCACCGCCCATGGGCACCTGAGTGGACTGACTGCCATTGAACCAGTAGATGAGACTGCTGTCCTGGCTGTAATGGACCGAGAGTCGTGCTGTCCAGTTGGCCGTGGGACTAGGGACAGGGAGCAGATCTACCTCACCTGTGGCAGCACCTGTTGGGAAGGAGAACAGGAGAATCAGAAGTTCCAACGGAAGGAAGGTGAGTGCTTCCCCTCCCACTCGGGACAAGGCCAGGTCAAGACATGTCAGTGTTGGACACAGAAAATCCAAATGGCAGCCCCACCCCACTCATCAACATGGGACACCACCCACCAAGAACATTTTCTGAGCAAGCCCCACTGAAATGAACAGGAGCAGCACCAGAGCCCCCTTATGCAGCTTCCATTCATTTCAATGGGGCTTGTACCACTGACATCCCCTGTAGATTCTGTTCCATGGGTTCAATGGATGTGCCACCATTCTGCTGCCCAGGGGTGTAGGGAAATTGCCTGCGGCTGGAGGATGAAGTCTGGCCGGCGGCTCCCCCGCTCCTTTCGGTTTTTAATTGCACGTGCAAAGTGTGTGTGCCCCCCGCAAGCCACACCCCCTGCATTTGATTCAGATGGAGGGAGTGTGGCCAGTACTGGGGACGGGAGGCAGGGAAAGGAGCTCCCAGTCAGCGATTCAGCAAACCACTGACTGGCCAAACTCTCCAGGGGCTGGCTGACCCTGTCCCCGGTATTGGCCATGCCCACTCCATCTAATGCCAGATGGTGTGGCTACTGTCCAGGAAAGGGTCTGTACCAACCCTCTCCCATCCTCTCCAGTCAATGTTTCATTGAAACGCTGGTTGGGAAGGAGAGGGTGGACCTCACGCTCCCAGCTGGGGAGTGCGTCGTGCGCTGGCTGTGTGTGGGAGGGGGCAAGGGGGTGCCCTGGCTGAGGGCAAGGAGGTGCCTTGGCAGTTTCCCCCACCCTGGCAGAGGAGGGGTGGTTGGTCCCCTATGCTTCACTGTCCCCACACCCCGGCTGCTGCCCTTTATGATGCCCCAAATCTTGCTGTAGACTTGCCATATGGTAGGACTGCTTCTGACTGAGCGCACAAGGCTACCCCTCTGGATTTGCTGGGAGAAGAGTTGTGAGGGCACTGAATCACTCACTGCCTGCTCCTGATCCATGGCTTCATGTTTTGACCATGGCTTCCTTTGGAGAGGGTTCCTTTCCATCCTTAGCCCCTTTCAGTCCTCCTCCCAGCTTAGTTGATATTAAGAAAATACACACCACAGAGTTTGCGCAGCGACTTCTCAGAGTAATTGTCACGATCGCAGCCTTTGGCCACATGGTTGGTCTGCAGCTCCACAGTGGCCTGGATGTTCCACAGGGGCTCATCACATGTCTCCAGGTGAATGCTGGGGAAAAGAGCAAGACTGCCTGTACCTGGGGTGTACTCTATCCTTTTATTCCAACCTGTTGGGAGATTTAAGAAAGAGCAAATGATGTTAGGGGACCCGGATCTAGAATGCTTCCAGGTCAGAGTAGCTGGCACAGAATTGACAAACCTCCCAACTATCTGAGAATAACCAAGGTCCAGCCAGCCACATGGAATTTTAATTAACCATTTAATTAATCATTAATTGATTGACCACTTTAATTATCTAATACAGGTATCTCCCAGTGACCAAGGAGGTCATCCAGGGTAGCATGCATGCTCTCTTCCTTCCCCCTGCCTCATATTGCCTTTAACCTCACAGCAACCCCTGCTAACTTGGCAAAGAGGAACCTTTCAATGTGGTGATTCTCTTTTATTTAGCAGGGGGAGAGTAACTGGCCCTATCCAGCCCCAGCACAGTACTTCCAGTGACATTAGTTCCAATCTGATGTTTCTTTTTAGATTGTGAGCCCTTTGGGGACAGGGGAGCCATCTTATTTATTTATTATTTCTCTGTGTAAACCACCCTGAGCCATTTTTGGAAGGGCGGTATAGAATCGAATTAATAACAACAAAAACAACAACTGCCCACATCAGTTTGGCCCAAGTTTATCTAGTGAAATTCATGGCAGGGCAGGGAGCCAAGTCTTCCCAGTCTCTCTGTTCATTCTATTACACGGCTCCATGTCCTGTCCTTCCATGAGATCTGGAAGGCTGCAAGGCAAGGCAAGTCGGGTTGTAGTACCATGGACAGCTCTATGGGACAAGTTGCTCTAAGAGCAGAAAAAAGTAGATGGAGCTCCTAAATACTCAGAAGTTCAGACTCTGAGGGTGCTGTTTTTTGGAGCTCCAATTCTGGAGTTCTTTCAGGCTCTGGCCTGGTGCGAGGGCACGGGGCTGGGGCTGGTCCTACCTTCTCAGGTTAGAGCCACTACTCAGAGCGAGGAGTCATGACACTCCTCAGACATAATAACAGACTTTGTTATGCTGAGATCAGCGTAAGTAGTTGCTCAAATGGCAGGTTGTATGTGCCATAAGCATTAACGCAAAGTTTTCATTTGAGGCATTTGTCTTGCTGGGCTCCTGAGTTTCCTGTCCTTATCAGCTGAGCTGGACTCCAATCCTCTGAGGACCGCCATTCCTCAAAGCTGAGGCACTTCAAATCAGTGATCCAACTGCCATTTGGAGCCCAGCCGAGATTGAGAGTAGCTATCCTTCCAAAAAAGAATCTGTGAGCCCCTGGCTTTGTGGTGGTGGTGGTGCGGGGGGGAGATGAAAATCAGAGATGCCACTTTTGATTTCAGTAGGAGGAAGGCAATATTCAACAAGGTCCAGCACCCTCCGAAGTTAAAATTCAGGGGTGGGGGAGGTTAAAATACAGAAAAGCTAAGAGGAGCATTTCTTAAGACTTTTAAAAAATACTTCACAATAACTAAAGCAACCCCATTATTAATGGAGGAAAAATAGGCAGCCATTTTTATAAGCACAGGGAATGGGATTTGTGCTTTTAGCATGCATATCAAAGATAGTAGTCCTATCTTTTGAAAAAACTTTTTAAAAATTGATTTTTCCACTCTTCATTCTTACTGACCTTTTATACATTGAATAAATGTACCAAAATCATGACTCTGCAAATGTTCTTTGAACATTCCACATTTAAACACAAGATCTTCTGCAACATTGAAAAAGGCTCCTGAGATGTACCTCGAGGACTGCACATGACCATTTAATGACCCTCATTGTATTATAGCCCTAAACAATTGCTTTAATTGCTTTGTGCAATCACAAGCAATTAGGTCAGCTCAAAACAAAAGAATAAATATAATAACTCTCAGCCCACTTAGTTTTTATAACAATAGCTATAAAAGTGTGACGAACCAGTGAGCTGGACAGAAGTACAGCTGGTACTCTAGAACAGGGGTTCTCTACGTTGGGTCTCCAGATGTTATTGGACTTCAACTCCCATAATCCCCTGCCCCAGTGGCCTTTGGCTGGGGATTATGGAAGTTGAAGTCTAATAACATCTGGGGACCCAACGCTGAGAATCCCTGCTCTAGAATAATCACAAGCTGTCGAAACAGGAACTGCCCTCCTGCGGCAGTGTTTCATGTAAAGTGTGCCATCGAGTCGGTGTCGATTCCTGGTGACCACAGAGCCCTGTGGTTGTCTTTGGTAGAATACAGGAGGGGTTTACCATTGCCAGCTCCCGCACAGTAGGAGATGATGCCTTTCAGCACCTTCCTATATTGCTGCTGCCCAATAGAGGTGCTTCCCCTAGTCTGGGAAACATACCAGCTGGGATTCGAACCGGCAACCTCTGGCTTGCTAGTCAAGTCATTTCCTCACTGCACCATTAGGTGGCTTAGTGTTTCATGTAACATATGATTATTTCCCAGGAATACGTTTGCTGAGTGTTCTGAGACATGGGAGGAGTGGAGCCTAGAAGCTAAGGGGATAGCCTATCAGATCAGGGGGTGGAGCCTGGGGTAAAGCCTTCTGATACCTGGTGGGGACTGATAATGATGCTTGCTGTGTCAAACAGAATGTGCCTCAGTGGTGGAGTCTGATGGACTTGGGCAGGGATGGAGTGAATGGTAAACTCGCACCAAGCAACCAACAGCCTTTCCTTTTCATTCTGGCTCCTTGTCCAGGGATTTTACAGGATCCCTCGCAATCCTTGGAAGAAGGCTAAAACCATGAAATTTTAGGTCATATCCCCTGAGACCTTGCAACTCCACAAAGAGTAATAATCTTGAGGAATTATCTGCTATAACAAATAGCCATTACCAGGTAAAACAAATTATCAGGTCTAACAAATGCACTTAGAATGTACTGTCTTGATGCAACATAAACATGAATGTATCCAAGAATGGGCTTCTGACTCTTACTATGAATCTAGTAACAATTGGAGTTGATAACACTTCCAGAACATACACCACTTTCAAAGCTCTTGTTCATGAGAAGAACCCAACATATACATTGTTGTGACAAAATCAAAACAAGACAAAGACAAATCATGAATGATTGTATGAATGAATGATTTGTCTTCCCGGAGTGAGATGTAGGAGGATAGAGCTCTCCAAAAAATACTTTCGGAGGAAATGGAAGCTTTGCAGCTCTGATGAAGAATGTTCGAAATGGGCTGGAGAATTTCCCGGGTTCGCCCATCAGCTCTGCTTCAGATTGACAATTGTGTACAGATTTGCTGACTAGCTATTGCACTTGTAATTTCTGCAATTGGAACTTTTGCAGTTTTTTTTTCATGAATAACAAGACTCTCCTGTACCAATTGATTATTTGGATGTTCAGGACCTACGTTTACCATGTACTATTTACACTCATTGCATTTATGCAGTTAAAGTTTAAGTGATCTTTATATCAAAAACCCTTTGAGGTCTTTTTTTCGTATATATTCAAAAAAATAATAATGGATATTTTCACAACATTGGAAGTGTTTTGATTTTGTCACAACAATGTATATGTTGGGTTCTTCTCATGAACAAGAGCTTTGAAAGTGGTGTATGTTCTGGAAGTGTTATCAACTCCAATTGTTACTATTATCATTATTTTTGCATGGTTTCATCCATCTGGCTGCTGTCTTGTCATGCAATCCCTTATATTTTTTGTCTTACTATGAATCTGCCTGCTCCCACCACTCTCCCTAAATGGCGCTTGTTTAAGACGTCATCATCACTATGATCATTAGTATACAACCATCATTGCACATGGTACTTCACTGAGTACTTCACTAAGCCAAGGATTTTCAAACTTGGGTCCCCAGATGTTGTTGGATTACAACTCCTATCACCCCCTGCCATAGTGGCCAAAGGCCATTGTGGCAGGGGATGATGGGAGTTGTAATCCAACATCAACTTGGGACCCAAGATTGAGAACTGCTGACATAAGGGGGGAAATGCGGAGGGAAGGTTCCATTCTTTAGGAGCTAACAATCTAAATAAAGTGAAATAGATATTTCACTTAGACCTGCAACATTTAGATTATTAATTGGTTACATTGATGAATCAATCAAAATCCTTTTGACTTATTACAAGGCTACCTCCAGTCAATCAGACAGGAGATTTCTGGAAAATAATTATTATTAATACAAAAGTCACGTGTGACAAATACTCCTTCTTCTCTCACACACAGGAAAGAATACCATGATGGCATATCCTATGAAACACACAAGCATTGTCTAACAATCGAACAGGTGGCAGCCCTAATTTTTATAGGTTTATGTATGCGTAGTTGAATTACATCAGGCCAGGCACTTTAGGGTGATTGGGAAAGAGTTAAGGATAATTAGAGGAAAGGGACAGAATGATACTTTGGTGGGATCAAAGATAAATGGTGAGACATATGGATATGAAAAGGACTTCATACCTTGCCAACTGGGTTTACAGGTGGGCTTCACCTGGATTTCTACTTCGGCATCATCAGAGGCCCGTTTCTTGCCACAGTCATAGGCCGTTACTGTGAACTTATAGAGGCGCTCACCACTATATTGCAGTTTCTCAGTATTCTCAATGTTTCCTGGCCAAAACAGAAAGATCCCACAGTCAGAGGAGCAAAAAACAACAGGGTAGGGCAAAGAAAGCAACCATAAAAAAGCAAGGGCCAGTTTGGATCATACGTTCCCCCACCTCATGCCAACTGGCTCATATTATTAAGAAGGGGGTGGCACCAAGAGCATGCCCATCCCAACGTCTTTCACAAACATTCCGATGTCCTCCTGGCAGACTCCTTTATTGCAGTGGGGTGAGGTGGAGACAGTTCAACCAAACCACTGAGCTACATGGGACCCAGATACTAGCTTAAACTAATATTTGGGTGGTGTGTAGAATGGCAGTTCAGACAAACCTCCCTCCCATGCAGCAAAGGCATTAACCAGGAGGACATCAGGACACACGTTAGGACAGGTGTGCCCTCGGCACATCCCCCTTCTGAATCATATGGTCCAGTCTGGAGGAGTAAAGCATTTTCTGAACTGACCCAAAGTGAATTAAGTGCACACAAAGGATGAAGCAACGAGAACAGCCAAAAGAAACACAAGTTTAGGAAAGAAAGATATATGCCAAAAGTGTTACCTTCTTCTACAAACGTGCCTTCCAAAAATCATATGTAAGTAAGCCAAACAACCCATGGTTAAACTGTAGCATGACCTAGAGTTATGTGGGTCAAGGAAGATGAAGACAGACACAGTGGGTTTCCCAGAGCTGCCTGCCTGCTGTTGGTTCTGGAAAGCCCAGCCAGCCTCTCCACCTCAGCAGCAGTAACGGCTCTGTCTGAGGGCTGTTATCATAACAGAGGGAGGAAAGAGAGCAGACATTTGCCCTGGACTAGGCTCCGTTCTCTCTGGCTCACCTTCCTCACTTGAGCCATAGCACTGTCTGAGAACTGCAACTGAGGTAGGGAGGTGGGAAGACCCCACTGCAAATGCCTCTCACCCACAGTTATGGCATAAGGAAAGGCTAAGCCACAAATCGTGGGCACTCCTTTTAAATTCAAGAGTTACCCAAATAATATGACCCACGTTTTTCCATCCTCGGGAACACAGCTGCTTCCCAACTTGTGGGCCAGTCATCTTTGTGGTGTCTGTGTTGGTGCTGCACTGGTGTTGCCCACAGTAAGCATGTAAAGTGGGAAGGACACATTTGCACCCTTAAACACTCAAGGGAATGTGCCGGGGAGCCCTAATGGCCACAGCTCCTTGGGACATGCCCACTGAATGTTTGGGTGGCATGTATTTGCCTTTCATGCCAGGGGAGAATCAACACACCCTGCAAATGCAACAATGGAAAGAGCATAAAACAGCACTTAACACTGCTCAGCACTTTACATTTGGGGGGTGTACACCTAAGAATACAAACAGGTGCAGTTCAGCTGCACTTATCAGGAAGTCAGGAAGAGCTACAGCTCAAATTCATGTGTACACACGAGTGACAAACTTGGGCTTGCTGCTATGAATAGACAGATCTTGGATTAGTGAGAACGAGAGTCGAGCTGCAACTTCAAAACAGCTCTCTTTGCTAACTTTCACATGAGCCAGTCAATTGGTTCCTATAATAGAGCATGTGTGGAATCTTGAGATATGTCTGGGTACAAATGGACCTACAATTATTTGCTACCTAGCAGAACGCAAGGGCCAGATTAGCTTCCCCACTCATACCTGTCTACGCCAAGCTACTTTCCCATCTATGGGGGAAAGACATGTGATCCCATGATCTATTCCTCTGCAGGGGAAGAGTAGCTTATCACAGGTGATTTGGGGGGCAAATGGAGGAAAAATGGAAGGATTAAGCAGCCCCTCTATCCCCAGCCACCATTGCTCCACTAAAACTGGCATCCTCCTCTGACTGCTGTTCAACCAGGTTGGGGTGGGTGGGGAAACCCTATACCAGGAGAATGTTCATGTGTCTCCCACATATAATCTAATTTAACCCCAAGAACAATTCCCATTGTAGCACTGAATATGTTCCACAGCATTGCTGACCAATTTCTGGAGCAATTAGGCAGTCAGGGG
Organism: Hemicordylus capensis; assembly: GCF_027244095.1. NCBI lineage: Eukaryota > Metazoa > Chordata > Lepidosauria > Squamata > Cordylidae > Hemicordylus > Hemicordylus capensis. The sequence continues at coordinate 163,533,331 of NC_069658.1, forward strand.
CTATCTCAGGTTCTCACCGTCATTGTCAATCAGGAAGGGGACGTTGGGCGTCAGAATCTCATAGTAGCAGATCTGGCTGTACTGAGGTGAGCAATCGCCATCAATGGCTTCCACACGCAGGATGCGATCATAAAGCTTCCCTTCCGTGACTGCCACACGATAAAGCTTCTCCACAAAGACTGGAGCAAACTCATTGACGTCATTCACCCGCACGTGCACGGTGGCCCTGGCAAAGGGAAAAGGTCAGTGAGCAGCTGGGCTCCAGAGCTCATTTCAACAGAAGAGGTGTGCTGGGCCTCAAGCCCACCTCAAAGGCTTCTCTCTCTGCTTCCTCCCAAGAGTGGCTTTGGTTAATGGGGAGGGCGAAATGTCCAGACTCCAGAGGCCTTTGTTAATATGATCCATGGCTGGCCCTGGGCATTTAAGCAGACTCACGGGCTGAGCTGTGCTAACACCTGGCTCAGATGTAAGCCCTAACTGAGTCAGGTCCCCACGGACAAGGAGAATCCCAAGATAAACACACCACCATACGCGGGGATAGCAGATTCATCCTTTCCCAGAGTTGAAATTAGAAAAATTAGTTAAAAGACAGCGAAGGAGATCAAAAGGTGCTAATATCATCAGGGGGTCTTGGGGGCAGTAGCTACCATTACAGAAGGCAAGAAAAAGAGGGCCTTTGTTAAAACCCCAAAGAAACTCCGGAGAGCTGGCATAATGCAATGTTTAAGAGAATGAGCCGTAAGCCAGGAAGCCCTCAGTTCAAACGTCACCTCCTGCATAGCCATACACAAGCGTCACCTCCTGCATAGCCATACACAAGCCGCTCTACCAACCTCAGCCCAACCCGCACACATCTGCAGTATCAAGATAAGATAAGATACCTTACAGGACTGTTGTAAGGATTGCTAAGACTAGAGCCCCACTCAAATGTTTTCCTCCCCAAACAGCTCACGGTTACAGCTCCAGAAGTGAGTAGGAAGTCCTGCCCCAGAGCTGTCACTCACCCCTCTCTTCCGCCACTCATGGTTCCAGCGGGGGTCGTCTGCAGAGGGACTCACTGTAACCACGAGGGAAGGTGCTTCTGTGATCAGCAGCCTGGGCTTCCCTCCTGGTTACAGCAAGTCCTTTTGCAAACGACCCCTGCGAGAACCAACCACGTGAGTGGCTGAAGCGAGGGGGTGAGTGACAGCTCTGTGGCAGCCCCTGGGCGGGACTTCCTGCCCGCTCTGGAGCTGTCACCTTGAGCTGTTTGGGGAGGGAAATGCCTGAATGGAGCTTCGGTTTACACATTCTGAGAGAAACACGAGGCATTCATGGACCCATATATGCTGGACACGGTTACAACACCCACAGAAGCATGTTGGGAAGCCTCTCCGCACTAGGGCAATGGCGTGCATTAGCATAGTGGGGCAGGGTTTGACAGCACATTCCTCTATGCGTAGTAACAATGGACAATGTATATAGTTAGGAACAGAGGAACAGAGGAAACTGCCATATGCTGAGTCAGGCCATTGGTCTATCTAGCTCAGTATTGTCTTCACAGACTGGCAGCAGCTTTTCCAAGGTTGCAGGCAGGTTCAATAAAAAAAAATCTTGTCCTATAAAATAAAATAAAATAAAATAAAATAAAATAAAATAAAATAAAATAAAATAAAAACTTGTCCTATCTTGGAGATGCTGCCAGGGAGGGAACTTGAAACCTTCTGCTCTTCCCAGAGCGGCTCCATCCCCTGAGGGGAATAACTTACAGTGCTCACACATCAAGTCTCCCATTCAGATGCAACCAGGGCAAACCCTGCTTAGCTATGGGGACAAGTCATGCTTGCTACCACCAGACCAGCTCTCCTCTCCACAAGACCAGCTCTCAGCTCTCCAGTTATATAACACCTGAATAGGGCTACAGGGCTCCCAACCCCGGAGGTGGGGCACTTTCAGGGGAGGTGCTTAGCAATCCCCCAGCCAATTACTCCCTTATACATGTGTCTCCTGGGCTGTTTTTTTCTAATCACGCCCTCTCCTGAAACCAGGAGTAACTTGGGCTGGGTGTGGGGGAATGGTCTCAAGGAGGCATTTGCAGGGGGGGAATGGGCACAGGAGGATTAAGCACTCCCTTCCCGCCATTGGTTCCTTCCTGCAAGTACCGCACCCTCACAGTGACATTATCCTGGCAAACTCAAGTTTGGTGAACACATTTGCTGTGATAACAGGTAGCTCCTCCCTAAGTCAATGCAAGTGGAATGCTTGAAGAGCATAAGGAAAGCACTATATTAATACTAAATAATAATAATTGTTGTTGTTGTGCGTTGTTGCTGTTATTATTATAATAGATATCGTCACAGAATGTAGGCTGTTCCCAGTAAAATTGCTTTTTGTAATTGGCTGATGGTGAGTTCTGTGGCCCCTATGGTGTTGAGGTGCTCTTCAAGTTATTTTGGAATTGCACCTAGGGTGCCAATTACCACTGGGATTGCTTTGGTCTTTTTCTGCCACAGCCTTTCAATTTCAAATTGTAGATCTTTGTATTTTGTGATTTTTTCTATTTCTTTTTCTTCTATTCTGCTATCCCCTGGTATTGCTATGTCGATTATTTTAACTTGTTTTTCTTTCTTCTCGACTACAGTTATATCTGGTGATGATGATGATGATTGAAAACTATATAGAAAACAACTAGCCAGTCTCCCAGCCACTTCTGTCGCATCCTGTGAGATTTTCTCAGGTTGCCCTCCTTTCGGTCCCTGGTCTCAGAGAGGTCCATAGTACTAGGGCCAGAGGAAGGGCTTTCTCGGTTGCTGCCCCTTCACTCTGGAACTCTCCTCCACCCCCCAAATTCATCTGCCTCCTCCCTTTCAGCCTTTAAAACCTTATTGAAGACATTTCTTTTCTACGAGGCATTTGCCCTTTAAATCTTTTTTTTTTTTTTAACTCTGATGCTGTTCTTGTTTTGTACACTGCCCTGAATCTGTGGATTGGGTGGTATATTAAATCTTTTAATCAATCAATCAATCAATCAATCAATCAATCGAAACTATACAGTTTAAAACAACCCAAACTGATCCAGTGTACAATATTGCACAGGGTTTTTTGCAGGGGCATGTTTAAAAGACTCTTTATGTGGAGTTCAGGACTTTGTCACATTTTGCATTCTGCTAAGGGTCTTGTCAGGTTTGTATAAGGGGACAATATCAGTAGTGCTTTCAGTCCAAAAAAACCCCCTCAGTCTTACTTGTGAGATTTCTTGGTGTTGGCACCATCAGGTCCTTCGCCACAGTCATAGGCCTGGATGGTGAAAGTGTGCTCCTTGTGTGCTTCGCAATCCACTGGCTCTTTGGCCCTGATCAATCCCTCGCCTGTTGCTTTATCCAAGATCACCGCTTCAAAGGGCACCCCTGCCCCATGGATCCGGAAACCACAAATCTCACCTGGTTCCCAAAAAATAAGAAGTAGGAAGAGAAACATGAAGAGAGTCATAGAGGAAGCAAGCAGCAGGCCCCTTTTTCTGTCCTTCTCCATTGCATCCTCCTCAAGGCATGAGGCAAGGCAAGGTAGCCACCTCATTCTAGAAAATCTTGGATGCCATTAAAGGCAGCAGAGTGGAGAGCAACAGATCTGACTCAAAGGCAGAATCCATTGAAGGTTCCCTTGCTTGGCCTGCTGAACTGAATGTTGCTACTCTTGTGCAGTTCCTGCTCATTTCATTGGGGCTGGCACAAGACAACTTCTCAGAGGGTTGTGCCTCGTGTTCATTTGTGGGACATCACCAGTTGGATTTTCCACATTGGGCAGCAGGATGCTTTGGGTCAACCCTGCTTCTTACCACACACTCTGGTTTTCTGCCACACACAAAATGGCTGCCATGCAACAGCAATTTGAAACTGCATCCTGTTTTTTTATCTATGATGGTGTAGAGAAATACTGTTATGATGACTAGTCCATATAATGAGCTCATGGCATGAAATTACCACCACAACTCAATATCCATTAGGTTGCCACCTGTCCATAATTTTGGTGGATTGCTCATAGCTTAGAAGGTGTCATGGTGAAAACACTGAATGAAAATGCTTCTACATCAACAGAGTCCAGGAACATCGAGGATGCAGGAGACCCCCCTCCCTGGACCATCTCAAGAAAAGCTAAGGTGTCTGCCAAAACTGACCACATATGAGAAAGTGGAAGAACCCTAGGGGACCAGAATGCCTCCATCTGCTTCTAGCAGGGAGGTTTCCTTGCCTGCATTCTCAGACTTGGATTATTCCTCCTCAGAAACTCCCTCAGCTAAAAGGATACTGACTTCAACATTGTGCCCATCTCAAAGGCAACGAGAGACATCATAAACTAACCAGAATACACACCAGGCTCGGGAACAAAGCATGGTCCCTTTAGTTGGGAACAATCTACAAGCAAGTAGGCCTAGGACACAGAGCTCCCGACAGCACTCTCTCAACCCTTAATACAGGCCTGCACGGCAGAGCCAGCGTGGTGTAGTGGTTAGAGTGCTGGCCTAGGACCAGGGAGATTTGAGTTCAAATCCCCATTCAGCCATGATACTTGCTGGGTGATTCTGGGCCAGTCACTTCTCTCTCAGCCTAACCTACTTCACAGGGTTGTTGTGAGGAGAAACTTAAGTATGTAGTACACCGCTCTGGGGTCTCCTTGGAGGAAGAGCGGGGTATAAAATGTTAAATAAAATAAATAAATAAATAAATAAGGCCCGGAGGCTGGCCTATGGGGACCTTTTTGCAGGTCCCAGGTAAGAATATCCCGTCACAACAGCAGGAGCCATGAAGAGCTCTTGGGTCAGTTCTACCGACGTAGAGCCAGCGGTTCAATGCGTCTGGCCACTGGAGACCAGATGCCCCCCACCCCTGGGCTGAAGCCTACTTCTGACACCTTCCCGCTTTCCCCTCACTCCTACCCCTGACTCCAACCCTCTGCCCTCTCACTTTCATTAATATTTTTAATAATTAAGTTAAAGGTAATAATGAACGTGCTGAAATTAACCGTGGCCCCCCCACACCAAGTCATGGTTGATTCCGGCCCACCAAGGCATTTGAGTTGTGCACCCCTGCCTTAGTAGGTCCTGATTAGGATGACGTGCCCATTGAAATCAACGGGAGTTGAAGCCTCTTTTGCCTTGAAGGCCCTCTAGTGCAGAAACTGCCACCTGGGGCATTTCCATCCCTGGTATGTATTTCGGGACTTCCTCGCTATAGGTTTATCTGCTATTGTCTTATGTCCACGTGCCGGAGCAACACTCCAGGTTATGGATCCTTTGACAGATGCCCGCTGGCTAACACAGTCTTGCCTCTGGCTCCCACAGTGTGCTGACTGAGGTGCTGACTGTGGACTTCTGCAGCATACGCCACTTGCGTGCCTGCCAAGCCCTGCAGTCAAGCTCAGTTGGGACTGCCGTGACTTGCGGTCTCACACACCTCTGCCCCTGGGCATGGCTCCTCCGAGGTCACTCACTGTGAAAAAGAAGAAGCTCGGTCTGAGGGGAAGCACATTAGGGACATAATTTATCCACAAAGCTCTGCTAACTGGGCAACGAGGCAGCTTTCAAAGTGGTGGCTCTCTTGTATTTAGCAGGGGGAGAGCAACTGTCCCCTTTTCGCCCCAGCATTGCATCCCTCCAGTGACTGTGGTTGGTGTCCTCTTGTTATATTGTAAGCCCTTTGGGGCAGGGAACTGTTTTTTCATTCCTTTTGCTATGTGAACCACTTCAAGAACCCTTTTTGGTTGCATTTTGGTATACACCTATTTTTTAAAATAATAAATATACTTTAATAATCTTTTATGGGAAAGCAGAATTGTGTATCTAAGCAAAATATGTGTGTGAAAATGTGGGGAGGGACAAGGTTGGAGGTTGCCAAGAGTCCTGGAAATAGTTTGGGAACACCATTGTTAAGGATGGCCCTGATCAGTGCCTAGATGGGAGACCCTGTGTAAGGTGTTGCCTTTCCAAGGACGTTTGGGACAGAAGTAGAATAAATAATGTAACCGCAGCAAGCATGGTTTAAAGAAAAAAAGAAAAAGAAATTAAGGCCAAAACAGTTTGCAGAAACATCATGTATAGTTATGTTATTTTGCTTGTCATTCTGAAAACTGAAATACGTGTGTGGGGTACCAAGGGTTATAATGACCATGTGACACTACTGGTCTTTCCCCAAATATTATTAAAATAACTGAAACAAAGAGGCGTGTAGTAAGACCTATTATGTCCTGCTCATTTTGCCCCACAGATGTGTGAATGACTGTCCATAATTTGCCTGGTTAACATCTACTGCCCATCAGGGGGGTCCTTTCACGAGGCGCGGTGGTTGCCTCCAGCAACAGATCTTTGGTCTGTCCTTGGTGGTGTGGTTCCCACAGTTTACAGTCCAGGTCCCATGGGACCATGAGATCTCTAATAGATTCGCAGGAGCTAACTTACAGGGCATGGCACTTGGCGTGTCGCCTGGGAAATGGTGGCTCTCGGGTCAAGTTTAATAGGGACTGCAGGAGGACCTCTCTGCTCTTGCCCCCTTGATCACTTTCAGGTTGGGATGCCAGAGTAGATGTGAGTTAATCAAGCGCTATCCTTTTTTCAAGAATTAGCCCAGTATTCTCCATGTGTTGGCACATCGGATTAGGTCAAGTTATCATCTCCTCAGGAAGGAGTGATAAGAGGTAGAAGGTCATCTCCTCTGCTAAGGAGCTTGTTAATGGCTGCCTCAGGGCATGGGAAGCAAGCTTGTTAACATTCTTAGTCACTCCCAGGTATTCTAAAAAGATATGCGATAAACCCCGATGCGCCCATTATGTTTTGCCCTACTCAGGTCTCTCAGACCAATTCACCCTTTGTATTGAAAGGAAGTACACTCAGCAAATTTGAATAGGACAAAGATCTGTCCCGTACTTTGTCTCTTTTGTCCACCTTCTCAGAAAGATGCAATCAGCATAATTCCCTTGGGCAAGATTTTGGCTATTAGTAGTCAAGACACAATCAGTCGTGTCTCTCTCCCTTGGATTCCAGGTGTCTCTTCCTCAGATTCACCAGCTGCCTATCACCTCCAGACTGGTCCTTTTTCTTAACCCGGTCTGCACAGCCCTCTTGGCTGCGAGACCCTGATCTCCCAAGATAAGACCCCCCTTGGATTTTTCCTGGTCCCTGGGTCTTTTGCCTTTTGCCTACCCCAGAGAAGAAAGGTCCCTTGCTACTGATTGAGCTACAAGGGTACAAACACCCCACCAGATGGATGGAGGTGGTAACTCCTGCTCTCAAACCTCTCGCTCCCCTTATTCTTGCTCCTTCTAAAATCCAAAGCTGTTCTCTCCAAAGACCGCTTCTCTCTAGTCAGCCTTGAGTGAACTTAATTTGGAAACTCAAGCCAAATTGCCTCCTTGTGAGCTGTAACTTAGTCCTTTTAATCTCTTAGTCTTGTTAGTTTTGTTAGTTAAGTATTGTTGCCTATTAATCAGTATTTCTCTTACTGTACTCCTAAACCCTCTAATAAACCTAATTTTATTTTTTAACTCTAACCTCTCTGTTCAGTTCTTCCCATGACCGGAGCTTTGCACACATTTATTCTGAGGTGGACTGCTCCATTTCAAGCTTGCTAATTCCCCCGCACAAACCCAAAACGTAGCCAGGGGTATCTGTCTATTCCCTGGGAGCAGTTCCATTAATAGACAGGTGTCCGATGCCACTTTTTACAGCTCCAACTCACATCTGCAGGGTCTGGCTGGTCTCTCTTCATTGTTGCTGGTCACTGTCTCTCCTGCAATTTGGTGCTGAAGTGATAGCGGGAGAGTGACAGACTGAGAGGTGGTGCTGGAGCAGCAGCAACAATTAGGAGAGGCCAGCAGGATGCTGCAGCGGCCAGCTGGAGCTGCAAACAGCACTGCAGGGCACGTGGAGGGCAGAGCATGCCAGAGAGGAAGCTAGCTTGGGGAGAAGAGGGGTGGCATTTGGGCTGACGAAGCCGGGGGCAGTGCTGGCAAGGAGGGTGGGGCAATGTCATTGCCAGCTCCAGGCAGGCTATGGAACCATCAAGTGTGTGGGGGGGGGCACAGGGAGGGCATCAGGAGTGGCAAGAAGGCTGGAGTGGCAGGCAGCCGTGGCATCTGGGTGGGTGGCCACCACCAGGGGGGTTGAGCAGGGTAGAGATGTGCACAAAACCAGTCAGGCAGGTTCAGTTTGAATCCAAACCAGATTCAAACTGACCTGACCAAGCTCATTTTGGTTCCTGTCAAATTGCATGGTCACGCAAATGGCCTCTGCACATGTGCAGAGGTCACTAAAATGCCCCCTGTGCATGAGCAGAGGCCCAAACTCGGCCGAAGGCCTGAACTGGGCCAGCAGCGGTTCGAGCTACCCTGGGGGAGGCCAATGAGAGTGGGGGGAGTCACCACTGCCCCCGCCAGTGCCGTACTGCCCCTGCCGCAAGAAATGGGACTGGTAAGTAGTAACTGACTCTCCTCCCACCCTCTCTAGACTTTGGGAAACCCCCTGCCTCACCAGATTCCCCTTTCCCAGTAGACCCTCCAAACTGATTTGGTTCAAACTGGGCATGGTTTGGTTCAAACCTGGACCGGTTGAGGCCAGTCCGGTTCGACCCTGAACTTGTCAAATTCAGCTGGATCACCATGGAGCCTGGCTCAAACTGAACCAGCTCGCACACCCCTAGAAGTGGGGTGCTCACACTCACTGCCCCATGATGCACTTGCTGCCTCAGACTGTCACCTGTGCTTGCCTCACAGGGAGCTGCCCTTGTTTACGGATGTCTGCCCGCCAGTCACTACTCTGTACAGACGGAAAGCAAGCAGTCCTAAGACTAGAAGAACATGCTGGGGGAAACTGAGTGGTTTACATTTTAGAGTAGAAGGGGAGTCTGGGAATGAACCCTGTAAAAAAATCGTTTTCTTGCTCTCAGAGCTCCTCCTAAGACTCTACTGCTGCCCTAGAGACTCTGGCGGGGAGGCAAAAGCCTTAAAACTTTGAGTGAGCCTCCAAGCCCTGGCGAACCCTAGGTCAAGATCAGAGCTAGGGGGGGACCTGCAAGGACCTGGCCCCTTCCTTGAATGTTTGGCTTTCATTTTTAAAAGGGGGGCATTCCAGTCCTTTGAGGCTTCCTTCATTTCCCATCCAAAGCCCTGTTGACATGTTATGTTGAGCATACATATAATCTTTGTACTGCATCTGTCTATGTACAGATCTGACATGTATATACAGATTTGTACAGTTATTGATGTGTTACTGACTGTCAATGCAGCATAAACAGCATATGCAGTCAATATACAGCTGTCAACTATATATGCTACAGCTGTCAACTGTATATGTACATGTGTATAGACACCTGTACAGTGTAACATTGGAATATAGCTCTAATCTCACCCCTCACCCCTGTCCCCACTTCCATGTGCAAAGAACTAGGCATTTGCGAGTGCTGTGTGCTCACATTAGGAACATAAGAAGCCGCCATATACTGTCAGGCCATAGGTCTATCTAGCTCAGTATTGTCTACACCAGGGTTTCTTAACCTTGGGCCCCCAGATGTTGCTGGACTACAACTCCCATCATCCTCAGCCACAATGGCCATGTCTGGGGATGATGGGAGTTGTAGTCCAACAACATCTGGGGGCCCAAAGTTAAGAAACCCTGGTCTACACAGACTGGCAGTGGCTTCTCCCAGGTTGCAGGCAAGAATCTTTCTCAGCCCTATCTTGGAGAAGCCAGGGAGGGAACTTGGAACCTAGATGCTCTTCCCAGAGCAGCTCCATCCCCTGAGCGGAATATCTCACAGTGCTGACACATCAAGTCTCCCATTCAAATGCCTCCAGGGCAGACCCTGCTTAGCTAAGGGGACAAGTCATGCTTGCTACCACAAGACCAGCTCTCCTCTCTTTGGGGAAAAAATATATCCAGGAATATTAATATATTGTTGCACATAGAATATGGACTGGAACATGCATTACGTTTCTGGAGTTTTTACTTATACAGATATAATGGAAAACATACTGCAACTATTCTACCCAATGCTCAGTAAGAAGTAAACCTGCTCCTGGTCACCGAATGCAAAGTCATTGGGATAATTAACAAGCTGGACCTTTTCATTTTTTCAAAAATGTGTTTTACAATAGAATTGTATTTCATTAATATTACAAAATATTAACGGCATTAATATTAGAGACTTGCATGTTGGGTGGTTTACAAATATGTTAAATAAATAAAGGGAAATAGCGTTAAAGCAAACATATTATGCTACAATGTCTTCTCAACCCCCAATGTCATTATCGCCCCAACATTTCTCACTATAAGGCTATGCTGAAATAAAATCTAATACTGGAATGAATCTCTCGCTCTCCCTTTCTCTCCCTCTCTCTCTCTCTCTCACACACACATACAGCACATACCTGCATAGCGCAATGGAGCATCCTTGTCCAGAGCAAAGAGTGGTGGGTTCAGCAAGACTGTGTTGTCATTTTCCATGACGATGCCTTGATACTCAGCCTCAATCCAGGGCTTGTGCTTGTTGGCTGAGGGAATTCGGAGTGCAAAAGGGGTGGCAAGCAGGAATAAAATCAGTAATGTGGTCTATTTACTGGCTGACATTCCTAATATCCCATCTCACATCCCCACTGGCAGAACTCTTTATGCATTTCTCAAAATACATTTCTACTTTTCACAAAAACAGAGGAGAAACTTGAAAAACACTGAGATATCTCCCCACTTCAATTAGTTTTGACTAATGTGGCAATCTATACATACTTAGTTGTGAGTACATCCCATTGAAATCAGTGGGACTTACTTCTGAGTAAACCTGGATGGGATTGGGCTACACATCCAATTGAAAGCAATGGGTCTTAAATTAGTTGCTTGCAACTAACTCGTTCCAATAGTTTCAAGGGGACTTAGGAATGACTAATTTTAGCTCGACTGGGAACTCATCATTTTTTCAATGTTAAAAAGATTCCTATATTTAATTTAAATATATTTAATTTAAATATAGGCACATGGCACCAGTTCTTCCCAGAAGGGTTCTCAAGATGTCTCACAACATAAAATCATAAACACAGCATCATAAAAAATGGTAATCATATACATATATACATATAAATAATCATAAAGCCCAATATAATTTTCTAAAATTTTACGGCCCTATCATCTGAAAACTGCTCAACAGGTGAGCATTTATAAACTTGGGGATGCCTCACCCTGCATGCAGAGAAAAAGAGCTACAGAGGTCAAATCAGAGGAGAACAGTAAAGAGTGAAATCGGTTTGCTTTGATATAATATGAAGATTGAAAATGGATCCTTTGGCAGCTCCATGACAGACACTGTCATCATCGAGGCCATGTGCCATCAATATACATGCATTTTCTCATGACAGATTTTGATAAGCAAAAAGCCAGGCCCCAGTCTCAAGAAGCTTACAATCTGAATTTCAACAGGAGAAGACACAACAGAGGGAGAGGCAAGAGGTGAACGTGAGCAAATGCAGTTACACATGCTTAAACTTGGTTTCAGTTGGGGATGAAGATTAAGGGGTTAAGCCAAAGGCTCTAGGGAGAAAGTGGATTCCCATTGCCTACATTGGAGAAGGCCCTATATGTTCCCCTGAAATATTCTCAACTCCGTTCCTGCATCCAGCCTCCATCCCAGCCTCTGCATCCCTTGCTCTATCCTGGCATGTGCCATATTCCCCTTGGCCCCTCCTCATTGCCCGAAGCACTAATCCGGTTGGCTGGAGCCAGTCCAGACTCAACACTGAGGCAGCAGCCGGCAGGAGGCTCTGAAAAATGTCACAGGCCCAGAAATAGCAAATTAATCTTTATCATACAACCTCCAGGGCAGAGAAAACAGAGGAGGGTAGGGACAGAGAGAGAACGTTAGTAAAGAAAAATCATTACAAATTAACACTCCCTCCCGGCCAACCAATCCCTGATAAACTGGGTCTCAGGGATTAGATCACAATGGCCTAGTTACAATCCCCACCTCTTCAAGCTTATCTTCCTTGGAGACATGGCCACATCCATCCATTCACAACTGAGCAACACAATGACCACTCTGGAGACGTCCTCATCCACCTCTAGGGCTCTAAGAAGTGCTAGATACAGAAGGGAGGGAACCAGCAACTATTACTGAAGGTTTCGGCCTCAAGGAATCTTCCTCACAAGGAAATCTGTTCCCTACAAGCAGAACAACCCCTAGCCTTATGATTTGGAACCATCATTTGCACTGACCCTGATATAGTGGGCCAACTCACACTTATCAGAGACTCCCACAAGAGTGCCTCGTGGGCACAAGAGGGATGCCATTCAGAAGTAGTCCTATCATGAGGCCAGGCAAAGGATTTTGAGCATCTCCAAGAGTGGCAGAGTAAGAGGCCGAGACATCTGATCCACTCAGCACAACCCAACGGAAAGTTCTGATACACAGAATAGATTGAGAACCATGTTAATTAGTGTGAAGGAGATGCTATTTGAATTTTCCGCCTCAGTCACTGAAATGCCTTTTGGCTGGTCCTGGAGTCACCTGGGATGCAGTAGAACTATGCAGTAAGACTGTGTTCACAAGCAAGCACCATAGGTGTGAATTAATTTCTCCAAATGAGGGCACCATGCACAGCTGTTGCCACTGGTGTGATCATGACCCTTCAAAAAGGGACCACCACGACCTCACCAATGGCAGCAGCCACATGGGCAGAGCTCCAGATGGAGGGCACCAGTTCATGCAGAGGGTATCTGGGCATGAACATGGCCCAGCTGCAAGACTGCCATTGGCCCCATATTTCTTGAGGGGTTCCCACAGAGTAGGGATGTGCATGAACCGAGGTTTGTGCAGAGGTTCGGCACTGCGAGGAAGGGAGTGGGATCTAAAGATGCAGCAGCACTTGTCCCAAGTACCCGCACATAGCATCCACACATGGGTGCCATTTGCATGGTCAGCAACACCATGCTGACCATGCAAATTGCTCCTGTGTATGTGCGTATACCATGTGCATGCTGGCGCCACGTGCGAGTACTTAGAACAAGCGCCACCGCAGCACGAAGCTGCATGCGGTGGAGGAGAGCAGGTAAGGAACTCCTCTCCTTTTAAAAAAAAGGATTCCCCTCCCCGCTGCGTCGAACCTGTGCACAAATCTCGGTCCGTGCATATCTCTACTGTGGTGTGCCATCCACAAGTGGGAACAAGTCCATCAGTCTATGCCAGATCTAGGGCTGTTGAACAATGTGGAGCAAATGAACAGAACTCCAGTCTCCATCCTCTTTCATAATCCTAGAACTTCGTATTATGAGGAGTTGCAGACCACTGAGTGAAGCTGATTTGCAGTGCATTTGGGACAGATGGGGGGAAAATGTCCTTCTTCAACACATGCATAAGTAATATATGGAACTCACTACAAGAAGAGGTGATGATGGCCATTAGCTTTGATGGCTTTTTAAAGCACAAATTCGTAAGAGAGGAGAGGTTCATCCTATCAAGAGCTATTTTAGCACTAATAACAAACTGGAACCTCCATGTTGAGATGCAGTGCCAGATACTGGAGACACCCCCGCCCCCCCCCCCAAAAAAACAACCCCGAGGAAAGCCATCAAATGCATGGCTTGTTTGTGAGTTTGCAGAGGCATCCAAAACAGAATACTGGAAGAGATGGTATAATTCGGCCAGACGGTTCTTATGCACTGATGTTGTCCGTATTTGGTACTAGACATTTGGTACTAGACAACAAGGGCACCACAGAATAAGTATGCCTGGAAAAGCTGCAGTAATTGGGACTATGGAGACCTTTGCAGTCAATGAAGGGTGGAAAAGCAGGAAGGATGCAGGTCATGTCTGAGGAGCATTTGATGCACAAAACCTGCGATGTAACAGCAGGGGCTCCGAAGGCTTGGATAACAGAGCAGGAGGGGGTCAGATCAGGGAGCCCCAGGAGGTCTCTGAATCAGGATGTCCCTCTCATCAGACTGATTTGTTTCAAGGTTACATTTTTTTTCAAAATCCAGCAAAACATCGGTCGTCTCTCCTTGTCAGAATGCAGCTAGTCCACCTTGTGTATGCGACTTCCCACTTTCCTGCACACCTCATCCTGCAAAGCCCCCATCCCATGCTCTTGTTTGTGTCCCTATTTATAACCCTTGTTTCAGACATGGAAAAAACAGAATTGTTGCAATGCAAGATACACCTTGTTGCTGGGGCAACACTTCGGTGGTGATGGTGGTGGAGGAGGAGGAGGAAGAATAAATCCTCCCCTGTTTCCATATGCCACTTGAAGAGCCTTTGGCGATTTCCTGCAAAGAGGCTTTTTAGCAGGAGGCACAGGCAGATTCCTGTCCTCCTTGAGAAGCTCCCAGAAGAGGCAAAGCCATCCATCAGAGGTGCCATGTGTTTCGCATCCAGTATCAGGGAGAGAAAATATCAATTCCAGCCCTATCTGCAAAACCAACAAGCACACTGAATCCTAATGCTGCTGCAGAGCACCCCCGCTCCCCCGCACACCGCACACACCCTCCACACACACACAATTTTTTAAGGGAGGAGAGGAGGGGCAATCGAAATCAAATACTCCTTCACACTTCTCTTCTTTCCCTGCTGCATCCTGGGGACTGGGGAGGGTGGGGACAGGAGTGAGCAGTAAAGGTCTTCTTCATCTTCCCAGACTGTTCCTAGTTCCTAGTTCATAAGGAACAGCCTGCTCCTTAGTTCATCTCTGTTCCCCTAGAATACTTTCTCTTGCCTTGGTGTCTACAGCAATAGATCTAGTAACCTACATCTCTCTCTCTCTCTCTCTCTCTCTCTCTCTCTCTCTCTCTCTCTCTCTCTCTCTCTCAGACGTGTGTATGTTCAACGTCGTGCTTGGAATTTTGAAGCTTCTCTCTGCCATGGCATTCTCCATGTTCAGCAGTTCCCATTGATATATGCAACCCTCCCATTCCCACCCACCCCCCGCTAGATTATAGATCTCGCCATAATTAATCAGACAGATGGACACGCAAACCAGGACCCAAGGCGGCCAAGAGACAATGCGGGGAGACGGGGATGGGGGGTTACTGAGGATGGCTAGAGGCAGAAGCCCCTCTACCGCGAGGTGGACAAAACAGCTCAAGGCAGAGGGGCAGCGAAAGGAGCCACATCCCGTTTTGATCGATCTGCCTTAGGAGAAGGAGAAAACATGGGGCTCTGCTGGGCGTGTGCCTGTGAAGGATAGGCAGAGAAGGAACCCGGGGAGCGAGCGAAACCGGAGGCGCGGAGGTGGCCGTACAAGCGCGCAGGCACACAGGGCAGGGGAGAGAGGACGCAAAGGGACCTGCAGCCCCAGAAGAAGGGGAGCAGCCGGCGAGCAGGAGAGCAAGCGGTGGCCAAGAGCGATGGTTGGCTCCCGAGAGGGCGGGGGACCTCCAGTCCTGCCCGCTCGCTGCCTCAACCTCGGCAGCAGCCCCCGGGATGGGACGGATTAGAAGACAGATGGCTGGCCAGTGGCGGGGAGGCAGGCAGGCGCGGATGGAGCGCACCCACCTTCCCAGCCGCCCGGTCCTCCTCCTCGTCCTCTGGGAGCCGTGGCGTTCGCTTGCCCGCCCGCTCGCCGTCGGGGCGCTTCCACGCACTCACTCACTCACCTTTGTTGCCCAGGGCGCAGGAGAGGAGGAGGAGGAGGAGGAGGAGGGAGGCGAGGGGCTGCCTCCAGCCCATCTTGGAGGAGCCCTGAGGAGGACCCCGCGGGGATGCGCCGCCGCTCGTCGGGTGGGCTGGCTCTCGCCCTCCCCCGAGGTCGGCTCCCAGGTGCCCGCTGCCGGGGCGCTGCTGGAGCCGGGGCGCGGGCTGGTGAGCTCCTTCGGCTTGGACTGGACTGGGCTGGGCAGGGCAGGCTGGGCAGGGCTGGAGCTCCCCGTCGCTCCCTCTCGCGCTGGCTTCTCTGCCCCAGCCCAGCCCCTCTACTGCAGCATGATGTCAGCAGCGCCCGTCGCTGATTGATGGGCGCCAGCAGCCAATGCGAGGGGCGCCAAGGCGAGGGGTGCTGCAGGAGAGGGAGGGGACCAAGATTTGGGAGGGAAAAGCAGGAGGGCGGGGGAGGTCCAGGTTCCCCCACCCCACCCCCACTTGGGGGGATCAAGGTATTTGTGCATGTTTCTGTGCATGGGATGCGCGCAGGCGCGCTCGACTCTAACCGGGAGGCTTCTGGAATCGGAACTTTAGAGGGACTTTAGTAGAGTTGGTGATGAAGGCTTCCTCCTGCTTACCTTTCCAGTTCACCCCTCACTCCAGTTTCTCTGCCGCGGCATCGCTGGCACGGAGCTCAGGAGAAAGAAAGAAACCATCAGAGAGAGAGAGAGAGAGAGAGAGCGTGTGTATTGCGTGCCGTACAGAGATCCAGGGAGATAAGGCGCGGTGCTGGCAGGGAGTTCTCGAAAGCACGGGAGCCTTTCCTGGCTGGGCAGCATCTGGACTCTGCTGCGGGAGTCATTGGCAGGGTATTCAGAAGCTCACACTTCTGCTGAGGTGCTTCCAGAGCTCTTCAGGATCTCGAGAAAATTCATAGAAGCAGGTCTGTGCGGGTCGAGGCATCTTCAGGTCAGGACAGAGGCGAATCTACCAAGTTACATCGTTGGAGTGCGAACAATGTGCTAGGTGCTGTATAGAAGAAGAAGAAGAAGAAGAAGAAATAATAATAATAATAATAATAATAATAATAATAATAATAATAACAACAACTTTATTTGTTAGCCAGACCATAACAAATGGTTCTTTGTTCGCCTCACATTAAAACATCAAATAAAAACGCATACATGAAATCACAACACAAGAAGAAGAAATGCAAGATACAACACAAAACAATTTAAATACTTCTTTTAAAAATCAGTTTTAATATATCAAAATTTAAAAGACCTGAGTGAACAAAAATTGAACACCTGGTGTCTAAAAGAACATAAGAACAGCCCTGCTGGATCAGGCCCAATTCCTGTCTAGTCCAGCATCCTGTTTCGCACAGTGGCCCACCAGATGCCCTTGGAAAGCCCACAGACAAGAGATGAGGACATGCCCTCTCTCTTTCATTTGCTCCCTGCAACTGGTATTTGAGCTCTTAGACTAGTAGCCAGTGACAGACCTCTCCTCCATGAATTTATCTAAACCCCTCTTAAAGCTATCCAGGTTGGTGACTGTCCCCACATCTTGTGGCAGAGAATTCCATAGGTTAATTATGCATTGTGTGAAAAAGTACTTCTGTTTGTCAGTCCTAAATTTCTTGGCAATCAGTTTCATGGGATGACCCCTGGTTCTAGTGTTATGCGAGAGGGAGAAAAAATTCTCTCTATCAACTTTCTCCACACCATGCTTGATTTTATAGACCTCTATTATGTGTCCTCTCAGCTGTCTTTTTTCCAGACTAAAAAGCCCCAGATGCTGTAGCCTTGCCTCATAAGAAAGGTGCTCTATGCCAGGGATTATCAGCATTGGGTCCACGGATGTTATTGGACTTCCCCATAATCCCCAACCAAAGGACACTAGGGCTGGGGATTATAGGAGTTGAAGTCCAATAACATCCGCGGACCCAATGCTGAGAATCCCTGCTCTAGGCCCCTGATCATCTTGGTTGCCCTCTTCTGCACCTTTTCCAGTTCTACAATGTCCTTAAGGTATGGTGACCAGAACTGCACGCAATACTCCAAATGTGACCACACCATAGTTTTGTATAAGGGCATTATAATATTAGCAGTTTTATGTTCAGTTCCCTTCCTGATTCCAAGCATGGAATTGGCCTTTTTCACAGCTGTCGCACATTGAGTTGACCCTTTCAACAAGCTGTCCACCACGACCCCAAGATCCCTCTCCTAGTCAGTCACTAACAGCTCAGATCCCATCAGTGTATATGTGAAGCTGGGGTTCTTTGGCCTAATATGAATCACTTTACACTTGCCAACATTGGACCACATTTGCCATTTTGACACCCACTCCCCCAGTTTGGAGAGATCCTTTTGGAGATCCTCACAATCTCTTTTGAGTTTCACTTCCCTAAATAGTTTGGTGTCATTTGCAAATTTGGCCACCTCACTGCTTACCCCAATTTCTAGATCCTTTATGAATACATTAAAAAGCACTGGTCCCTGGAGGACCCCACTTCCTACTTCCCTCCATTTAGAGAATTCTCCATTTATGCCTACCCTCTGTTTCCTGTTCTTCAACCAGTTACCAGTCCATACATGAACCTATCTCCTTATCCCATGACTGCTAAGTTTTCTCAACAGTCTTTGATGAGGAACTTTGTCAAAGCTTTTTGGAAGTCCGGTTATATTATGTCAACTAGATCACCTTTATCCACACACCTGTTGGCACTCCCAAAGATCACTAGATCAACTAGATCACCTTTATCCACACACCTGTTGGCACTCTCAAAGATCACTAGATCAACTAGATCACCTTTATCCACACACCTGTTGGCACTCTCAAAGAACTCTAAAAGGTTGGTGAGGCAAGATTTACCTTTGCAGAAGCTACGCTGGTTCTCCCTCAGCAAAGCCTGTTCCTCCATTTGCTTAACAATTTTATCCTTGATAATGCTTTCCATCAGTTTGCCTGGAACAGATGTTAAGCTAACTGCGTGGCATAGCAAGGTTGGAGTGGGCCCAGAGACAAGATTTTAAAATGCCCCCCCCCCACTGAAGCTCAGCTCATGAAGTAAAGAAATCTTAAATGTGGCTGAATAGTGGTAACCAAAAGAATAGTAAATATAAATATATATATCCCCTAATCATTTAATGGTGCTAGAGAAAGACATGCTGTTCTGGTAGCTCCAGGTCTTAACACTCACAGCAATTTCAGAGGATGAATACAACTGATGGAAACCCAGGCGGGTGCGCGGCTGGGGGAGTCAGTCATGTGACTTGCCTCTGGGGGCCCCCGAAGGCAGTAGGCCCCCAGACAACTGTCTCCCCTTACCCTATTATAGTTACGCCACCTGTAGTTCCTCAGATCCCCTCCTTGATCCCTTTATGAAAATCAGTGTTATATTGACTATTTTCTGGTCCTCCAGTACAGAGCCTGATTACAGAGATAAGTTGTATATTTTTGCAAAGAGGTCAGCGATTTCACATTTGAGTTCTTTAAGGACTCTTGGGTGGATGCCATCTGGCCCTGGCAATTTGTTAATTTTTAATTTTTTGAGACAATTTAGAATGTCATCTCTCATCACCTCTATCTGACTCAGTTCTTTAACCTCTGTCCCTGAGAAGCTCTGATCAGGCACAGGTATATGCTCAGTATCCTCTGCCATGAAGACACAGATGCAAAGAACTCGTTTTGCTTCTCTGCAGTTTCCTTAACCTGCTTAATAATCCCTTTCACTCCCTCATCATCTAACAGACCAACCGCTTCCCTGGCAGGTTTCCTGCTTCTGATGTATTTAAAGAAGTTTTTGTTATTCTCCTTTATGCTTTTAACTAAATGTTCCTCAAACTCTCTTTTTGCCTCCCTTATTGTCACCTTGCATTTATTTTGAAAGAGTTTGTGTTCCTTTCTGTTCTCTTCATTTGGGCAAGCCTTCCAATTTCTGAAGAAAGTCTTTTCTCCCTTTATAGCTTCCTTGACTTTATTAGCCATGCTGGCATCCTTCTAGACTTGGTGGTGCCTTTCTTCATTTTTGGTATACATTCTAACTAGACTTCTAGTATTGTGGTTTTAAATAAACTCCATGCATTCTGGAGCGAAGTGACTCTCCTGATTTTCCCTTTCAGTTTTCTTTTCACCATACTCCTCATTTTGGAGAAGTTTCCTCTTCTGAAATTCAAAATGTCTGTGTTAGACTTCCTTGGTGATTCTCTCCCTGCATGTATGCTGAATTTGATCACACTATGGTCACTGTTCCCTAAAGGGTCGATGACACTGACATCACACACCAGGTCCTGGGTACCACTCAGGATTAAGTCCAAGGTCACCTTCTCTCTGGTTGGTTCCAAGACCAACTGTTCTAGGGCACAGTCATTCAGTGTATCTATAAATCTGACCTCTTTGTCATTACCTGAATGGGAATTTACCCAGTCTATGTGTGGGTAAGTGAAGTCACCCATTATTACTACCCTGCCTCTCCTTGATGCCTCCCTGGTTTCCTCCTGCAACTCCCAGTCACTGTCAGCATTTTGATCCAGAGGGCGACAGCACGTCCCCAGTAGCACATTTCTTTTCAGGCGTATTTTCACCCACAGAGTCTCTATGGAGGACTCAGGTCTTTCTAGGTTTTCTAACTCGACAGATTCTATCCCTTCTTTAATGTACAGTGCTACTCCACCCACAATTCAGCCCTCCCTGTACTTTCAATAGACTTTCAATAGACATATATCACTGTTGCATCCAGGAGCAGAGGCACCATTGTGAAAACAGGTTCAAAGAACCCAGACCACACCTCTCAAGGGCCACGCCTCGCGTCTCTGCCACACCCCCGCAGAACAAATCTGAAAACCCAAGTTTAAAAACCTGAATTTAAAAGGCCTGTATGAACAAAAAGGTCTTTACCTGGCATCTAAAAGAACAAAGTGATGAAGTGGGCGATCCTCGCTGGGGAGGCTATTCCATAAACAGGGTGCAACCACCCAAAGGCCCTCTCCCTGGTAGCCAGCCGCCTCACTTCATTTGGCAGGGGCTCACAAAGAAGGAGGGCCTCTGCAGAAGATCTTAAGGTCTGAGTCAGGACATTTGGGGCAAGGCTCTCCCTCAGATAACCCAGTCCCAAGCCATTTAGGGCTTTAAAGGTTAAAACCAGCACTTTGAATTGGACCTGGAAATGGACTGGGAACCAGTGCAGCTGACAAAGCACTGGTGTGATATGATCAAAACGCCCGGTCCCAGTTAATAATCTTGCAGCCCTGTTTTCTACCAACTGCAGTTTCTGGACTGTTTTCAAAGGCAGCTCCACGTACAAAGCATAGCAGTAATCTAAGCGAGAGGTTACCGGAGCATTTACTGTGGCCAAGCTATCTCTACCCGGGTAAGGTCACAGTTCGCATATCAGCCAAAGCTGATAAAAGGTGCTCAAAGCCACGGAGGCCACTTGAGCCTCATTGACAGTGCTGGATCGATGAGCACTCTCAGACTGTGACCCTGGTCCTTCAGGGGGAGTGCAACCCCATCTAGAACCCGGCAGAGGAAGTTAGAACCACTGACCAACAGTCCTTCTGCCTTGCCTGGGTTGAGTCTCAACTTGTTCACCCTCATCCAGTCCTACACTGCAACCAGACACAGATTCAGAACAGTCACTGCCTCACCCGCATCTGATGAAAACGAGAGATACAACTGAGTGCCATCCACATACTGATCTCCAGATTAGCTACCCCAGTGGTTTCATGTAGATGACAGCATGGGGGAAAGAATGGAACCCTGCAGAACCCCAAAGCACAACTGCCAAGGGGTTGAGCAGTAACCCCCCAGCACCAGCTTTTGGAAATCGGCGGAACCACCTCCAAGCAGTGCCTCCCACACCCAACTCAGACAGCCTATCCAAGAGGATACCATGGTCAATGGTACCAAAAGCCGCTGAGAGCTCCAAGAGAATGAACAGGGTTGCACTCCTTCGTCTCTCTCTCTGCACAGGTCATCCCGCACAGTGACTAAAGCAGTGACTAAAGCCAGAGCTGAAGCCTGATTTATGTTGGAAGTTAAAGGACTTTACACTGTCTCTTTGTCTCAGACAGTGGAGGACAGACTAGTAAGTCAGAGGGCTAGAGGGTCAAGACATTGGTCATCACTTCTCCACTGCTCTGATGCTATCCCTTTGATATGTAGATTGCTAATCTCAGGGACTAACTTCCTTCCTCTCCTCTCTTCCCTACCTGCCCTTCTGCCTTGCAACATGGCAAGCCTCTCTCCCTGCACCATGTGTGCAGAGAAGATGCAGAAACCATCTGCATCCAGCTAGATAGATAGATTAGAGATCCTAACTCCTCACTTTCCTATCTAGAATGGAGTTCCTTAATAAATGCCTTTTACATTGATTTGAAACTATGAATTGGCTCCAAGTTACTTTACTCTCAGCATATACGCATGCCTAACTAAATCCACTGTGTTGTGCCTCTGTGCACTCTGCTATAATGAGAAAAGGATTCTCTCACCACAGAGAATTTCCAACAATTCAAACGGGTCTAGATGATCTGTTCCCTCCAAGAAGAAAGGTTGGTTCATGGCATGACATGATCCAGGATTAGGGGATATGTCTGGCTGCTTGAAATGTGCTGGAGTGCACAACTCATCTGAAGTCTGGTCCACACATGCAGCAGACTAAAGCAGGAATGAAGTACCTGCTCAGAGCTTGTAGAATGGACTACTGTACCACTTCAGACTTCAAGTGGGAGATTCATGTGTGTGTGTTTTTAAAGCTCTTCTGTGTGAAAATTCTCTTCAAGTAGCATAACATGGAATGCGTTGGGGTAGAACCTTTCTTTCTGATGTGGTAATGTATGACTTGGAGTTATTTTTGCACTGGGGACCATTGAAAAATGGCAGATCTCCCTTTGCAGTCTGAAATGGTACCACTCTACCACCTCAGGATTCTACCACCTCATTCTGCTGCACTTTATTGGTTAGTTACATTTGTATACCACCCTTCTGCCTCGGTCAAGGGACCCAAAGTGGTTCACAATACTAAAAGAAACAACAGATGTTACAGAAGGTGTATTTATTTATTTAAAATATTTATACAACCGCCCCTCCAGTACACTACTGCTTGGAGTGGCTCACAACATTAATAACAAAGATACAGTGTAAAATAAAAGACTAATGAAGTTAAACAAGTTAAAAGACCAGGCTAAAACCACATTCAAAATTACAATTCTTTAAAAGGTTCCAAATTAAAAGTTATTAATAAAAAGGTAAAAACTGAGAACTATAAAAACTAAAGACTAAACCTGAGGGAGGGAGCATGCTGGTGAAGCTCTTTCGGGAGGATGTTCCAAAGCTGAGGGGCCACAACTGAAAAGGCCCTGTCTCTAGTCCCCGCCAACCGGATCTCTGTTAGTGGCAGGGCCATGAGCAGAACCTGAGATGCCAAGCAGAGGGCCCTGACAGGTTCATATGGGTGAATGCAGGTTCCCCAACAGGTTCCCCAAGCCAAGTAGAACTTTAAGGGTCAAGACCAGCACCTTCAATCTACCCCAGAAGTGGACTGGTAACTAATGAAACTGCCACAGGATGGGTGTGACAAAGTGATTTGCGCCCACAAGCATCTTTGCAGCAGCATTCTGGACCAGCTGAAGCTTCCAAACTGTCTTCAAGGGCAGCCCCAGGTGGAGCGCATTGCTGTAGTCAAATCTGCATGTCACCAAAGCATGAGTGACTGAGGTCAGGTCCGACTTCCCCAAGTAGGGTTGCAGCTGGCGTAGCTGGTGAAAAGCACACCACCACCACCTGTGCTTCCAAAGACTGCTTTGGGTCCAGAAACACCCCCAAGCTGTGGACTTTATCTTCCAGAGGGTGTGTGACCCTGTCCAAGAACAGATTTATCTCACTACTCAGATGATCAGTTCTACCAGCCCAGAGCACTTCCGTCTTATCTGGATTAAGTGTCAGCTTGTTTGCCCCCATCCAGTCCAGAACAGCCTCCAAGCCTCGGTTCAGAGCATCCACTGCCTCCCTGGTGTCTGGGGACTTAAAAGATAGGTAGAGCTGGGTGCCATCAGCATATTGATGGCACCACAGCCCACATCCACAGATGACCTCTCCCAGGGGCTTCATGTAAATGTTAAACAGCATGGGGGATAGAATAGATCCTTGTGGCACCCCACAGGCCAAAGGCCAAGGGGGGGAGCAGGCATCCCCCCAGCACCACCTTCTGAGTATGACCCACCAAGTTGGAACAGAGCCACCGTATAAAAGTGCCCCCAAGTCCCAACCCAGAGAGATGTTCCAGAAGGATACCATAGTCGATTGTATCGAAAGCTGCTGAGAGGTCCAGGATAATCAACAGAGTCACACTTCCTCTGTCTATCTCCCAGCATAGGTCATCCACTAGGGCAATCAAGGTAGTTTCCATCCCATATCCAGTCTGGAAGCCAAACTGGAAAGGATCTAAGTAATCAGTTTCATCCAGGACTGCCTGGAGCTGAGACCCCACCATGCTCTCCAACACCTTGCTCAAGAAGGACAGGTTAGAAACTGGTCAAAAGTTATTTAAATCATCTGGGTGTAATAAGGACCTTTTTTTAAAAAAAAGGAGGGACCTAATGACTGCCTCCTTCATCCAAGGGGGCACCACCCCCTGCTTCAGAAAGGCACACACCACCCACACCACCCTTGGACTCAGTCCCTCCCTACAAGCCCCATCATCAACCATGAAGAGCAAGGGTTGAGTCCAGACGCGATAGGCCTCAACCTTCCAAGCAGCCTGTCCACCTCTTTAGGCAACACAGTCTGCAAACCAGCCCAGATAACAAGACCAGGTGGTGCATCCAGTTCTGGTGCCACAAAAACCTGAGCATCCAAGTCAGAACAGATACGAGCAATTTTATCCCCAAAATGTAATGCAAATGGATCACGACTCAGGAGGGTTCTGTTTGATGGTCTTTGGGTAGGGTTGCCAAATTCAAGCTTCCCAAATCCGGGTGGCCTAATTTGCATCTTATGCAAATTATGTGGCAACTAATTCACATTTACTTATTTATTTGACAGATTTGTATACTTCCCCTCCTTCTCTTCCCTCCCATGTGATCGGATCCAGAGGAAAATCCAGGCAATCCAGGCAGCACATTTGAAATCCATGTAAATCCGGGTGGGATTTAGCAGCCGGGTGGAGGAACTAAAATCTGGGGGCTACCCTAAATTCTGGGGGACATGGCAAGGCTATCTTTGGGGCCCTCACAAAGGAGGCCCTTAATCATATTGTAAAAGGAGTTTAAAAGAAGCAGTTGTCTCCGCCCTCCCCTCCCCTCCCAGCTAATAACAAGTCCTCCCTGGCTTGAATGTCTCCTTTCTTGCCTCCCCTCAAGGGCATACAGGCCTGCCTCACTGGTGCCCCCAAATATTGTTCCTCCAAATGCCCATTGGGTAGCTTGTACAGTCAGGCCAGCTCTAGTCGTCCCTGTCCAAAAGGGTACAATTTACCAACAGTAGACTGGCAAAAGGGCAAGGGGGTTACAGACTAACTTGTATTAATAGAATAGGGTTGCTTAAAGCTGGTGGTAACCGTCTTAGGTAAGGAGAGCCTAGCCATGTCCAGGCTTTCATGAAGAAGATCTTGAAGAGGATGAAGGCAGTTCACACATCATGCACACACAACAGATGATGACTTAGCACTTCGCTGAATGACAGTGAGTAGACAATTCCTGTGTGATAGTGGAAGCTGTCTGCATCAAGTGACGTGGTTTGGAGATGTTAAGCACTTGCAAAAACCAGCCAAATACCTGTATAATCTGACATATCCAATACACAGAAGAGCCCTGACATTCGCCTGGCTGGATGTGCTGCCCTCTGTGGTATTAAAGTAAAGTAAAGTAAAGTTGTGCCGTAGAGTCAATGTTGACTCCTGGTGCCCACAGAGCCCTGTGGTTGTCTTTGGTTGAATACAGGAGTGGTTTACCATTGCCTCCTCCTGCACAGTATGAGAGGATGCCTTTCATAACCATCCTTTATTGCTGCTGCCCGATATATAGTAGGTGTTTCCCATAGTCTGGGAAAGGGAAACATACCAGCAGGGATTTGAATTAGCAACCTCTTGCTCCCTAGGCAAGTTACTTCCCCACTGCACCATTAGGGGGCTTCTGTGGTATTAGAGGGTAGGTTTAGGCAAGTCCCCTTTTCAGAGAGACTGTGTCCTTGTGGGAACGGTGATGTTGAGACAGTTGGCCACGTGCTTTTGTACTGTTCCTTCTGTCGTGGTTTGTGTTTTAGACACATTGCTCCTCTTGTGCAAAATGCCCCTGTGCATGTGTGAATCAGCCTCAAGAAGGAGTTGACTTGGCAATAAGGCGTTGGACTGCAGGACTGTTTGTGGCGTAGTAGTAGTAGTAGTAGTAGTAGTAATAATAATTCGATTTCTATACCGCCCTTCCAAAAATGGCTCAGGGCGGTTTACAAAGAGAAATAACAAATAAGATGGCTCCCTGTCCCCAAAGGGCTCACATTCTAAAAAGAAACATAACACACACACCAGCAACAGTCACTGGAAGTACTGTGCTGGGGGTGGATAGGGCCAATAACTCTCCCCCTGCTAAATAAAGAGAATCACCACGGTAAAAGGTGCCTCTTTGCCCAGAGGCAGAATGGAAGAGGATCCCAGAGGGAGTGTCGGTGTATATATGAGCTGATATCATTTAATGGGCCATCGCTGCCATGCTTGGGCAAGCTGCTCTCTCTCAGCCTGAGGTCCCCTCACCCACCCCAAAAAACCCAATGTGGGGATAATAGTTCTTGCCTTCCTTACATGGTGTCCAGCTTGGTTCAGGGATTCTGAGGCAATAAACTCAGACCAGTGTTAATGCAAAAAGAAGTCTTATTAGATAGAGCTAAAAAAACCTAAAGAGGGTTACAGAACAAAAGATATACCATATGTCCCTTTGACTTGTCAGGAACCCCGAATGGCAAGGGATGACCCCAGCGCCAGTTGGCTGCGTAGCACCTTCCCGGGATTCTTGGTCTATATACTGAGGTTCAAATTCCTGGGGTGTCCTGCTGCCTTTTGATGCTTTTACAGAACTCATAAACAACACCTGGAGATCATCTTATTGTTCATCCAGATGAACACCTGGGTTCATCTTATCAGTAGGTTGGGTGAGACCCAAACACTGGACCAACTGCCCAGGACATTCGAATCACGATATCCTCCTTGGCTGCACATCTTCCCATCTTCCTTATCTCAGGTGGGTGATTAGAGAGGATGTTTTTAAGTAAAACTTCTCTTTGCCTTGCTAGACTAATTGGCACAAAGAGATAAAATTCAAAATATGAGTACAGGGATGCGGGTGGTTACACGGTCTTCAGTGAAAAACAGGACTACAAGGTTACAAAAGTTTAAACTGAAACCCTTTATATGTATGAGTATAATAAGAAATCTATAAGATCCTACATGTTCAAAGGGGGAAAGGGGACCACACCACTAAACCTCCTTGCCACATCTTCTGCAGTGCCACTACACATGTTAAGGAATATTTAAATCCTTGTGAAGTGCTTTGAAGACCCAAAATATGTACTTTGAGGCATGCAAAGCTCACTCTCAGCTCTGGAGGAACCCGTTTTCAATGCCAGGAGTCAGTCCCAGACCTTGCAAAAAAAAAAAAAAAAAACCCCACCCCACCAGTAGAGAATATTCCTTCTGAGCATGTGCAGAGCATCTTCCCCTCAACATGGGCAGCTCCTCCCACCACACATTTAGTATTTGGGGGAGGGGCCTCCAGATAGCTTCCAAGGAGAACTGAGCCCCTCAGTTTACCGTTTTGAAATTGAGGACCCAGCAAATTTACAGTGGGCAGTTTTGGAGCAGAGGGGTCAGACTAGCAGTGTGGAGGGTAATCCTATGCTCACTTACCTGGAAGCACATCCTTTTGAACTGTGTGGGGCTTACTTCTGAGTAAATGCTGTGCACTGGACCGGGTGCAGGCTTGGGAACCTGATACCACTCTCAGCTCTGCAATGGACTCACTACTTAGGCAAACTACTCTTCTCTGAGTTTCACATCTGCAATGTGGGGAAGATGATGGTGGTGGTGGTGGTGGTGGTCTTGATCTACTACACAGGGTCGCTATAAGGAAGATTTTATTCAACAGCATGTTGCATGCTTTGAACGCTATAAATGTGCGACGTCAGTGTGAAGTTATTGTCCAAAATGGTTAGCTATAACCCTTGCTAACTGATCTAAGAGCACCTTTCAAAGTGGTGATTCTCTTATATTTAGCAGGAGGAGAGCAACTGGCCCTATCCAGTCCCAGCACAGAATCCTCCAGTGGTTGGTTGTTGCTGCTACCTACTTGGTGTTGCTCAAATATTAAGGCAATTAGCATTTAATTAGTATTTAGAACATCAGTTCTTAAAGTGAAGATACTATTTAAAGTAGTATTTAAAACATCCGTTCTTAACGTGTGTGTACATACACATATATTGCGTTACGTTTGTTAATCAAGTTAATTTTGTTGTTAATGGTTATTTGCTTGTGAGTTGTATTTTGGCTGGCCAAAGAGACTGTAATAAAGTTATTCATTCATACTTGGTGTTGCTTGTTATTCGACTGTGTTTGTGAGCCATTTGGGGACAGAGAACCATTTTAATTATTTAGCATTTATTTTTCTATGTAAACCGCTGGAGAATTCGTTGAAAAGCGGCATATAAATATCCGGAGGAGTAGTTAGCGCAGCGCAAAGTCAGGTTTTAAGCCTTTAAAGTTTTCTGGTTTCCCATTTTGGGTTTTAAATATCTCAGTCTAAAGACGGTAGGGAGGGAGGGCGAGCGATGGGGGTGGGGACGGGGGAGAGGCCTCCCTGCCCCCCGCCAGGGGGCAGCCCACGGAGGTCCTCCCTCCTCCTCCTCCCCTCCAGGGGCTGGAGCCAAGCGACTCTTACGGCAGTGGGACTCTGCATCGCGGCGGCACTATAGAAACCCCGGCGGCGGCGGAGGGGCGAGGGAGAAAAGCGAGCCGGCAGACGGATTCAGGGGCTCAGGCGGCCAAGCAACCCGCCGGAGTTGCAAGCGCGGCTAAAAGCCTTTTTCCTTCTTCCGCCCTGCTCTTCCCGAACTCACCCCAGTCAGTCCAGTCTCTTCTTCCTTCCCTCCCGCCGGGGTTCTTTCTGCGTCCCGTTCTTCTTCTCCCATTCTCTCCTTCTCGGTTTCGCGATGCCTCCCAACCTCACTGGCTACTACCGATTCGTCTCCCAGGACAACATGGACAATTATCTCCGTGCCTTAGGTAAGTAAGCAAGGCTCTTCCTTCACTTCCACCCGGTAGGCCTACTCCTCTGTTGCCTTTCACCCCACCCCACCCCACTCCACCCCCCAATCTCGCTGGCCGTTAGGGCTCAGTCCCCAACCTGATCTTTGGAGCATGTGCAGAGTGCCTTCTAAAACCCAGATGGGTTACTGCAGCGGAGCCCATACATACAGCCTGTAATGGGGGTTAGGCTGGACAGAGATCCAGATCAGAGGGTGTTGCTTCCAGGGAAACTTATGCTCTGGTACCCATCTACTACCGCGGAAGAAATACTGCACATATACATTATCTTCTAATCCAACCAGGGGTGTTGCAAGGCAGGAGTGAGCCCTAGGAGAAAAAGTGGAGATGGGGCCCCCTTTCCTCCACCCTGCCGCCTTCTTTGGAGAGGTGGGGAGGGGAGAGAGAAGAGCAAGCTGACGCTCAGCTAGTGGGCACCCTCTCCCGCAGGGACTCAGGACACCCCCACCCCCATTCAATCATACCTGTGCCCCTGCGTCCAGCAACCATGTAAGGTGGGTCAACATGAGTATGCCTCTGTTGCAGCTGAGGATGAAAGGGAGGGGCAACCCTAAGGCCTAACAGGGGCGTAACAAGGCTGGAGTGGGCCCAGAGACAAATTTTAAAATAGGCCCCTCGCTGATACACACACACACACACACACTTCACAATATATAGTCATGTGACTTGCCTTTGGGGGGCCCCTCGAGGCGTGGGGGCTCCCAGGCAGCCGCCTCCCCTTGCCTAATAGTAGTTACGCCGCTGCCTCCTAATGATTTCATGGCAGAAGTCATGATTTCATGAGATAGAAGCTTGGGATTTCCTGATGTGTCACTCAGCCTCTTAGGCAAGGTGCAGTCTCCTGGGTCAAATGGATAAATACATGTTTTTTACAATGACTGGGTGTAAAGAACACATTAGGGTTTTTAAAATTGTTTTTATGAGTAGGGAACCAAAAGAAAGGGTGTAAGCTTAAAAACAAGTACCAGAGATTGTTGAATCTCTTGTGTCTGTCCCTTTCCTTAAAGATAAAGTGTGCCGTCAAGTCAGCTCCTGGCGCCCACAGAGCCCTGTGGTTTTCTTTGGTAGAATACAGGAGGGGGTTACCATTGCCTCTTCCCACGCAGTATGAGATGATGCCTTTCCAGCATCTTCTTATATCGCTGCTGCCCGATATAGGAATTTCCCATAGTTGGGAAACATACCAGTGGGGATTCAAACCAGCAACCTTCTGCAGGAGCTTTTTCAGACGGTGACTTCACCGTGACTTTACTTTGGGAAGGTGGGTGTGCATTCACATATTGGCCAGATTTACCCTGAAGTAAACATTTCAGAGTGCACTCCAATTTGGGATTTTCCCCTCCATATTGGATATGTCCAGGGTTAAAAAGAAAATCTGCTTTTTGCTTCGGAGTATCTGTTATGCCCCAAACTTGCAGTAAAGCCTCACAGTAAACCTGCTGTCTGCTGTTTGAAAATCAGCCCGCTGCCTGAAAAGCCTCCAGGGGTTTCTCAAGGTGGGTAAAAATTGAGCCATATGTAAGTGAGGAAGGAACAAGAAGGCATTGCTTGATGGATACTAGCGGTTACTGATTGCTTCCTGCCCAGCCCCCTATCCTTCCTTGTCCTTTTGATGTTCTCATAAATTCTTACTCAGACATTAATGTCGCTCTGAGGAAACTGGTCTGCCTTCTGAAGCCAGACAAAGAGATCATCCACAATGGAGACCACATGACCATCCGCACATTAACTTCACTTCGAAACTACATCATGGACTTTGATCTGGGGGTTGAGTTTGAAGAGGACTTGGGGCCAGTCGATGGACGCAAGTGCCAGGTAAGAAAGGGAAGCTGTGCCTGTGAAGGAACAGAGCTGCTTAGTGGCTGTCCACAGAGAGTTTTCCGAACACGGACTAAGCTGTCCACATTGTCTCAGATGCACAAATTCTTGTCCCTGAGCTGTGCTCGAGGCTGGCTTTCTGTCCACCTGATAAGCAAAAAGCAGTCTGTCTGTGCATTACGATGTGTGCAAACAACCAGTCTTGTGAGTAGTCTCCTTGCATGTGAGTGGAAGAAGAGTACTCTCAGAAGATATAGTGGTAATCTCAACAAGGGGTGTGCAAATCTCTACTCACGAAGGCCTGTCTTGTGCTGCTCAGACAATGAGAACATAAGAACAGGCCTGCTGGATTAGGCCCAAGGGCATCTAGTCCAGCATCCTATTTTACACAGCGGCCCACCAAATGCCTCTAAGAAGACCACAGGCAAGAGATGTGGGCGTGCCCTCTCTCTTGCTCCCCTGCAACTGGTATTTAGAGGCATCTTGCCTCTGAGGCTGGAGGTGGCCAATAGCCACCAGACTAGTAGCCATTAATAGACCTCCATGAATTTGTCAAAGCCCCTTCTAAAGCCATCCAATTTAGTGGCCATCACCACATCCTGTGGCAGAGAATTTCATAGATCAATTATGCACAGTCTGAAAAAGTACTTCCTTTTGTTGTCCTACGTTTCCTGGCCATGATTTGCATGGTTTCAGTGTTGTAAGGGGGGGGGGAGAATTTCTCTTTGTCCACTCTTTCTACTCCATGCATAATTTTATACACTCTATCATGTCTCCCCCATGGTCGCCTCTTTTCCAAATGAAAAAGTCCCAGATGCTGTAGCCTTGCCTCATAAGGAAGGTGCTCCAGGCCCCTGATCATCTTGGTTGCCCTCTTCTGCACCTTTTCCAGTTCTACAATGTCCTTCTTAAGATATGGTGACCAGAACTGCATGCAGTACTCCAAATGTGGCTGCACCATAGATTTGTATAAGGGCATTATAATATTAGCATTCTTTATTTTCAGTCTCCTTCCTAATGATCCCTAGCATGGAATTGGCCTTTTTCACAGCTGCTGTGCACTGACACTTTCAACGCGCTGTCCACCATGACCCTGAGATCTCTCTCCTGATCTGTCACTGACAGCTCAGACCCCATCCATGTATATGTAAAGTTGTGGGGTTTTGCCCCAGTATGCATCACTTTACACTTGCTTAGATTGTGTTTGCCATTTTGTTGCCCACTCCCCTAATGGGACAGATCCTTTTGGAGCTCCTCATCTGTCGTGGATTTCACTACCCTACTTAGTTTATTGTCATCTGCAAATCTGGCCACTTTGATGCTTACCCCCAACTTCTAGACTAGATCATTGATGAACAAGTGAAAGAGCACTGCTCCCAGTACAAATCCTTGGGGGACCCCACTTTTTTCTTTCCTCCATTGTGAAAACTGTCGATGACTTGTTGAGACAACTTGAATGACTTATTCATGCAAAACGGGGCTGATTCATAACACAAGGAAGGGAGGCTTGCAGAAGTTTGGGGCTGCCAAGTCAAATGCAGCCCATGGTTTGTGTGCTGCCAAATGCTCGGCAACTCTCTGCTCCTTCTTGCAGTCTCAGGCAGGCAAAAACAAGAGACTTGAACCAAACTGGACATAACCTTGATCACGTCACAGGCCCTTGCATGTTCATTTAAAAAAACAACCAACCAACCTGTGGATCGCAGCTGCAAGGTCATCTTGTCAGATTCCTTAAGCCTTCCGCTTGCACTATGGTCTTCACACATAAAAATCATCACCACAGCTATTATTTGCTGTGGGGGGGGGGAAGCTGCCATTGGTGCTGATTGTAGCCTCCCTCCTGAGAGAATAGCCACTTTGCCCAATTGTTCTCACTGTGGTCCCAATGAAAAGGTTAACTTTGCCCTCCCAACATACCACCATCCAAAAAATATCCCCGCCATGGCTGCTTAAGTTAAAGGGTCAGTGAATTATATGACTCATGTTGCATCTAGTTTGGTCTTGGTGAGCTGCCTGACGTGTCTGTGGTCTGCAGCTTGGTGAGTCATGAGCTACGTCTACTGTCGATATGCCAGTAACCTGGTACTACCTCCTTTTGATTACAGGATTCTGAAAAAGAGAGTTCAGAACCAAAAGATCTCTCTAGATAGGTCTTTCTTCATCCAGTGCTCAATCTAATTCCAGTCCTGCCCCTTCATGCAATATCCTGTCTGCACAAAAAGGATTGGGGTGGGGTTGCTTTGTTAGTAAGGTAAAGTGTGCCGTCGAGTTGGTGTCGACTCCTGGCGACCACAGAGCCCTGTAGTTGTCTTTGGTAGAATACAGGAGGGGTTTACCATTGCCATCTCCCACGCAGTATGAGATGATGCCTTTCCAGCACCTTCCTATATCGCTGCTGCCCAGTATAGGTGTTTCCCATAGTCTGGGAAACATACCAGTGGGGATTCAAACCGGTAGCCTCTGGCTTACTAGTCAAGCTGCTCTTCATTTCCTAAATGCTGGCTGGATACGTACTCCATTGCTGGCTAACAGGGGAGTGTCCAGCCTTAAGTAAGTGTCTCTGAAACGGAGCTGTCGGGTGGAGGAAGTAATTGTCATCGTTGACATTATGGATCATGATGCAAGTATTCAAAGTACTCTCACATTATCTCAATAACTGTTCTGTAAGGTAGGCCATATTGCCTCCTGGTCTGCCATCTTATGCTCTCATAAGATGGCAGACCAGGAGATGCAGATGTTATCCATAAGGCACATTCCACCAGAATGTTCTCCTTCAGAAATCCAAAGAAATGAATGGGAGCTGGGGCTGAGAGAGAGAGAGAGAGAGAGAGAGAGAGAGAGAGGTGATGTGGGACATATTTTCAAGCGCATGATGAAAACCAAGAGAGGAGTTCTCACTCTCAGAGGTCAGGATTTTTTCCAGCAACCTGTCTAGAACAATAAAAATTGAAGTAAAAGATAACATAAAGCAACAATCCAAAGCTGGGCATAAGCATAATAAAATATGTATCAAGCTGATGAGATCATCCAGAAATTTCTGCCTGATCTTTTGCAGCAACCACAGCAAATATAGCCAGGGCTCAGGTGACCTTGTTTGCAAATAAAAATGTTAATTTCTGCGTTTGTCAGTTGATGTGCTTCTAAAGCAATGTGCACTGCACATCTTTCAGTACTAGAGCAGCAAAATAATTTGGGGTATCTTCCAAGACTTCATTGCCATAAACGTACTGGACAACATCCAGATTTTAAGTTAATCATAACTAAGTGCCATTAACCTTAAGTCGTGACTAACTTGTGTCTTTGGTTTCAATGATGCTTGGGCATTGCTGATAAGCTGGAATGCTTCCCAGTGTCTCAGTGTGTATGAGAAGTTGTGATGTTGCACATGTATCCAGCAGAGAACACTCCTATTGCTCAGGTTTTGATGAAAGCTTCCCGTAGTCACATCCAGATCTCTCAGTAGTAGCTCGCTTGTGGGACTCCCTGCTGTCAGACTCCCTGGCTTCAGGAGTGGAGTCTGTTCAGGTGGACAGTTTTCCTTGCTGACTTATGGAAACACCTTGGGACTCTGGATTATGTCTTATTTCTCCTACTGCATATATTAGACCAGATACTAGGAATGTGCACGGAACCGGCAGGGGCATGTTTGACGGTTGGCGGGGGGATGGCTTTAAGGGTGGGGGTGGGTGTAATTTCCCCCCACCATGTCCCCCCTGCTGGCGCGTGAGTCCTTAAGAGCCCATCGGAGTGGCATCATACCTCCTTGGCGCCTCATGCTGGCGTTGACCGGATGTAGCCAGAAGTAGGAAGTACAACTGCACATGTCGCTCATAAGTGTGTGCACATCACGCTCAAGCACGTTCATATCGAGTTCGTGCATGCACACACGAGTGACATGCACAGTCGCATTTCCTGCTTCCAGCTACATCCAGTAAGCGGAGGCACGGGGCAGCAGGGAGGTACGCTGCCACTCCAACGGGCTCTTAAGGACTTGCGTGCCAGCGGCAGAAATGCGGCGGGGGGGGGAGTGCACCCACCCTCGCCCTTAAAGCCATCCCCACCCTTGCCGTTGAACCTTTGAGCCAGCGAGGGTTCGAACTGGTTCAGAGGCCTGTAAAAGGGCCTCCGAACTAGTTCATGCACATCCTTACCAGACACATCATGAGGCTATTCTCATGCACAGCGAAAACCAGGCTCCCTAGGCCTGGTTTCACTGTGCGTGTGAACCATCGGTGGTGGTGAGCCCTCTTAAGTAGCCTGCCGCTTAGCCAGGGTTTGGGGTACGAGCGTGCCAAAAACTGGGCTAATTGATCATGTGTCAGTGCTTCGCACGGCACCGACACACATGCAGCCTCCCGACCAGAGTCAGGAGGCTCCCCATAATGCACCGTGCACTCATGCAGTGCATTATGGGACTTCTAGGGGTCGGGAGCCCCCCAAACCCTGCTGCTCCACACCAGCTCCATGGCTGAGCTGGTAATTGGGTCAAACCTGCTCTCCTCACAGACCCTGTTTTGGCGCTTCACACTTTGTGTGAAGCGCCTCCCTGTGTGAAAGTTTATAGCAAGTTTGGTATTGTACTCCCAGTTAAAGAACATGCAATCCACTTTAACTGATGTAAAGTGGATTGTAAGTTCTTTACATCAGTCGGTTTTTCAGCTTATAGTGAAACTTGAAGCAGAAGAGATTGTAACAACTGAGATCTTGGTCCAGCCTAATCTTTTTAATCGCCTCTTGAATTCCATTTGAGCATCAAGAGCCTCGAAAATAACCAAGAGGAAAGCCATAGAACTGGACCAGTTGCACTACTCTTTGAGACCAAGTAGGCCATCCTGGGCATTCAAAATGTGCAACTGCTCATGAAGACGAATCCCTGGAAACTTACGTTCTACTATATTGGTTAGGAGTTCTAACCAATGTGGAGGGAGGGAGGGAGGGAGGGAGAGAGAGAGAGATTCTCGCCACTGGATTCTTCTTTCCCCTTTCAGTTAATAATAAAGCCAGAGGCACCATTGGGGAAACTTTGTTCTGAAATGATTCCAACTTGGGCCATAAGACTCAGACTTCAGAGCTATATAGAAGCTGTGGGTATAATTTGGTTTCCAAGACTTGTAGAAGTGGAATAACATATTGTCCCTGGTAGGTCCTACACAGTTTCGAGACCCCTGGGGCAAGACTGTTCTGTGTTTAGCCAGGCTTGAAAATGGCCTTTCCAGCAACCAGAAAACAAAATCCCCAGATAGTGGTGTGCGGTTATTTGGCACTTATATAATGCTCTTGAGTGGTCAAAGTGCAACAAATTATCTTGTTGCATTCCTTAAAATACACCTGTAAGGTAGGTCAAGAGGATTATTGCATATACTAGTACTATTTATATACTAATACTCTTCATATACTGCTTTTCAACAAAGTTTCCAAAGCGGTTCACATAGAAAAATAAATAATTAATAAATAAGATGGTTCCCTGTCCCCAAAAGGCTCACAATCTAAATAAGAAATATAAGGTAAACACCAACAACAAGAGAGGAGAGCTGGTCTTGTCATGTCTACACTGGTCTCTGATGGAAGCTCTCTACCTTTCAACTAATGCTGTTGTCTGTTTCCTCTCCTCTTCCTCTTTTCTCCTTT
Organism: Hemicordylus capensis; assembly: GCF_027244095.1. Classification (NCBI taxonomy): domain Eukaryota; kingdom Metazoa; phylum Chordata; class Lepidosauria; order Squamata; family Cordylidae; genus Hemicordylus; species Hemicordylus capensis. Next base: position 163,569,667 of record NC_069658.1, read on the forward strand.
CAGACAACTGTCTACTTTGATGGAGATCAGCTGGTGTGTAAACAAGAAGGAGAGAAACGGAATCGGGGCTGGAGACACTGGCTAGAAGGGGACCGGCTGCATCTGGTGAGGAGGGGACCTCTAAGAAGCTTCTCAGGAAATCTCTAGGAGATTCATGTGGGAATTCTCAGCAGCATAGATCAGGGCAGCTGCCTCCTTTCCAGTTTCCCCCACCCCCAGCCTTGAGGCTGGGCCCATAAGTTATGCATACTTTCTCTGGGGCCAACGGCCACTTGACGCAAACATCCTTCCCAAGAGTTCAAAAGTTGACTTGGCTGAGCTCTGTGGGAGCCACCCATTGTCCTGTCCTGTCCTTGAAATATGACCACAACTCCTGGGGCTTGGGGAAGGGAAGGAACGGATTAATCAAACCACAACATCCCTGTGAATGGTACTCTTTACAGTCTTGGCTTTAGTGCTGGCAGACGCAGTGCATGTCCGTGCATGACTTTGGGGTTTTTTTAGTCACCAGTAATGTTGGTAAGCAGTTTCTGGGGAAACTAGTAAAATTTGCATGTGTTTTTGTCTCTTGCATCCTCCTGAGTTCTGGACTGAGCAACCTATTATCCATGGCATTTTGCCCTCCCTGCTCTGCTGTGTCAAGTATGAGGGGATCAGCACCGTCTGCATGTATGGAGTAGATGGGCTGAGTCAGTACATTGGAATCTTGACACAATTTCCTTCACAGGTACCTGTAGAAAGAAAAGTGGAAATCGGGGTAGGCTGAAGGAGAGAGAGCTGTCCACAGATCCCCAGCTTGCACTCATGCAGAGCGCCTTTCCAGTCAGTGGTGGCAGATTTTGGACTCTGGAAATAAATAAAAAATGTTGCACTGTACTTCAGAGTTGAGCTACAAAATAGGTCACTCTTCTCTTACAATATGAAAGATACAGTGTTCCACAGTTTGTATCATTGTAACAAACTTTGGAATATATAAACATGCCACTCTACAGATGGAAGATTTTATTAATCAGATTACACACACACGCACACATGCACACAGAGAGAGAGAACTGTCTTGCTGTGAAAATGCCTGTACTCAAACTCCCTAATTGCCCAATGTGTTTACTCCCTGGTTTTCCTTGTCAACAACAAATTACAGAAGTTCATTAACTTAATACAAGCTGGCCATCTTCCAGGAGTAAGAGGCAGGTGGAAACTTGCTGAGTACTAAAATGCATCAGAATTAAGTCCCTTCTAAACAATATGTATATTCCATTACCGTCATATATTGTCTTTAGAGTATATGGTTTGAAGGTCTATAATTTTTGAACCATATGTTCTAAAAAGAGGAAGCAATATTTCTTAAGAAAAAGAAATTCTTAATGGAGGTAGTAGTAGACAGATCTAACCTGGGAGTTGCAGCCTACTGGGAAGTTCTCCTGCACACAAGTACCACTTAAATGCATAGGAGCTGTATTCTTGCACAGCTCCTGTTGGTTTTAATGAGGTTTGTCAGCACAAACTGTGGCGCATAGAGTAGTAAGCACTTGGTCTTTGGCTTTTCGGCCTTAGACAACAAGGCGGCTACGAAGCGTTTTTTGAAGCCAGGAGAGGAATCTGGCACTAGATTCCTTTTTAAAACAACAACACAATAACGTATGGGACGGATGCCCCATTTCACGGCATAGGTCAGGAGTGGTGTAGCTATAATTGAGCAGATGGGTTCAGACCCCCCCCAGCTCCATCCCTCCCTATTTTCTTTATTATTTCCTTCACTCTGAGGGGCCGCCAGGGAGAAGGGTGAACACAGGCCCTTTCTCCCCTAGCTATGCCTCTGGCACAGGTGATTATTCTTTCAGAACCTAAAAGGAACCACAGCACACTTGCTTAAAACTACAAAAAAAGAGAGCATATTTTAATTGTTGTACTATCCAGGAGCGGGCCTTTGGACACAGCTGCGAATCTTCTCCCCTACCACACATTCTTTACTTCCCAAAATCTGAAATGGCCACTCACGATGCCTTTCTTGTACTATTTCTGCCATGTGACTGAGTTTTGCTAATATCATGCAGGATTCAAAAGCACCTGAATGTACATGTTAGCCTGTCTAGATTTTCCATTACATTATTTTCCATTACTGTTGTGAGCCAACTTCTAGTTTTCTTATGTGGAAAATGCTCCCAAAGTCCCAGGTCCGGTGGAGTTCTTTCCTTTTCTCCAGCCTCCCTTTCTCTCCTCTTAGCGCATGACTGCAGAGGATGAAGTCTGTGTCCAGGTCTTCCAGAAAGTGAAGTGATCACCATCAGCACCTGCCTGGTATGGAGTGCTGACATCTGGATACAAGAGGCATTAGTCCAGAAACAGAAACAGAATCAGCTAAGCAATCAGCTTCTTACCTTGTCCTAATTCTTTTCTTTTGGATTAAAATAATACAGGTGACCAATGCTTCTGGGTGAATATGTGTGATTTTTAATGGTTATCTATACTGGTTTTTATATTACTAAGTAACAAGACACTTGCTGGGTGACCCTGGGCCAGTCACCTCTCTCTCAGCCTAATCTACTTCACAGGGTTGTTGTGAGGAGAAACTTAACTATGGACACCACTCTGGGCTCCTTGGAGGAAGAGCAGAATATGTGGTGTGTGTTTTTTTTTTTTTTTAATGTGGACAACGTACTACTCACCATCTTCTGTCACTCAATACGTTACTTCCGCATCTCATGCTAATACCCTAAACTGTGGCCTTCTTCTGAGGCAGAAAAAATGTGACTAGCTAATGCTGCTCAATAAACTAATAATAATTTTAAAATCCCCTCATATGAAGGAGAAGGCTAAGCTAGACCTTGTCGCATCTTGTCTTCTGTGTGCAGGGCCAAGGAATTGGTTTGGATGGAGAAACATTCAATGGTGTGAGTCTTCTTGTGCAGCCTGGACACAGGTTTATCTCCTCAGCAAACCCAAGGCAAGAGAGCCCAGGGATTCATAAACTATGATCGTCAGAAATCTTGGTATGATCGTCAGAAATCGTCAGAAATCTTAGCAGAGATTGATCGTCACCGATCGATTGATCGGTGATCGTCAGAAATCTTAGCAGAGCCCTGGGATAGGAGGTCTTCGTCTGCCCTCGGATGGCTCTCCTGTAAACTTGGGCAGGAAAGTCTAGTTTTCTTTGTTCAGAAACCAAATCAAAGTATTTGGCAGCCGAAAGTATTGTTTTGATGGGGATATCTTAACCAGGGAGGGAGAGAAGAAAGGGATAAGTTGGGAGGGGTAAGTATTTGGAATGACAAAGGCATGGGGCAGGCAGTGGGAGAGGGTAAGGGAATGTAGTTTCAAGTGGCAAGGAAATCCTTTCAGAATAAGAGCTCTGGCATCCCAGGCAGGAGGAGGGAGGAGGAGCAACTTCTGACAAAGGAAGTTCCCTGCGTAAGAAGGTCGGAAAAGGCAATGAACTGAGAATTCAGTCATTTCAGTTCACAAAGCAGGGGTGTTGGAGACTGATGCCAAGTGAGCAGAAATCTTGTACATGGTTTGAGGAAAGCCACACAGTCAACTCCTGTACCTGCTCTCGGAGTGAAACTGGGGCTATGTAGCTTTTGATTGCTATACAAGGTTGCGAAAGGGGTCCTGTCTACAGCTGCCTTTCTCAGGATGGACCCATCTTCATACGGATTGCTCTAGTGTTTCATGAGAGCAGGTTCTGTACTTATTTGTGCCCATGCTGTGTCAGCACGTCTGTTCTTTCTAGATTTTAGCAGTTCAGTTTAGTACTTCATGAAAATGGTACTAACCTTACTATGATCTCCCTGAAAATAATGGCTGTTCTGGGCAAACATTTCAGTTCCTTCTAGCTATCTCACCTAGAGCTCTGTCCTCCCCATTTCCCACACTTTAAATCTAATTGTGTATGTACTTTGTTCATCAGACAGATTTAGTTCCCCCTTCGCCAGTCCCACCCCTTCCTATTAAAAACAACAACCAGAACATTGCGATCCAGCAAAACTGAGATTTTAAAATTGCTGCTAAATATGATTTGCTGAATCTCCCCTGCCCCCCCCCCCCCGCTTTCCCAGAACAGCCTGATGAACACTAATATCTCTAAGCACTGCACAGGGACAAATGATTAGGAAATGCAAAATTAAGGATCTCTAAAGGGGTAGAAGGGAGATCACTGATGCAGCACATCCTTAATTAAAAGGTGGTGTTTTTATTGATATTTTGGAACTGCGGTTCTTACTTCAATCACTCTTCTTGGCTCCTGATATGATTGCAGATCACATTTTGACTTTTAAGTTAGCCCAGAGTGGTGTTCAAGGCTATTTACTGAAATTCTGCAAGGGCAGAACTTGGTATTGGGTAATTCAAATTCTTGAGCTTCTCTTCTTTCAGTCTTTAAAAGCAAGTTTCTAGCCCCAATGATCTTAAAATGTGTTTGAAACTGTGTGTGGCAGTTTCAAATGAAATTTTAGAAGCCTAAGGTACTGACGAATAATATATCTAGTAGTCACTAGTGGGGAAGAGGGCTAGCAAAAACAGGAAAAAGCATTGCAAAATTGTAACTATTGCAAAATATTGTATGTAAAACAAAATATTAAAATGTGATATACAATAGCTTTGTATAATGTGTGCAGATCACAGAAATCAGCTTTGAAAATAATTTAAATAGACTGGATGCAGAACTGTATTTTTATTTTTCGTGTGGAGGGCACACTTCTCTGGCTTTGATTACATGTCAAAGCCAGAGAATTGTGGCTTCCACACTAACAATAAAATAAAAATACAATTCTGTATTCAATCAGTCCGACCTCTCCAAAGCTGATTTCTAACAAATGTATGGCTGATTACTTCCTAATATGAACTGTGCTACCTTCTGTTAATCTGAAAGAAAAGGATGCTCATGTTGCACAATGCACAAAGCTCTGCTCCATCACAAGATAAGGCTATATATTATCTGACTTTTAAGCAGCTGAAGGAGGATAAGAGACTATTCAAACAATCTGTACCAGCACGTTGTCATTTGAGTTCTCTGCTATGAATCTTCTTCAGCACTCTATTTTAGCCAAAGGGCCCATGAAGTCCAGGATGTAGAATCAAATATTTTCTCAAGGTACATTACCTAAAGGTGGCTAGGTGCTCAATGATATTACAGGCTCTGAGATGAGAGCAGCTGAGTCAGTGGCAGTCGGAAGCCTGCCAGACCCATTCGCCTGCTGTTCTAGGCTGGATGGGGACAAACAAGCTAAACTTAATCCTGACCAAAGTGCTCTGTGTTGGTAAAACTGATTGAGTGGCAAAATAAATTTGCTCTTAGAGGGGGTTATGCACGCACGCACGCACGCACCCTACCTGAGAGACAATGTTCATAGCTTGGTTGTAGCCCTGGACCTTACACTGACCTTGGAGACCCACGTGGCGATGATGTGCAGGAGAGCCTTTTACCAACTATGGCTGCTTTACCAATTGCAACTCTACTTGGGAAAATCGGATCTGACCCCAATCACTCATATCTTGGTGACATTTGGATTGGATTACTACAGTGCACTCTACATGGGGGTGCCCTTGAAGACAGTTTGGAAGCTTCAGTAGTCCAGAATGCTGTCGCAAGGATGCTCATGGGTGCTAGTTGCTTCATGACTGTTATACCCTTCTGTGGTATCTTCTGTAATGAGACAGGGGTTACTCTATGTTTTCCTGGGATCTACCCTCAGTAGAGGGATTGCTCTGATCCCAATTTAGGAGCACACTGCTCCTTCGAGGTAGGCTGCCACCAGTTGAAGACTGATCTGAAGCCACTGACCAGGCTTAGACATGGCTTCCACAAATGAACTGTCTGGCTTGGAACCTACAGGCACTGTACAGTTGGAGTCCACACAACCCAGCTCTAGACAACAATATATGGTTCTGAAAACAACTCAGCAGTAGTGCATGACAATACAAGGCACATGGGGGAGAGTTTTGCAAGTTACCCTCCAGAACCTTTTAAACCAGACTGAAGCCACTTCTAAGTATATGCAATTTATTAAATAAGTGTCGCACACAGGATAAGGAATTGGGGGAAATAGGGGAAACTGGAAGTAAAGAAAGGCACACAAGAATTCAAAAGAAAATACAAAAGCATTAACTAACTAGTACTGAGTTTTACCTTAGTCCAGTAGCAGGCAGGTACTTGGCTGAGAGAGCATTAATCTCTACAGTATCTCCCCTGGAACACCCGTTAGCAGATGGAAGTTGGTGAATGCTGGCCAGCCCCAGCTTTTATAGCCATTTTAGAGGGAGAAGACTTTCCTCCTCTTCCCAGGATAGACAGCGCTTGGATCCAGTGAGAAGGCAAGGCACATCTCTGATGTCACACTGGTTTCGGGCCAGCTAGGATTTGAGATTTCCACTCCAAACTGGAGGTTCCTCCTTCTTAACAGGCCTAAATTTACATGTCTGGAAATGGGTTCGGTTTGAGCAGGTTACCTATTGTGGAAAAGGGTTTAAGTCTGTACCTTGATGGCCCTGTCCCTTCAATGATAGAAGTAAGAGACCATCCTCATTCAGTAACAAAAGGGAGTAATGTCCCCTTTTCGGAGCACGCAGTGTTGAGTGGAATGACAAGGCATTCTTGAGCGAAGATGGAGATCTGTGTTTTGTCATATTTTCACTGGTTCCCAGTTTGCTTCCAGGCTAGATTCAAAATGCTGATTTTGAACTAAAAAGCCCTAGGCTTTCTGTCAGACTGTGTTTGCCCGTATGAACCTACCAGGGACCGACATTCTACATTTCAGGTCCTGCTTGTGGCCCCATCATTGACTGAGATCTGATTGGCAGAAACCAGAAATAGGGCCAGTTCCTTTGTGGCCCCTTGGCTTTGGAATGCCCTCCCCTAAGAGCATCACCAAGCCCCCCTCCCAAGGGTTTCTAAAGAAGATCATATTTTAGTTTTTATTTATTCTTTGATTCTAGTAGGTTTTTAAATTGTAAATTTGGTTTTAACTGGGTTTTGTTTTTAACTGAATGTTATTAATTTTAGATTGTTTTATTAGTTTTATTGTTTTTATGAGTTGTCCCAAGTAGTATACTGCAATGGAGCAGTGAGATACAAATATTTTAAATAAATAAATAGACTAACAGTGACCCACTGAGTCATCAGACAGCCTGTTGTAGGATGGCCATGTCAGGCAGCAGAATTAGGACACCATTAAGGATGGCAGATTTTACTCTTTTTTCTTTCTTTCCATTTTTTATTTTAATAAGACAATACATAAACATAAATAGTAAAACTGATACATAATGACATCCATTAACCATCCTTCCAGATATGTAAATAATTAGATGGAGGAGAATGACTAAAATTATCTTGATTTGTGAACAGAATAAAATCTGACCATATCATTAAAAATCATTAGAATTAGCTTGACCTGCGGCAGATTCTACTCTTTAAAAAGAAGCTGCCCATGAAGCAGCCATTTTAAATTAGGATAGCATCATCTTGAACAAAATAGAATTGTGACAGAACTTGTGATAGCAAGCGTGACTTGCCCCCTTTGCTAAGCAGAGTCCACCCTGGTTTGCATTTGAATGAGAGACTACATGTGTGAGCACTGTAAGATATTACCCATAGGGGATGGAGCCGCTCTGGGAAGAACATCTGCAGGCTTGCATGCAGGTTCCAAGTTCTGGCATCTCCAAGATAGGGCTTAGAGAGACTCCTGCCTACAGCCTTGGAGAAGTCGCTGCCAGTCTGCGTAGACAATGCTGAGCTAGATGGACCTATGGTCTGACTCAGTATATGGCAGCTTCTTATGTTCCTAATGGTGGGAAGTATGTGCACATCCACAATACCATCCTGGAAGTGCTGATAATGGAACTGGCCCAGGGGTGTTTGGTCAGCACCCGAGTGTTTGGGCTCTGTGGGGAAATTAGCTGTTAAAGGGGGTCAGCTCCACTAGTTTTAATTTGTACAAACGTTTGGACTCAAGAAATGACTGGATTGAGACAGGTCATAGTTTCAAAAATAAAAGAAGCTAACTTGATAAAGAGGCATCTTTTAACGTGGTGATTCTCTTTATTTACCAGAAAGAGAGTAACTGGCCCTATCCACCCCCAGCACAGTACCTCCAGTGACTGTTGCTGGTGTCTATCTTATGTTTCTTTTTATATTATGAGCCCTTTGGGGATAGGGAGCCATCTTATTTATTTATTTCTCTGTGTAAACCAACTACCCTGAGCCATTTTTGGAAGGGTGGTATAGAAATCGAATAAATAATAAAATAATAAAAAATAATTTATTTGAGGGAGGGGGAATACAGGAAGAGAATCGCGTGGTTAAGCCATAAAATATGTTACTAAGCAGATTAACTATGGTAAGACGTCTCTAACTTTAAAGAGTAATAAAGTATGTTTCTAAATAAATCAACTTCAATGAAGCGTTTTAGCTTAGAGTCTTAATTGTGTAAGATTCCAGGTGGGCAAGAGAAAGGCTTGAGAGAGAGATAGGAGTAGTTTGGATTTAAGAGATAGATGGGGGCCCAAGAGCAGGGCAAGCATTCACCTTCATCTGATGTGGATGACGGGACTTTTGGGCTGCAGAGTCTCGCTCCTCAGCATGGTGGGGAAGCAGGAGAGTGTGGGGATTAGTAGAGGGAGAGGTGCCCAAAAGGAGAGTTTATCCATGGGTCCAGCTTCCTATGGGTGCAAAGAAAGCTGAATGGATTGGCACAAGGACCAATCCAGATAGTGGTGCGAAAAGCTGGACACTCCCTGGTGTGGTGGCGGGTGAGAAGCCTATCGCCCAAGCTGGTAGTGATTTCAAGCTCTAAGCTCTTTGTAGGTTGCAAGAGAGCATATGAAATGCTCAATGGAGCCCCAAGTATAGCATACGAGGGGGCATGGAGATTGCTTGGAGCATCCCATGTAGTCTCAAGTGAGAGGCCCAAGGGCGCACGAAAGTTACTGGTTGGAGTCTCAAGTTGCAAGTACAAGGGAGCACATGTTGCAATGGAGTCCCAAGTAAAAGGCACGAGGGAACACACTGGGTCATGGAACTGGGAATACTTATATCCTGAAACATTCCTTGGGGGCACATTTGCTGTCTAGAATTGTCCGGGTGGACCTGCACAGAATGCATTGTTTCTGAACACTCTTTTCCTGGTGTAACAACAGCAGTGTGCCTTTTGCAAGTAAGGCTGTTTGTGATGAAAGAGTATGCAGTGTCAGGATGGGCTTTCCAATAATCCTTTCAATAGTTTCAATGGGTACACCTCTAGGTCTACGTCAGACTCATTTTCTTTCTGGTGGGGGAGACCACTGTCTCACTGCCTTATCTACTTTTCTTCCTGCTTGGCTTATCTCCGGTGAAAGGAGGATAGACAGAGGTGAGGTGGTTCACTCTTAAGTTTAGAGTGGCCTAGGATGCCAGTTAACTCGCTATAGTTAACTCTCGAGTCTACTTAGCTGGGCCTCCCACATAGGGAGAGGGGGGTGCATCTTGATCCCCATCCCAATTTGCTTTGTTTGTAGCCAAATCTAGGGGCGACTAGCCCACTGCCAACTAAGTGACCTGTCCCTATATATACCATAAACTGAGCACTCGCGTTGCTGTGAAGCTCCTGAGCATACCCCAAGTGCAATCTGCAAGCCTGGAGACGCAACTGCAAACTGGGAGGCCCCTGGTAGCCAGGCAGAATAAGCGCAGCTGACAACAGTGCTTCCTCGATAAGAGGAATCTTGAGAGTAGCTGGGATTTCTGAAGTAACATCTTTTTTTTGCCTCCAGTGCCAACAAAGCTAAGGCTGGAACTGCAAGCCACCAATGGACTGAAACAGTGTATCAAATGTGTAATGGTTTAGCACTGGTTTGGCAGGTGTTGTTTGTCTGGTCTCCACAAACAGCAGAAGGGGTAACAAAAGGGACCTTGACTTTTAGTGGTTCGGGGCTGCAGGCAGTAGGGAAGGGCAGCCACATGTTTGAACAACACCCTGCCCCCCAACACACATGCAGATCACGGCACACAGAAAACGAGTATGTCACCTGGACTTGGACCCGTCTCCCCAATATCTAATTTGCTGAAGCCAGGGAGGGGTTTTTTTGTCTAGAGGAACATGCAGTCATGTGGTCCCCCGCCCAGTGTCTGAAGCAGGGGCGGAGCCACCATTGGGCGAACGGGTTAAAAGAACCCGGGCCGTTGCCAATCAGGGGCCCTGATTCGCAGCCCCGACATCAGATGCAGGGGTACTGGTTTTAGCTCCGTTCAGGAGTTAAATGGCCGCTCCTGGCTGCGCCGCGAACGCAACGCCAGCTCCAGCAGCCCCTTCGGGAGTTAAATGGCCTTAAGGGCAGGGAAGAGCCGCTCCTGGGTGTGCCACAAACGGAGCCCCAGCCCTGGCCTAGCTCCTGAAGGGGCCATCAGGAGTTAAATGGCCGGTGCTACAAATGCAGCACCCACCAGACTCCAACTCCCACATGGAGCCACGTGGCTCCGTTTGGGAACCAGACCACGCCCCCCCCACGTCTGATGTCAGACACGGGGGGTGGGGTAAGCGGGGCTGCCGCTGTGGACGGACACGGTCCGCTGGCAATCAGGCTCCACGCCTGGTCTGAAGTAATACTGTTAAGTAAGAGGTTTACCCTTTAATCTACTGTTTGTGTCAACCAGGCCTAAGAGCAGGGGGGAGGTAGGTTCGGTTCCTCCAACAGCCCCTTCAGGGGCCATTAGACTTCAACTAGGATCCAGATGTTTTGAAAGACCATAGCCGTGGTGTGGCATGTCCAGCTACTTGGCAGAACAGGCTGAAGACCATTACGGAACGCCAGCAACCAATCAGAGGCAGAAGCTGAGAAAGAGCTCCGCGTTACAATGAAGGCAGCCGTGCCCGTCAATTCCATCCGTTCCAACAAGAATGAGACTTGCTGTAGAGAGGGCAAACTGATCAAAAAGAGGCAGAGGAGGAGGAGGAGGAGGAAGGCAGTTTGCTCATGAGCTTTGACCACAGCCTTGGTCCATCATAAGGGTATGCTCTTAGCTGTTTTCTCAGAAAAAAGAGCAACCACCACCACCACCCTGGGCTGGGGTACAGGAAAGCCCATCTCTCTCTCACACACACACACACACACACACACACACACACACACACACACACACACACCCCTGCCACAGCTGGAACTGCTCTCCTTCATTTCCTAGGGGAGCCAGCCATACTGCTTTCACCTAGACTGGCTTCTGAGCAAACTGCCAGGCTATTCCAAGGCCACACCAGAAGTTCCGAGTGATCAAGAGACTGACATTTAGTCTAGGAGCATTGTGTACAAAAGGCCGATTTCATGGCAAAGTTCATGAGAGATTACCTCTCTAGATGAAGAATTCCCATGGTGTCCCGTGCCTTCTGTGATGACATCAAGATTGTTGTGTAAAGTGTCATTGAAAAGGTATTTTCACAAGATACAAAATGGGACTATATGATTTCCAGTGATTTTTTGCCCCTTTTTACATACCCCCCCCCCAAAAAGGAGGGGGAGTAATTTTTTACACCAATTTTGAGCCAAGTGGCCGGGATTCTGACCTAGTCCTACTCAGAGTAGACCCAATGAAATAATGGGACTTCATTTACTCACAACAAACTTAAATCTCATTATTTCAGTGGGTCTACTCTGAGTAGATACTGTGGCCATTGTCTATAGTAAGGCTGCAATCTTATATACACACTTTTCCTGGGAGTAAGCCCCACTGAACTCAACAAGGCATATTTCTGAGTAGACATGCATAGGATGGAACTGCTAGAAAACAGTTATGTAACAATAGGACAGGATGAAATTGGATACTTTCCCTTCCACATGTCATCACTAGAGTCAGCAAAATTGTTCACAATAAGCTACTGCATGTAACAATTTAAGGTTGTTCACACAATCATTGCAGCCCAGCAGGGAGGGTGGGGGTGGGGAGGCAAGATCAGCCTTACCTTCTCCCCAGACGATCTGGCTGTTAGTTGCACCGCACGGCTTGCACGCTCATCTAAGCAGTGCGGATCTCCAGAAGCCGGGAAAATGAGTTCCGGCCTCCAGGCATCCCACAATGCATCACGTGAGCAGCATGGTGCATTGAGGGATTGGTGCCCGGCTCTGTGACTCACATGACCTGTATGAATAGCACCACTTGGAGACTTGGAGTAAAGGGCACACTCATGCCCTTTAACCCAGGTAAAAGTCCAGGTAAAAAACTTGGGCTACTGGGGGGAGACAGTGCCGAGATCGGCCTCAATTCTGCTGCTTCATTTGAGCAGCCCTACCCAGGAAAGCACTTATATCGGGCAGCAGTGATATAGGGAGATGCTGAAAGGCAACATCTCATACTGCACGGGAGGAAGCAATGGTAACCCCCTCCTGTATTCTATCAAAGAAAACCACATGTCTCTGTGGGCACCAGGAGTCGATGGCACAACTTTACTTTACTCAGGAAGGGCTACCCACAAGCCTGGTAGGGCTGCTCATGTGTGAATAGCCTTTTTATGTCTTTCACAACGAAGTCCCCAAAATTTTATGTCAGCACAATACAGCCAGATATTGCCAAACAAGATATGTCAAACACAACCCATGACTGGTTCCTGTTTGGCAATGTCCTGTGCATTGCGAAACTTTCAAGTTGCTGTATTGTGCTGACATAAAATTTTGGGGACTTCGTTGTGAAAGTGGTTTGAGATGGCCCAAGGCTTATTTTGGGATATGCGGGACCAGTTCCTTATTCATTCCAACATACATGGGATATTTCTGACTGGGGGTGGGGTGTAGTGTAATTAGTGATGTTCTTTGCAGAAACAAAGCATTGGGTCAGACACTGTGCTACTACATACGTCCTATGGCCATGCGGTGTGTGGTTTGTGGTAGCCCAAGGTTCATTTTGAGATGTAACATCCCCAGTTTCTTAATGCTAAGTGTTCCCGGGGGTATGGTGTATCAATGTGTTTTACATTAAACTAACACTTTCAGCTGGGCTGAATCATCATACATTGGATAGAGGCAAGTCTCCCGGTCATAGAGGTATATGATATGTCATGTATTTTGGGGTGCAGTGGCAGAAAATGTTCTTTTTTCAGGCTGCTCATGCCCTGATTCATCAGGAGATTTAAAGGTCTCCATCTGGCCAGGTGACTATGATTGTTTCTTCAGAAAGGGAAAATGGCAACAGAAGTGTCTGGAAACTCCACCCCAGCCTCCCACCTTGTCGGTCTAATGGGCAAGTAATGGAGAGGAGAGCTGGTCTTGTGGTAGCAAGCATGACTTGTCCCCTTAGCTAAGCAGGGTCTGCCCTGCTTACAAGTGAATGGGAGACCAGAAGTGTGAGCACTATAAGATATTCCCCTCAGGATGGAGCCGCTCTGGGAAGAGCATAAGAAGGTTCCAAGTTCCCTCCCTGGCAGCATCTCCAAGATAGTGCTGAGAGAGATTCCTGCCTGCAGCCTTGGAGAAGCCACTGCCAACAGACAATACTGAGCTAAATAGACCAATGGTCTGACTGGGTATATAACAGCTTCCTATGTTCCAAGTAGTTACCTAGTGCACCCAAAGATGGTTTAGAACAGGGATTCCCAACCTTGAATCTCAAGATGTAGTTGGACTACAAATGTCATCATCCCCAGCTGTGTTGGTCTTTTGAGGCCAGAGATGATGGGAGCTGTAGTCCAACAGTATCTAGGGGCCGAGGAAGTATTCGGAATCCCTGACTTAGAACATGTGTTTCTTGCTCTTACTGAACTTCTGATGTAGCTTTTCAACAGAACGCCAGCATGCTGAGGAATGAAAGCAGCTTGATTGGCTTTCCTAGTGCAGGAATTCTGGAAGTTCATTGGAGGAGCTCTTAATCCACTTGCTTTCCCCAAATGTAGTTTGGATTATTGTGAATTTTGGGCTAGGTTAGTTTTTTTTGCCCCCAAAAGAAAGCAAAAATCCAAAGAGTTCTGTATTGGAATTAGCTTGTCTTGGGTGCTATTAGTACACACTTTCGTAGTATCAGAGACCCAGGAAATCTTAATACAAGATACATCAATTGGTTTTTGTATTTCTAGAATCTGGTGAACCGAATGAAAACTTTATAGTGACTGGATTGTATTGTTTTGGTTTTTTGTGTACATTGTCTTTAGCACCTGGTAGAAAGGTGATGGATGGATAGATTCAATCCACTCAGTTGCAGATCTTTGCATTCAAGAACCCACGACTGTGTGGACAGAGTCCAGTCTATGTAAACTGCTTTGGAAACTTTTGTTGAAAAGCGGTATATAAAAGTTGTTGTTGTGAACTCAGAAGTCCTGGTAGTCTCCTGCTGCCACGAAGCACTCTAAGACTTGCAGAGAACTGGACAATTAGATTGAGTGCTTTAGTCCAAGGTCCCTCTTGTATTGGGCAAATACAAAAATCTGCTCCCCCTTTGCTAATAGACAAGAATAAAACCAATTGTTCTCCCAGGCATCTGCCTGCACATGGAGTTAATTGTTAATTTGGCCAAGCTGTCTTTGAGATGGGTTTGCACCAGTGGGCTTGTTCCGCACTCCCTGCTCCTGCTGGGTTAATAATCCAGCCCTTGGAGACTTGTAAAAAGTAAAGAAGAGAGAAAAATACTTATTAAAATTACTACAGACTAGTTCCATCTGAGGCTTTAAGCTTTTTAGATACACTTTAGAATATTTAAGATGATTACAGAAATGCTTCAATACACCTTGCTGGCTCTAAGGCAGCATTCTTCAAAATCTTAGTTACTCTGTTGCAAAGAAAAGATATTTAGGACAATGCAAAGCACACACACACACAAGCAAAATAAATTCCTGACACACAGTCTGACTAAACAAACTGTTCCCTATGCTGAAACTCCCAAAGCCAAAAGTCCTGGCTTCTTCTCTTTGAACTCACCAAACTCCTGATGAGAATCAAGCCCCTGCAAGACTATCTTCCAAGAATCTACAGCCTCAGCCTAATGCAGCAGACTCCATTATAGCATGTCATCCTTTCATGCTTCCAGCACAGATTTCCTACTTCTTGTTCCCAGAAATTCCAGCAACAGCTCTCTAGGTCCCTGTCATGCCCCCACCTGCGGACTCGGAAGAGGGCAGTAGATATACCGGGAAACAGGGAGATGTCTGAGGGTCAGGTAGGTGATCTGAGCAGAGAGGCATCTGAGATGTGTCAGGGTGAGAGGCTGCTGAGGGAGGAGCCAATGAGGCAGAATGGACTCTGGAGAGAAGGGTTGCAGTCTGAGCAGGAGATTGAACAATCATTGTCTCCCAGACAACGAAGGTGAGAGAAGCATCACTGACAGGTGATGGAGTTGAGAAGTAGCCAGTTATTAGCAAGAAGGCAGCAAGAGACTGACTGAATCTGTGGCAGCTGCCAGGGGTGGTGATTGGGTGTACCTAGCTGTTGGCTATAAATTCTGCAGCTTGTGCTTTGAGCAGACTGCTGGAGACGATGTGTCTAATCAGCCTGGATGACCTTGGTCTGAAAAATCGTGACTTTGAAAGCTAGCCTCCTGAAACTCCACAAAAAAGTCTGGCTTATTAGTGTTGAGGGGAATTGTTGGGCATGGACTACTTATTTTGTATTCTGGGACTGCCTGTTTGTCTGGACTGATTGTTCTTCAGTAAAGCTGAAATCTGAGATGCATTTACAACTGGCTACTGTGTTGAGATTTAGGATCAGTTAATTCAGGTTGGCAGGCTTGTGACAGTCCCACCCACCTGGTGTGCTGACTGGTTGAGCCTTGGAGTTCACCAGCCTGTCAGTCAAGTTAACTTCCTGTTAACTCTTTAGAGGGTGGGGAGGCTGGTCACTACAGCATTATGTCTTATCTTCCATTCAAATGCAAACCAGAGTGGCCCCTGCTTAGCAAATAAGACAATTCATGCTCGCTACCTATGAATATCAGTCAGGATAGCCAAGAACTCAAAGGAGAAGTCCTGCACTTACTATCTCCACTCCTAATGTGTGTAGTGGTCAATAAGACAGAAGCTGCAAAGAGTCAATGCTACTGCAACTCCAACATGTTCTAAGATGTCTAGTAAGGTTTCCACTAATGCTGAAGCTCTTTCCACATTGCAAGCATTTATGTGATTTCTCCCCAGTATGGGTTCCATGGTGTACAGTAAGAGCTCCACTACGGCTGAAGTTCATTCCACACTCCAAACATTTATGTGGTTTCTCCCCAGTGTGGGTTCTTTGGTGTGATATAAGAGAGCCACTCGTGCTGAAGCTCTTTCCACACTCCAAGCATCTATATGGTTTCTCCCCAGTGTGAGTTCTCTGATGTATAATAAGAGTTCCACTCTGACTGAAGCTCTTTCCACACGCCAAACATTTATGTGGCTTCTCCCCAGTGTGGGTTCTATGATGTATAGCAAGATGTTCACTTTGGCTGAAGCTCTTTCCACACTCCAAGCATTCATATGGTTTCTCCCCAGTATGGGTTCTATGGTGTACAGTAAGCTGCCAACTCTGGCTGAAGCCTTTTCCACACTCCAAGCATTCATATGGCTTTTCCCCAGTATGAGTTCTATGGTGTTTATTCAGATGTCCACTCGTGCTGAAGTTCTTCCCACACTCCAAACATTCATATGGTTTCTCCCCAGTATGGGTTCTATGGTGTGCAGTAAGAGCTCCACTTCGGCTGAAGTTCATTCCACACTCCAAACATTTATGTGGTTTCTCCCCAGTGTGGGTTCTTTGGTGTGAAATAAGAGCACCACTCATGCTGAAGCTCTTTCCACACTCCAAGCATCTATATGGTTTCTCCCCAGTGTGAGTTCTCTGATGTATAGTAAGAGCTCCACTCTGGCTAAAGCTCTTTCCACACTCCAAGCATTTATGTGGCTTCTCCCCAGTGTGGGTTCTATGGTGTATATTCAGATCTCCACTTGTGTTGAAGCTCTTTCCACACTCCAAGCATTCATATGGTTTCTCCCCAGTGTGGGTTCTATGGTGTACAGTAAGCTGTCCACTCTGGCTGAAGCTTTTTCCACACTCCAAGCATTCATATGGTTTCTCCCCAGTGTGGGTCCTATGGTGTTTATTTAGACGTCCACTTGTGCTGAAGCTCTTTCCACACTCCAAACATTCATATGGTTTCTCCCCAGTATGGGTTCTATGGTGTATATTCAGATCTCCGCGTGTGCTGAAGCTCTTTCCACACTCCAAGCATTCATATGGTTTCTCCCCAGTGTGGGTTCTATAGTGTTTATTCAGACCTCCACTCTGGCTGAAGCTCTTTCCACACTCCAAGCATTTATGTGGTTTCTCCCCAGTGTGAGTTCTATGGTGCTTATTCAGTTCTCCACTTTGGCTGAAGCTCATTCCACACTCCAAGCATTTATGTGGTTTCTCCCCAGTGTGGGTTCTATAGTGTATAGTAAGAGATGCATTCTGGCTGAAGGTCTTTCCACACTCCAAGCATTTGTGTGGTTTCTCCCCAGTGTGGGTTCTACGGTGTTTATTAAGATGTCCACTCTGACTGAAGCTCATTCCACACTCCAAGCATCTATGTGGTCTCTCCCCAGTGTGGGTTCTCTGATGGATAGTAAGAGCTCCACTCTGCCTGAAGCTCTTTCCACACTCCAAGCATTTATGTGGCTTCTCCCCAGTGTGGGTTCTATAGTGTATATTCAGATCTCCACTCTGCCTGAAGCTCTTTCCACACTCCAAACATTCATGTGGTTTCTCCCCAGTATGGGTTCTATGATGTCTAGTAAGGGCTCTATTTGTGCAGAAGTTCTTTCCACACTCCAAACATTTATATGTTTCCCCCCCTACATGCATTTCTCCCTGAGGTTGAAAGCTTGGTTCAGATCATAAGCTTTCCCTGTGCAGAGTGCACATAGGAAAAGCTCTTTCTTTCTGCATTATTTGTTGGATTCTAAGCTGAAGAGCAGAGGATCCATTCCTGTCTTTCCATTTTGCTCAAGTTCTTTGTCTCCCAACAATCCTCCGCTGTGTTCCCCCTGCCCAACTCTTCCTCTCCGAACTGTCACCTGAAGAAGTGAAGAGAGAAAACCGGTCAGAGGCTGGGATAGAAAATGAGCCTTAAGGAGATGGTATGGGAAGAAATGGTGGAAATGCAAATGAAGTTTATCAGCTTCCTTCCATATTTGATGACTATGTTATTACTCTAAAAGCCATTGTACTCAGATTAACTAAAGAATGGAAAAGATAATGCAAATAGAACTGGCTTTAGATCCTCTTTAATTTTGTATCACATGAAATATTTACCCAAGGTGTGTATTGTATGCCAACTTCAGCAGAGGGAAAGAGCCCTCTGTTGGTGGCACAGCTGCAGCCCAGGAGGAGGGCCCAAAGGGTCCTGACTCAGCACTTCCTGCTGGGTCCTGCATCATTTCCTGGGCTGTCGGTATAAAACAGCACGCTGCCCTGGGCTCTGTAACACCAGCTTCAGCAGAGAGAAGAGGAGAAAGGAGGAGAGAGTTCCACCCGCTCTGGAAAATGGTGAGTAAAGCTTGTGGTAAGTGCGAACAGCTGAGCTCCTGCTTTCCTGGGGCTCTGTCTCTCTTTGAGAGCAACCTTGTTGGTGGCAGAGCTGCAGCCCAGGAGGAAGGCCCAGAGAGTGCTGACTCAGCCGTTCCTGCTGAGTCCTGCATCGTTTCCTGGGCTGGCAGTATAAAACAGCATGCTGCCCTAGGCAGTGCTGGCGCTGGTGAGCTTGCCACAGAAGGGAGCCCCTTTGGGAACCTCAAGGGCAAGGGAGTAATTTTTAAAAAGCTGTTTTAATTACGTGCCTGAGTGAGGATGTGAACCTGGGGAGAGCTGGGGGTGCTTCAATTAGAGAGAATATGGGTAGGGGAAGGTATGGCGTGGGGTCTCACTTACATCAGAAGAGGGGAAGAGTGGTTCAACATCTTATTGCTCTCCCTTCTTCTGGTTGTTCCTATAATGGGAGGGTTCCTGGCTGCTTTACCAGCCTGTCCTTTGGCCTGCTGGTGCTGCTGTTTAGTGCCAGGTCAGTCCAAAATAAGATCTCTATTATCCATGATTTAATTCTGGAGGAAGGGGCTAACCTGGTTTGTATTACAGAGACCTGAGTGGGAGAGATTAGTCTTTCGCAGCTGCGTCCACCTGGATATTTAGTACAACATCAGCATAGGCTGGAGGGCCGGTGGGGGTCACTGTAATTTATAAAAGCTCTATTTTCCTCTCTAGGGCCCCTTGTCCAAGTGAGTGCCAGTTCCGAGTGCTTGTCCCTGGTGTTGGGCTCTCGGGAGAGTGGGGATTCTGCCCCACTTCCAGTCCAATGCTCACCAGGGTGGCAAGAGGGTATACAGCTGCCCTGTGGGACCGGTTTTAAGTACAGTGCTGGTGGGGGAAGTGGGTCGGGGGGTAAGAGCACCCTCCCCGAACCTTAAAGGTAACCCCCCCCCGTGCCCCATCGCCACCAGTTCTACCTTGGGTCGAACTGTGCACACCCCTACCTGTGGCCAATATTCCCTTCCTGGGCAAGGTGGTTGAGCATCCCATGGCTGACCAGCTCCAGACACTCTTGAAGGAAACGGACTATCTAGATCCATTTCAATCAGGCTTCAGGCCCGGCTTTGGAACAGAAACTGCTTAGGTCGCCCTGTGGGATGACCTGTGCACAGAGAGAGACAGAAATAGTGCAACCCTGTTAATTCTCTTGGATCTCTCAGCAGCTTTTGATATCATTGACCATGGTATGCCTTTGGATAGGTTAGCCAAGTTGGGTGTGGGAGGCACTGCTTGGAGGCGGTTTCTCTCCTACCTCGGGGACCATTCCCAAAAGGTGGTGCAGGGGGACTACTGCTCAACACCTTGGCAGTTATGTTATGGGGTTCTGCAAGGTTCCATTCTTTCCCCTAGGGAGAGGTCATGAGGAGATTTGGCTTGCAGATGACACTGAGTTGTATCTCTCTTCTTTATCAGACACAGGTGAAGCGGTGACTGTCCTGAATCGGTGCTTGGATGCAGTAAATAAGCTGAGACTCAGTCCAGACAAGACTGAAGTACTGTTGGTAACTGGTTCTTCTGCCCAGATGAATGATGTTCAGCCTGTTCTAGATAGGGTTGCACTCCCCCTGAAGGACCAGGTTTGCAGTATGGGGGTGCTCATTGATTCAGCATTGTCACTAGAGGCCTAAGTGGCCTCTGTGGCTCAGAGCACTTTTTATCAGCTTTGGCTGATATGCCAACTGTGACTTTACCTGGACAGACATAGCTTGGCCACGCTTACGCTCTGGTAACCTCTCGCTTAGATTACTGCAGTGCGTTGTACGTGGGGCTGCTTTTGAAAACGGTCCGGAAACTGCAGCTGGTACAAAATAGGCCTACAAGATTGTTAACTGGGACTGGATGTGTTGATCACATTATGCCAGTGTTTCGTCAGCTGCAATGGCTCCCCATCAGTTTCCGGGCCCAATTCAAAGTGCTGGTTTTAACCTTTAAAGCCCTAAATGGCTTGGGACCGGTGGTTATCTAAGAGAGCGCCTTGCCCCATATGTTCCTACCCGTACCTTGAGATCTTTTTCAGAGGCCCTCCGTCTTCGTGAGCCCCTGCCAAACAAGGTGAGGCGGGTGGCTACCAGGGATAGGGCCTTTGGGTGGTTGCAACCTGTTTATGGAATAGCCTCTCCAGTGAGGTTCACCCACTTTCATCACTTTGTTCTTTTAGATGCCAGGTAAAGACCTTTTTGTTCACACAGATCTTGTCCACCTGCAGCTTCAAACCCATGGAAGTTGTTCAATCTAGATTCCTTTGTGCCATATTCCAGGTGCCTAGATGTGTTTCGAATGCCATCCTAAGCTTAGCGGTGGGTCCAACCAGAGCCAAGGCCCAGGGGTGGCTTCACACATTTAATTACTGGCTCAAATTATATTTTTGCCCTCAGGGCCTGGCCCCCCTGGTATTAAAAGAGGAGTTCCATTCCAATTGGTGTAAGAGCCTTCATGACAAATTGGGCAGATATGGCCTCTCTCCACGATATCTACTGTGATTGGGACATGATGCCACCAAATAAATTAATAAACAATGTATTGTGGATACAGAGAAGCAATCTGATTTCAGTCTTCTTAACCTTAGTAACATTCCAGGTGGCTTCTCATACTACCCTCAGCCAGTGGTGTACCTTACAGATGTGACCACTCTAAACCAGAGGAGAGCGTTCTACCTGGCGCGGTTTAGTGCCCTGCCTTCTGTCATTCTGGATGGTAGATTTAAGAGAATACCGCTCAGGAACCGGCTATGTCCATGTGGTTCGGGCAATATCGAGTCCATCTCACATGTGCTTTTATACTGTTTATATTATAGGGACTTTTGCATTGCCTGGATTGAACCACTTATAAAAAGAATGCCAGGTTGATCAGAAGAGTATTACACTTCCTTTCTTCTGGCAGACCAGTATACAGCAATTACAGTTGGGGTAGCAAGATTCTGTGCCACAGTATGCAAACTGAGACGGGCGCAGTTGATGAATTAGACCTCTGTATATATATGTTGTGATACTCTATCACTCAGTCCTGTTTTTGATTTTATTTTACTCTAATTTTGTCCATTTAATTTTTTGATTGCTGGTCACGAACTGTAATAATAAAATTCATTAAAACATACAATAGGAACATAGGAAACTGCCATATACTGAGTCAGACCATTGGTCTATCTAGCTCAGTATTATCTTCACAGATTGGCAGCGGCTTCTCCAAGGTTGCAGGCAAGAATCTCTCTCAGCCCTATCTTGGAGAAGCCAGGGAGGGAACTTGAAACCTTCTTTAAATCATAACAGACCAATAAAAGGTAAAAATACAATACAAAACAGCTTAAAAACTCATTTTAAAATTCATTAAAAATCAGAACAAATCTGAAAACCCAAATTAAAAAACCCAAATTTAGGCCTGTGTGAACAAAAAGGTCTTTACCTGGCGTCTAAAAGAACAAAGTGACGAAGTCAGGCGAACCTCGCTGGGGAGGCTATTCCATAAACAGGATGTAAACACCAAAAGGCCCTCTCCCTGGTAGCCACCTGCCTCACCTTGTTTGGCAGGGGCACATGAAGAAGGAGGGCCTCTGAAGATCTCAAGGTATGGGTAGGGACATATAGGGCAAGGTGCTCTCTCAGATAACCACCTGTTCCTAGCCATGTAGGGCTTTAAAGGTTCAAACCAGCACTTTGAATTGGGCCCGGAAACTGACTGGGAGCCAGTGCAGCTGACAAAGCACTGGCATAATGTGAACAAAACATCCAGTCCCAGTTAATAATCTTACAGCCCTATTTTGTACCAGCTGTAGTTTCCGGGTTCAAAGGCAGCCTCAAGTACAATGTATTGCATTGTACAACCTCTCTCTTATATTTGTTTCTTTGAAGTGTTAACATAAGAAAAGAAAAGAAAAGAAAGAAAAGGGAAGGGAATGGAAGGGAAGGGAAGGGAAGGGAAGGAGTCTTAGTTCCATGAACAACCAGCTGTATGTTCTCTGGGTGCAAGATTTAGAAAGCCAGACTGAGACATGGATGGATGTGGCAGGCAGGGCCCCATCTGTGTCAATCTAGTCTCTCAAGCTAGCAGCTACCCAGGCTCCATGGGTGGATGGGCAGGGAGCACCATCAGGATTTCATTTTATTGTCTGGAAGCCACAGGTTCTTTTGAAGGGAATCTGGAAAGGGGTTGGAGAGACCAGACAAATGTTCGGATGGAACAGGAAATAACCTTCATATTTTCTTACTTTGAAAATAACAGGTTTTCCCTTTCTCCATACCTTGGAAATAGCCGTATTATCCCTTTGTACAATCACCCTCAGTCCAGAAGAGGGCTCACACCATGTCCCAGGTGGCTCAGGGCAATAGCTTGAATGTTCCTGCAGCACCAACATCTTTTAAGGACCTTGCATGGCTGGCCTCATTCTCCTGCCTTCTCCTCACAGTCATTCTGTCCCACATGGGTCTTCTGACGGTCCACCCAAGTGCCAGCTCTTCTCCCCTTCCACCATTCCCTCCTCCTCTTCCCCACTTTCTTTCCAACTGTCCTCAAGTGCCCTGCTCCAGAGGTGCTCTTAGGGCCAGGCCACGGGGATCTGGCCTGGTTCTCTGCCACCTGGTGTGTGTGTGTGTGTGTGTGTGTGGTTTGAGTAGTGCCAGCAGCAGCAGGCCGCAGTAGTGAATGGGGGGCAGGTGGGAGTGGAAATGATGGGGCTACGCTGCTGCAGCCATGCTGTGTGCTCCAGCAGCAGCAGCAGAGCGGGACCTGGGAGCGGCCACGGGGTGCGACCTCTCAAATATAAAGTTTACCTCTTCTTCCATCCATGTCTTTGTCTGGTCTCTGCAACCCATTCTCAGATTCCCTTGGAAAGAACCTGTGGCTTCCACCACCTGCCATTGTATCCCACTGGGAAATTCCTCCATTTGCAGTACCGGTACTTCATGTTTGCATATCTTGAACATCTGATAACAATCTCCCCCAGAGTGGTCTTGAAATCCCTCAGACTAGTTAACTTGGGGAATTTCAGCATTGGCTCTGAGGCACCCTCATCTCATGTGACGAGGATTTCATGGCTTCCATAAGTAGGCCCTGACTAACATCATCATACAGACTTCTTAGAAGCTTGGCTATTACTGTTTATATGTCACATTTCCAAATCGGCAGGGCCTGGCTTTCTTCTTTGATACTTCTTTTTAAAAGTTCTTTTTACATGTATATCCCCTCTGTGGAACCCAGGTTATGTTTCTTCCCACAACAACCCTGTGAGGGAGGTTAGGCTGAGAAAAGCGACTGGCCCTGAGACAGCCAGTGAGTTTCATGCCTGAGGGGGATTTGAATTCGGGTCTCCCTGTTCCTAGTCCAACACTCGAACCACTATGCCACACGGGCTCTTTTGCACAGAGCCCCTTTCCTGGTCAAAAGACAAGACTGGAGCCACTTTGCCTTGAACAGGGAAAGACAAGCAGCAGCTGGCTGGGGGGTGCGCGGGTGTGGGTGTGTGCATGATCAGCCCTCCAGAAAGGAGGCACCCTCCTAGTGTAGCTGCAGGTAGGTGCGTCTCCGTCTCTTGGACTCCCATGTGGCTGAGAAGTGGCTGACTGCTAGGAAGCCCCAAGCCCCTGGCCACCTCCTGGGCACTGCGCTTGGTAGCCTGCCAGAGCAGCAGGCCTGCTGCAGATCAGCTGCCAAGGCTGCATCTGGTCTGGGGAAGAGAACCAGCTTCTCTCAGTCCGGTTACCCCCGGGGCCCCAGCACAGGGGACATCAGAACATAAGAAGCTGCATTGTACAGACTCAGACCCCTGGTCCATCTAGCTCACTACTGTCTACCCCAGGCCGCTGGGGAGGCTATCCCAGGATGTGCTGACGACGCAGTGGCGCCTCCATGCCCGGTCTCACAGCAGCATGCCAGCTCGCCACTGTGCCTGCCCACCCGCTTCTCCGCCCACTCGCCAGGGCCAGCTCTCAGCCCCGAGAGCAGCAGAGGGCTCGGGAGCAATGGCCAGCAGCCGGGGGGGAAATGGCTGGCAGTGCCCAAGGGCAGCGCCTATGCCCCTGCCACCTTGCTGCCCTGTCCCCCACTCCTGCTGCCCTGTCCCCCAGCCAGCTTACCAGGGTCAGCTTACAGCCCCGCAACCTGTGGGGCAAGGAGACGGGGGCTGCCAGGGAGGCAAGGAGGGCAAGCAAGCATGTAAATTAAATTTTAAAATGAATAAAACCAAAATTATTGAACAATTACATATTGGTTAGTTTTAATTGGGGGTTTTGTTGGGGGGAGGTTGGTCTTAAATTTGACCTCAGCCCCCACATGTCAAGTCGCTTTTGGTTTCAGCCCACCAGGAAGTTTTCCACACCCGGCTTTTAGCCCGCATCTCCTCCAGAATGGGGGGGGGTGTGTGTCCACATTTGGGCCAGATTTACCCCAAAGTCCCTGTGAGTTACAGTATTAGGGAGCACTTCACACACGATTCAGTTTTTCACTACGTGTTAGAATGTAGCCCGATTTATATTCGGGGTTTAAAAAAATCCACTTTTTGCATCGTTTTGGGGGGCAGCTTCGAACTTGCATTAAAGCTTCGCACAGTAAACCTGCGGTAAAGCCTGCTGTCTGGAAGAGTTCCCGGGCATTTGAGTCGTGCACCCGGGTCTACTTAGACTGGCAGCAGCTTCTCCCAGGCTGCAGGCAGGAGCCTCTCCCAGCTCTATCTGGAGACGTCAAGGAGGGAACGGGGAACTTCCTGCATGCAGGTGCTCTTCTATGGAGCTACCCAAGGGGAATCGCTCGCATGTGTCATCTCCCCTTCAAATGCAAACCAGAGTGGGACCTGTTCAGCAAAGGGGACAATTAATGCTTGAAAAGCGGAAGGCAGCAGTGACCAGTGGAGGAGGGTACAGCGAGTGGGGGGGGGGGAGGTGGTCACCCACGGGCCAGCCCTGGGCTCTCTGCTCTGGTGCCCAGCCCAGCCCCTCTGGTGGTGTGAGACAAGAGCAGGGGCTGCGCTGCCAGGACCGAGGCCAGAATTGGGTAGCCAGACACTATTTTTTACTGGCCCGCAATTCATTCCAGCCCCACCACAAGGTTATTAAGGGATCATGAGTCGCTGAATGTTATAAACAGAGCAAGGCTAATAAAAGGAAAGCCATTTTAAAAACTTGTATTGTTGCAAAGAGTAGGATGTACATATGCACGTACCTTTGGGTCCAAACAATGTTGTTTTATTGATTAACCGCTGGACCGACACACAAGGGTCACTCGGCGCCCCTTGCAAAGCAAAAGCATTTTGCTGAAGCATACGAGGCAAAGATCCCGACTGAGCATGCTCAGCAACCAGAATTCCCTAGACTACTTCTGCAACCTAGAGGCAAAATGTCTACAGCTAGGCTGCGCTTGGGAACTATTATTGTTATAAACACAAGAAGGGCTGTAGCTATAATTGAGCGAACGGGTTTCAAAGAACCTGGGCCCCCTAGCTCCACTCCTCCCTGTTCTCTTCATTATCTCCCTCACACTGAGGGGCCGCCAGGGAGACGGGCAGACAAGGGCCCCCTGTCCCCTAGCTATGCCCCTGCTTACAAGCATAAGCACATATCTACAACCCTGGGAAGGTTTCCTGTTTTGTCACAATCTGCCGTGGGCAAGGGCGTAGGGAACACAGGGGGCACCCTGCAGTTCCAGACTTGGGGGGGGGGTCACATTTCAGCTGTGGAAAGAAAGTCACTTAGTCCTGATTTCTTGAACTGCTGTGCACCTTTGCTGGGGTTATTGGAGATCATCTTTGAACTTCCACAAACAGGTGTGTGGACACCGTTGAGCATGGGGGTTGGGGACGAGTGTACCTCAGCCCTGAGCATTTTCAGGGGCCTCCCAAGGCTTCCTCCAGCTTCCCCCCACACCTTCTGAGGGCTGCTGGAGTCACTTGCCTGCCCTCGCTCTCCCCATGTTGGTGTCTGTTGCACTAGGCGCTTTATCCATGTGCCACTGGAGTTCGTTTAGACAACAACCTTAACAAAGCTCGCCTGTCTTCCCACTGGTGACCACGCACCGTGCAAATGCAGGGTGTGTGGTGGCCACCAACTGAGCGTGTCCTGTGGCCACTGGCAAGCTCCCTATATGGCCCTGCCCACAAGTATCACTTTCATAAGTAGTTGTGACATGGGTGTTTAGATTCATGCCGTGGCCTTCATCTCTATTGGGACTAGAGAAGTCTTCAACAACCCTACCTTCTGCTTATTTTGTGTTTGTGTGTGTGTGTGTGTGATTATTTACAGCCGATGCTTTCCGGTTTGGATATTTTGCAATGTGTTCACAGGCTTCACTGCTGTCTCCCTTCACTCTTCACTGGTGGGGTTTGGGTTTTTTTTTTCTTTTTTTCTTTTTCTTTTTCTTAAGTACAATGGATTTTGAAGCTGAATTAAATTTTTAACTTTTAAGAATTTTTTTATTCAAATACATATCTTCTATCTATATATTGATTTCTCTACCCATGGCTAATCCCATGTGTGGCAGCTCTTGTGAGAGTTCACGAGCAGCTGCCCGGATAGCCATGGGGAAGAAAATGGCGGCCAGCAGTGGGCCAGAGGAGGTGGCTGCTGGGAGCAAGCACAGTGGATGGCGAGAGGAAGCAGGAGGCCAGCTGGTGGGAGGAGGAGGCAGGTTGGCCACCAGCAGGAGGAGGAGGAGGGCTGGCCACCAGGAGGAGGAGGCGGCGGGCCAGCTGACCTCTGGGAGCAAGTGGCGGGCTGGCCACCGGGAGTAGGAGGCGGGCCACCCACCCACCAGGAGCAAGCACAGTGGCTGCTGGGAGGAAGCGGCTGGCTGTCCAGCGAGAAAAAGCGGCCGCTGGCGGGAGGTGCCGGGCTGGCTGGCCAGCAGATGTGAGGAGGTGGCGGCCCGGCGGGCCAAGGCTGTCAGAGGGAGGGCAGCTGGCTGGCTGGCCAGGAAAATAAGCACCAGCGGCGGTGGGGTGGGGGGAAGGAGAGCTGCAGCAAACTAAAGACGCAGATGCTCTGGGCCCAGCCCAGCTAGTATGTTTTTAATGACTAATGCAACATTTGGCCACCCACCCACCTTGCCATTTACTTCACTGCCAAAATGTGGATTGCATCGGATTTTAGGGTTGGGAAGGACCTTAGAGGCCATCTAGTCCAACCCCCTGCTCAATGTAGGAAACGGCTACAGCATTTCGGACAGGGACTGTCCTGGGAAGGAGACTCCACCTTGCAACCATCTGCAGCTGCAGGCCCGTGTTTCCCCAGGCCCCGCATGCACACTCCCCCACCTGCCCCAACCACCACCACCCACAGCCTAGCAGCAGCAGTACGTCTGTTGCTTGGAGGAGCCATGCGGCCAGCAGGCCCCATGCAGGCTGAGCACACACTCTCTCTTCCTCCCCGTGACCTGCAGCTGTGTACCCTGTTTGCATTGACTCTCACCTCCGAGCAGCTGCTTCTGCTTGAAGGAAGTGTGTGTGGGCTGCAGGGCCCAGGACCTGAAAGGATTCTGGGCACTCTCTCCTCCTGGAGAAGAGTGCTGAAAGTTCCTCCAAGTCCCGGCCTGGCCCACAAACCTCCTCTGAGCGCTGGCTGCACTGTTGCTGCTGGCCACAGGGCTGTGGGGGGTGGTTGGATGATTTTGCAGCAAGTGGTGGAAGCAGCAGCAGCAAGGGGGGCAGGCAAGTGGGTGAGCAATTGAGGGTTCCCCATTGCCCGTCCACCCTCCTCACGGCTGCCTCCACCTCCAATGTGAAGAGGCAGTGAGGAGGGCAAGACCATGTTCCCCAACGCCCGCCTGACACCCACCCTCCTGCCTGCCACCTGCTGTGGCTAGGAGGGTGCCTGGGTGGGTGATGGAGCGGCGGGGGTGCCCAGGCAGGCAATGGGGGGCACTCAGGTGGGCTTTGCCCAGGGAGCCCATGGGCCTTTTACCCTCTCCGTGTGGTGCCCGTGCTCCCTCCCCGTGACCTCCCACTCACCTGCCCGCTCTCCTGGTCACAGCAGGTGAGGGTGGGCTCTAGGGAGGGTGGGCTCTAGGGAGTACACGCCTGCCCTCTTTACCGCTGCCTCCACCCGCCACTTTGCGGCATGAAGGCGGTGGTTTGGAGGCAGGCGGGTAATGGGGAATAAGTTGGAGGTGGAGTTCCAGTGCATTGACCTTTTGCACCAACTATCGTAATGACCACTAGGGGCGTTGGGAGCAGAGGTAGCTAGTGAGGGTCCCCTGCTTTCCCTCTACTCTATGACCCCTGCTTTGACTCCTCAGGTACTTCCTGTAGAGAGTCAGTCCTCTTCCTTTTCACATGGACAGTAGATGGAAACATCTCTCTCTCCCCACGTAGCTCTTAGACAGGGCTTGGTCTTTACTATCCAGAATGTACTTCACCAATAAGCCTATTTCGTTTGGATTGTGCTACAGTCTCCATTCCTGTTCTCTAGAAGACTGCCCTGCAGCAACAAAACTCTGCACTCTACTCTGTAACTGGAGTGGGTAGCTTCCTTTGTTGGCACTTTGAAAGAAAATTACAGACTCCAACAGAGTACCCACCCGCATGAAACAGCAGGGAGAGCCGCTCCAGCCACGCTGCTAACGTGGCTCTGGCTGGATTTTGCTCACAAATGGGGCACGTAGCCTGTTTGTGAACAAAACCGCGCCCCCTGCATCTGACATCAGATGCTGACGTCTGATGTAGGGGGGGTGGCTGGGGGGCTGCTGCGGTGGGCTGAACTGGGGCCGCCCCTGGCCTCCCTTCACTACTTCCCCAAGGGCCTCACAGTCTAAAGAGAATCACAAAGGCATTCACCAGCAAAAGCCACTGGAGGGATTCTGTGTTGAGAGGAGAGCTGGTCTAAGGGAGGGCGCTTTCCAGATTGGACACTACAACAGTGTCACTACGTGTCCATTAAGTGTGCTTCCGAACTACCTGTGTTTTGACATCACCAGTCCGTGCACTGTTGTCAAGGTGCCGTTCACATTTCTGATGCCTTATTTAGGATTGTATTGCTATGTTACAGACCTATAACGTGCACAAATAAATGTGCGGCACAAATAAATAGCTGTATAAATAAATAGCTGTATTTTTCCCATTGTAGAGTTTTGCGCAACTAAAGAAGACTGCTCCCCTTCCGGTAGCTTTGCGCAACACTCTTTAATTACGTTTTCAATTCGATCCTGCCAAACCGAAGCATTTAACAGCTGTTGTAGCTTGTAATCTGGTCAGCACCAAGGAGAGCTGGTCTTGTGGCAGCAAACACAAATTGTCCCCTTTGCTAAGCAGGGTCTGCCCTGGTTTGCATTTGCATAGGAGACATGTGAGCACTGTAAAATATTCCCCTTAGGGGATGGGGCCACTCTGGGAAGAGCACCTGCCTACTTGCATGCAGAAGGTTCCAAGTTCCCTCCCTGGCGGCATCTCCAAGAGAGGGCTGAGAGAGACTCCTGCCTGCAACCTTGGAGAAGCCACTGCCAGTCTGTGCAGACAAAACTGAGCTAGATGGACCAATGGTCTGACTCAGTATGACTGAATAGGGCCAGTTGCTCTACCCATGCTAAATGGCTTTGAGGTCAGAAATCCATATGGTAATTGAGCAAAATACATTGTCACAGGGAGCAGAACAAAAGACTGCTGAGCTGAAATTCACTGATGTAATGTTTTCACCCTCTAGCTCTGCCCCACGGAATAGATATTATTTGCCATCACTGTCCACTGAGCCACTCTTGCCTACCAATGCTCATGCCACAAAACTCGTGTCTTAAACTTTAAAGGCACAAGAGAACCATCTTGGTGGTGGTGGTGGTGGTGCCTCAGTGAACACAGTTGCCACAGTGAACGCAGTTCTTCAATCTTTATTCTGAAAAGTCAATCTCATTCCATAACTTTATGGGACAGCAGGGGGCAGCAGAATCCAACCTAAAGAGAACCATCTCTATTGCTCAATTCTCTTGTGTTCCCTCCCTCCTTCTCTATCAGCATGGTCTGTCCCTCTTCATTACTGAATCACAGCTAACACGGTTTGGAGTTTATTGAGATCTGTTTTCAACTCCAAGCATAGACTGCGAGGGAGAGAAAAAGCAAGATTAAATCAAGACTACAAACATGTGAGTGTTGCTTGTGTGGTGATAGGAGAGGGTGGCATAGATGGATATACCTCTTTGACAAAGAGAGCAAAAAGATTAGCTTTTCTCCTAGAAAGGTTGGGATTAAATCTACACCACATAACTTTTACAGTACCCCTGTCGTCAAATGATACAGGTTTTGCAAACAAAGGCTGATCTCGTTGGAAAGTCACTATGGAGCTATGTTTACCTTTAGCTGAATTTAACTTATCGATTGTAAAGATGACTCTAACAGCAGGATTAGATTCGTGATCTGATTCTGCAACACTGAATAGCACCTACAATTTCCATACAAAATCGCAGATAGCCGTTTTGGTCCCTTAGGGGGAAAACCCCACAAACTAAAGTAAGGCAGTACTTTTACTGGGATCAGCCCTGGTCACAAAGTGAAGCAAGTGTTTGAGTTTTCTGCAATCCTTCAAGAGGCTAGATATTATGCAAAGGGATGCCAGGGAGGGTGAAGAGGTTATATGTTTGTATACCCTAAGGTATGATGTCAGTCTGCCGTGGAATGTAACGGAGCTTTATGTAGACTTGAATCAGAAACTCATAGGTACTTGTGGTAGCAAGCATGACTTGACCCCTTAGCTGAGCAGGGTCTGCCCTGGTTGCATATGAAACAGAGCCAAGAAGTGTGAGCACTGTAAGAGATTCCCCTCAGGGGATGGAGCTGCTCTGGGAAGAGCAGAAGGTTCCAAGTTCCCTTCCTGGCTTCTCCAAGATAGGGCTGAGAGAGCTTCCTGCCTGCAACCTGGGAGAAGCCCCTGCCGGTCTGTGAAGACAATACTGAGCTAGATAGACCAATGGTCTGACTCAGTATATGGCAGCTTCCTATGTTCCTAGGGCTGCTGGGACAAAAAGGAGATGAATGGCGATGGCCTCATATTTTTGAAATATAAAATCTAGGCCTTACTCCGTCCAGACCCCAGAGCTTAATTGAAATACACAAGTTCCTTCGAAGGCAGAAATGAATACAGGTTACATGCGTCCTCTCTCTCAGCTAACGATGCTGCTTAAAGAACCTTTTCTGCCACAACTGCAACGGAAAAAGACAGCTGGGGGGGGGGGTGTCAGTAAAGACACAAAGCAGGGGCTCCCGGGAATGGAACAATTTCTTTCGCAACCTCTTCCCAGCAGTCTTACGGACAGAAGGTCCAAGAAGCTGTGCGTGGAAAATGCTCAGAGCAATAACAAACAAAGCCCGGTGGCTGTTGCCTCGGGAGAAATGAAACTGAAACCAAGAGCCATTCCAAAGGTTGTCACTCATATTTAGGCCTCACTAGTAAAATCTAGATGCTTTGAGAGCACTTCCAGGGAGGCTGTATTTTTGTGGAGCCAACCTGTGAGCCGATCGCTCGTCGAGGGGCCATGAGGGCAAGGATTCCCCTACTTGTTGCCTCTCATGTGGAACTGTTACCCGTGGCGGGGGGGGGGGGGGAGTGATTGTTTCAATGCAAACAGATGACAGAAGAAACTATTATGGAAGGGCTTTGGTTTGGGCCTTAGTTACGTTGAGAGCAGTGTTCCCTCTAAGGCGTGCACATGTGTGCATTTTCACAAGTTTTTTTAATGTCCTTCTTCTATCCGTTCAGTCATATCTGACTCTCAGTCACTCTATGGATCAATGCACTCCATGCCGTCCTATCTTGAACAGCTTCCTTCAATTCCGCTATGGTTTTAATAATATCCAGCCACCGAGTACAAGGCTGTCCCCATCTCCTCCTTCCACTGATCATTCCCAGCATGATTGTTGTTTTGAGTGAATCAGCTTGCATGACATGACCAAAATATGTCAGTCTTTGTTTAGTAATCTTAGCTTCTAGCAATATTATTGGTTTAACTCGATCTAGAACTTCCTTGTTTGTGATTTTCGCTGTCCATGGGATGCGCAGCAGTCGCCTTCAACACCACATCTCGAAAGCCTCCATCCTTCTCCTTTCTGCCTTCTCCAAAGTCCAAGTTTCACAGCCATATGTGGCTATTGGAAATATGATTGCATTGACTAGTCTACAATGCAACAGGCAACTGAGTGACTAGTCCACTCAGTTAATTTTAGATCCCACTCCTGATTGAATCAGATCTAAAATTAACTGAGTGGACATTAAAAAAACAACTTGTGAGCATGCACACATGTGCACGCTTTAGAAGGAACACTGCTCTCAACGTAACTAAGGCCCTCTCAGGTTGAATCAAGCCACCTTAAGTGGCACAGCAGAGAAATGCTTGACTAACAAGCAGAAGGTTGCCGGTTCAGATCCCCGCTTGTACTATATTGGGCAGCAGCAATGTAGGACGATGCTGAAAGGCATCATCTCATACTATGCGGGAGGAGGTAATGGTAAGCCCCTCCTGTATTCTGCCAAAGAAAACCACAGGGCTCTGTGAGCGCAAGGAGTTGAAATTGACTTGACGGCACACTTTGCTTTTGCAGGTTGAATCAAGAAGGCCCCACTCTGAATGCATGTGTGCGCACACTGCCTTTATACTGCTGCCCAGAACAAAACTCATTCCGCACAGAAATGGGCGGGGAGGGAATTAAAGGGGCAAATAGTTGAAAGCACAACAATTTGACTAATGGGTGGGTGGGTGCTGCCTGTATCTGTGTTCTACTGCCATGGGGCTGTATGTTTTGTTTTGAAGCTGGGGCTGCTGATTTCTTTCTTCTTATTCCTGTGGCATATTGCCTTGGCCTTGGTGGTAGTTGCTTAAGGCAGGGCCGAGCAGTGAGGACTTTGGGAGTTACTGGTAGCACCAGGGCTTAACTGAAGTCGCTCTCCAGACATTTGGCCTTGCTTATCCCTCCATTCCCCTCCAGCCATATCTGCAGATCTGATTGGTTGACTGGTTGGCTGAATGGGGCATAGACCTCCATTTTCAATCTTTCTCTCTTTGGGTGCTCAGGCTTGTTTTTACTTTCTCTCTCATTCATTTTTCTTCATTTTCTTCCTCCATAAAGCAGATGTCTTTTTTCTACAAGCTGCCATTTTGTGTCTGGCTCTACCTTGTCAAGCTGCCATTTTGTGCTGGTAGCTCCCAAGGCTCTGGCAAAAGAAAAGAAGCTCCTGGAAGCCTTATGTCTGCCCACCCTTGGCTTAAGGGACAGGGATAGGTTAGAGAGCTCAGGAGGGGAGATTTTCTTATCCGCCCCAGTTACTTAGCAGCAGAAGTGCACAGCCGCGAGGGCACTGTTAATTGATAATGTCTGGAAACATGGAGTTACAGTTCTAAATAAAGTAGTTTATTTAGGAAATCCATCAGGGAGATAGATTAAAACCTATTGTGCCCCAATTATTTTTCTAATATGGACTTTTCAGTAGGGTTCAAAATATAGTAATAACAGCAGGTTGGGTTGGGTAAAATCGAGTAGTATTGTGGAGTATGTATGTTTTGAATTATTATAGCAATGATTTATATGTATAGATTTATATGTACCGCAAAGATAGGCAAGCAGGAAGTCAATATTTACTTATGTGTAGAATTAGATAAATGAATATAATTTGAATGTTAAAGCCATTGTAAAATCCAATAAAAATTTAAAATGCAAAAAACCAAAAACCTATTGTGCCTCATGGCTCGCTATATACAGGAAGAGGTAGAAGTGGAGGAGAAGGAAGTCTGTCTCTCCAGGTGAGAGAATGAAACCTGAGACTGTCAGTTTAACAAAGGGGAATCAGAGGAGAGGAAGCATCGTCAGAGGGGAAATGCCCTTACTGGCTATCTTTCCCCTAATGCCCCTAGTGATCAATAGGGTTGCTAGTGCTTAGAGTCGATGCCGTTGGGAGCTGCATCTCCAACAGCCCTTCTCATCGTCTCATGCAGGAGTCAGACAGGGATGTATCCTGGCTCCACTGCTGTTTGACTTTTATATTAACTATCTTGTTCCCCATTGAGGCAATCCAGACCATCATCCACCAAAATTAGCAAACATCTTGCCATACTTTTATATGCAGACAATGTGGTCATCCTCTCGCAAACTCCCATAGGCCTAAGAAGAGCTTTGAGCTCTCTTGCTACCTATTGTGTCGAACAATCTTTAGAAATAAATTATAGCAAAATAAAGATCTTGGTGTCTGCAAAGAGACCGAAGACTCAGAACTGGTCACTCAATGGGCATGGGTTAGAACAAGTTAAGTATGTCAAATGCCTTGGTGTAATCTTCCAGGCTTCAGGAAGAAGTGCACATAGAGAATATATAAGGCAGAATGCACACAAGAGTGCACAAGCAATTCAATCCTTTCACTGCTCTAGGGGCGCCCAATTTATCCCCTCTGCAGTGAAACTTTTTTTCGCCTAAAGTACGAGCGCAGCTCCTTTATAGAACCCAACTTGGCATGTACTCTAACTTCTTTAAGGTGTAGTCCATGCAATCTAAGTTTCTGAGGAACATTTTTCAAGTACCCTGGTGTATGCCTAGTGCTGTCCTTCGTCTGGAAGCAGGACTGCTTAAAGTAGAGGCCAGAGCATGGATTAATATTTTTGAATTCTAGCTAAAGCTGGGTTTCTACCCCAAGGGTTTAGCGCCACTTGTGCTAATGGATACCTACCACTCCAGGAGGAAAATAGATGGAGGAAAGGCTGCATCATTATGATTTCTCCCCTTCTGCATTGATAACTCTGGGGTATGAAATTGCCAGGGCCAACCTCTGGGGCAAAGGATATATGATATGGAGCATCAAACTGACCAGGGCTCTATTCCTGTTGGTGTCCATTTGTACCATATCTTCCCCTACCCATAACCACTCTAATGGGCACACCCTCAACCCTCCCCAGTTTCACATCATCCCCCAGGTACATAATTAAAACAACTAAAGCAACAGGAGGCTTTATGCACAGGGCTTTTACTTTGAATCTCCTCTGGAATGGAGTGAGCCATCCAAATATTACCTGCATTTACCCCGAAATAGCTGCAGGCTATCAGGGACCAGTACAGACAGAACTCTGTTTCCCCCCAAATCGAGCTGGTTAGGGTTAGCCCTAACCCTAACCCTAACACCCGAAGCAAGGCTACGCATTCTGGCTTAGCCCGAAGTATGTCTGGCTTTTAAAAATCCTCTAGTTTCAGCGGCTTTTTTTGGGGGGGGGGGGAATCTGAGGCTTCTGTTATGCCCCACCACTTCTCCCTTGATGTGTGGAGTGGCCATGCCAGTAATTCGGCTTTTCAAAACTCAGTGAAGGGGAGTTTATATAGGCTTTAGATTTGCAGAATGGATGTAACTTGAGCCTTTTTGCATGAGCTGATTCCATTAGCCTGCAATTCTCTTCATGACAGAGAGAAAGCTCTGATTTTTGCTTTAAACTTCCCAGCCTCTTAAATCGTCTGGGGTTGTGTATATGTGTGTGTGTGGGGGGGAAGATATGAGGTGATGAAGGCAATCACTCACAAAGGCAAGGGTTAAGCATTCTGCTGTTTGATCCATCTGCTTGGCAACTCGTCATGCCGTTCTTCCGTTCTTAGCTGTCCAACTAACAACAAAAAGCTGTCTCACTCTCCTCCTCTCTGATGTGATTTGTGATTGCTTGGAGGAAAAACCCGGAGTAAGCCAGTGGGAACGCACAGGAAAAAGATCTGCAAGGGATTGCGGAGAGGAGCCGACCCTATGTGAATTGTCCATTTAATCCCCCAAATTAAACATCTTGTGAATCTGCTGTGAATACTCCATGGCATAAAGGCATGTGTGAATAATTCCCAGGTCCAATAAGCACAGTAGTGCCTTCACCTTGGTGGTTCCCAAAGGGCTTTCCAGCCTGCTGCCCAGTGCAGCATGTTCTTTTCTAACCTCAGCTCAACAAATGATGTAGGACGCAACAGAGCTAACAAAAACTGCTCTCCCTCCTTGAGAAGGCAGATTTGGCCACCGTTACCTGTGCCTTGATCATGCTGGGTTAGTTAGTTAGTAAATTTATTACGGTCCTTAGACCAGCTTAACATTTAAAATTATACTATTATAATTTACAAAATATTCAGATTGCTAATACAAGCTCTTGCTCATGCTGTGTTTAGAGTACTGCAGTGTAAGTAATCTAAGGTAATCTCCATGGGGCTGCCTCTGAAGAGTATTCAGAAACTCTAGCTAATGCAAAATGTAGCAGCCAGATAGCTGATGGGGGCTATATGGCCTGACTGTATCCACTCTATTTGGAGAGAGCTTTATGGCTGCTGGATTGTTTCCCAATCCAAGATGCTGGTTATCACCTTTAAAGCTCTAAATGGCCTGGGATCTACCTGTTTGAAGGATTGCTGGCTCCCAACCTTATAAGGACTTCTGGGGGGGGGGCTCTCCTCCATCTGCTGGTGCTGAATGAAGCTCATTTGTTGTGCGCGCAGGACAGGGCCTTCTCAGTTGTTGCCCCCTGAGAATGCCCTGCCAAGAAAAGTCCTCACCCTCCCATCACTCCTAGTCTGTTGTAAATGCCTGAAGACGCAGCTTTTTATTCAGACCTTTGAACAGCAGCTTGATGGTTTGAGGGGTGATTTGTTTTTAAACCACCTGTTTAGTACATTTTTAACCTCTCTTGCAAGTTGCAGGAGGACGTTTGCTTTAACTTGTAGTATTATATTATATTGTTTTGTTTT
Organism: Hemicordylus capensis; assembly: GCF_027244095.1. NCBI lineage: Eukaryota > Metazoa > Chordata > Lepidosauria > Squamata > Cordylidae > Hemicordylus > Hemicordylus capensis. Next base: position 163,606,778 of record NC_069658.1, read on the forward strand.
ATATTTGCTGTACACTACCCTGTCAATATTTTAATAAGATATAGTATATAAAGACAAACAAACAAATAAACTATGCCTCTTGTTCCCTAACTCCAGGTTTTGTGGGCTCTGTCGTGTGTAGTCATCAGAGAGACTATAGAGTTCATAACATTCTTTAGCTATTATTTATTTGTTTATTTGGTCGATTTATATTTCAGTCTTTCCATCAGGCTCAGAGCAGCTTCTAGTATATATATATTCATCACCATCATCATCATCATCCTGTCTCAAAAAGGAAACTAAAAAAAATAAAATAAAAGTGTGTGTGGCGGGGGGTCATCAAAGCTACTTAGTCCATCTCAGGCCGATGGAGGGGCTTTGCTGCTTTGCCTTCTCCTCTGCTACAGCCTGATGGTAATGGCCAATTGAGAGTACTGAATAATTCAAGTCTTTAGTGTTCATAGACAATCTGCATATCTACCCACTGTTGTTTCCACCCTTTTGGAGAGAAAGGTGGGTTTGATTTTTTAACTCAGCAGATCAGTTCTGGGCACACCCATGCCTTCCATTGGGAGACTCAAGGCCCATTTCTACAACTGGTCCTCATGTATGCTGCACTTCTGTGATTGTTGCTGTACAACTCTAGAATTTGATATCGAGTGCAGAATTCAGCATCCCCAAAATCAAATCTCCCTTTTAAAACAAAACAAAACAAAGAAACCTAGTCCTTCAGGCTGTAAGATACAGGCTTAAAGGTATCGACAAAGCCTAGTCTCAGAACCCAGAGTGAAAACTGAGTGGGATATCCGCTCAGTTAGAGAGCCCTCAAGACCCACTCATGCCATTTACCTTTTATTCTGGCTCCCTTGCCTACTATTTTTATAAAGCTATAAGGGGAAGCAGGCCATGATATACAGTAGGTAAACTGGGGGGAAGCGGGTAGATCTTGTGGGTTTAATTAAGGGTTTCTCTACCTATTCTCCCCTAAGTTGAGCATTGAAATGTGGCTTCAGTGTCACAGCTAGGGTTTCCACATTCATTGCAGAGAGTTCCTGGATATAACAGTCAAAAGACTGTATGTGAGTGTGAAATTTAAAACTATCCCTTCATTTTTCATATTTTAACAGTAGAGGACAATTGTGTTTAAGGCCTGTTGCTCCTTGCTCCTTCCTTCAAGAGATACTCGCTGTTGATTAAGAGGGGCCTTCTCAAGACTGCAGGTGTAGTATCTACTTCTCCCTAGATCACAATGAGTGTTCTAAGGAGAAGTGGGACCCCAACAATGCCACTAAAGAAAAGGGGCTCTCTCTGTCCATATACTTCACAGCTAGATCCAGAGACCTACTATCGCCCTTGCTAACTCTAGGGATAATCCAGAAAGAAGGGGAAGGGGTTTACTGAACCGTATAGCGTCGGGGTGTGCATGGAACCAGTCTGGCCAGTTCAGTTTGAATTCAGACCAAATTCAAACCAGTCCGCTTCTGGGTCTGACTGAACCGGGTCCAGTCCAGTTCAGCCACTGAACCAATTTGTGGGCTGGTTCGAGGGATATACTTGTAAAGGGGAAACTTCTGGATCCCCCTTTACAAGTATTTCCCCTGAACTGGTTCGGACCAGTTCTTTTAGAATTGGGGCCAGTCCCAGTTCAAACTCAGACTGGCCAAACCGGGCCAGTTCGATTCGAACCATGATTCTTGTAGACCCAGTTTGCACATCCCTAATATAGAGAGAGCCAGCCTAGCCAGTCAGCAGCACTGGTGTCAGAAAAGGGGTAAGAATATGGACCACACAGCGCAGCTGTCCACTCTAACTGTGCTGATGTTGGACGGCTACTACCGAACCATTGTGGGCTTCAAAGTCTTGGTACAAAAGGAGTGGATAAGCTTTGGGCACAAATTTGCATTGAGAATTGGCCACGGAAAGAAAAATCATGTTGATGCTACAGGTCGCCCATCTTCCTCCAGTTCATTGATGTGTGTGGCAGATGTCTAAGCAAATTCCTACAGCTTTTCAATTCAGTGAACAGTTCTTGATTACTATTCCGGATCGCTTGTACAGCTGCCGCTTTGGTACTTTCTTATTCAGCAGCAACTCTGTGAGAGAAAGGGAGAAACTGAGTGAGAAAACATTTTCTCTGTGGTCCCTGATATATGCTCAAAATCGGCATATATCAGCCCCTTTTGTACAAAAAAAAATTGAACCATTCTCTGTATCTAGTCACAAGTATGCACCACTTGGAACTCTGGGTCAATTATTATATTCGGTGGAACCTGAAAATTAGGGAACAACCAAATCCAGTGGAGCAACATTACATGGAGCTACTAGCATTGCGTGATGACTACATGAAGAAGGCTAGAAAAACTGCAAATCACAAACAATCCCATACTTTACAATTCCTCCTCCTCACCGTCCTCTTCCTCATAGCTGATGTCCCATGTGCAAACTCACTTTTGAAGGGAAGTGATTTGCTGCTCCTCCCTGAACCATTGCCATCCTAAAACCAGTGCTTATTCTGATGTATTGGACAAGAGGAAAGCATAGATGCCTTATGTAGATCTTCTCTCTAAAAAATGTCCATATAGGAGATGATATGAATGCAAGTGAGCTTTTGAAACTGATGTGTGTGCCTTTCAGAACCTTGCCTGGGGACATGTTATCCAACTTGCAGTTAAAATATATATTTTTAAGTGGTTTTTAAAAAAAATATTGACACCATGTAGTTAGAGCATCTGAGAGAAGCACCAGAAAAATAGGTAAAATTCGTTAAAGCAATCTTCCCGGTCATATTCTTAGATATTTTTTATATCCAGGATGACCCTTTACCAAAATAGTGGACAGGACATCTGATTCCTGCACTGTCCAAGCCAATCCTAATTACACCCTAGATCAGGGGTGCACAACTCAAATGTCCCAGTGGGCCAGAAACATCCATGACAATGTATGGGTGTGTGTGTGAAAATTTTCAGTCCATTGATTATTGCAGTAAAATTAATTATAAAGATAAATTTTAAAGCAATTACTAGTTAGATGTGTCCTTCCCTCTCCCCACAGGCCCATAATTTTAACCAAGGATAGTGGACAGAAAATAAGCCCTGTCCTTGCTCATTCACTGAGCACCTGTCTGCTCCAGCCCCACACAAATACCAAAATTTGGGGCTCCTGCTGTTGCTGGCTACCTGGGCAATCAAAAATGTCCCAGTTGGCCGGATCTAGCCCCTGGGCCTTATGTTGTACAGGGCTGCCCTAGATCCTTACCCCTTATCTGCACAACTAGCAGATGATACAAAATGAGCAAGCATCTGCACCCTGATTTAAGCTACAGCATCAGTTGTCCAATTCCGCTTTTCATGATGCAGTTAGGTTTCTTTTCTGTTCTTGTTTCCCTTTCTCATCTGTGCATCTTGTGTTTACAGGTTTCCACCACTCCTCCTCCTCCTCCTCCTGCAGCAGGGAGCTTTCCTTTTTGAAGGGGTCCATTCCAACCCAGTCTCAAGGCTCCCCCTTTATGGCGAGGTCAGGTCTCCTAATTACCCAAAGCCATATCCAAACAACAACATCACCACCTGGGACATCACCGTTCCAAAAGGCTTCAAAGTAAAGCTGACTTTCAGGCATTTTGATTTGGAGCCATCTGAAGCCTGCCTGTATGACTATGTCAAGGTTTGTGAACAGAGGCTGGGGTGCAGTGATGGTTGGGGAAGGGGTTCCTGGAGTCCCAAAAGGCTGCCACACCAGCCATAGAGAGTCGAAGATGTGGTTGAATCTGCATTTTGTATGACCCAGACCCTGCCCCATAAAATTTCTATCGTTCACTTCTTTATCCTATTCCCCAACTCTTCTTCAATCCAGATATTGATTCCCCACCCCCCACAACCAACCTTTTGAACGGCAACAGTCTGCATCACAAACTGGCTTTCAAATTCTCCTCAATTTCAAAACAATTTGCCATGTGACATATTGCTCCCCACACCACACACCACCACAGACATTGCTGTTCTAGAAATATAGGGCCAAAGCCCCTTTGGTGTGTGGAATGGACTGTCTGGTTCTTTGGATCTTGGCCAATGAGCTCGACCTATTCTAATGCATTCCTCCCCTCTTCTCCCTGCTCCCATTGGGCTCTGACAGATCAGAGCAGACAAGAAAGACTTAGGCCGATACTGTGGCCACCTGGGTTCAACCATGGGCAACCATCCTGGAGGAAGAGAGTTTGTGTCCACTGGAAACCGAATGAAACTGTTCTTCCATTCTGACTTCTCCAATGAAGACAATGGCAACCTTGTCTTCTACAAAGGTTTCTTGGCTTATTACCAAGCTGTTGGTGAGTATCAGGACTCCACATTCTTTTATTTGTTTGTTTGTTTGTTTAATACTAGGAGGTAAGGCCCGTCATTGACCGGGCAAAGTCATAAATATATGTAATATTTTTTATTAATGTCCTTGCAATGCACAATGAAACTTGAAGGCACACTTTACCCTTACATGCATGAAAGTTTATGTTTAAGAGCATGTGAGAGTGAAGTTTACACTGCCTTAGAGTGTGGCATGGTAGAATGTTGAACTAGCAGCAGCAAACCCAGGTTCAAAGACCATTCAGACATTAAACTCCCTAGGTGACCTGAACCAGTCACTCCCTCTCAGCCTAACCTACCTCGTGGGTTGGTGCAAGAGGACCATGTACACCATCCTGAGCAACTTGGAAAATGGATGGACCACAAACGTTGGTGAGGATGAAAACAGCAACAACAACAAAGGATCCTCTCATGTTTCTGCATGAGTCACTGATCTAGGTGTGTCTCCTGACTGGAAGAGTGGGTGCTTCTGCTCTGTCTCTGTCTCAGAAATGAATATATGATCAAGGCACATCCCATGCAGAATTACCTATCCTGAGCAGAGGCTGGTGAGGGCAGGGAGGGGAGGCAAAGCCAGAGCAATAAATCATGCAGAAATGTAGCAGGCCACCTTCTCTTTGGGTGTCTGCTTTGGACTCACAGGAGACTTTAGTGCATTTTTTCCCCCTCTGTGTAAACCGCCCTGAGCCATTTTTGGAAGGGCGGTATAGAAATTGAATAAATGAGTAAAGACTAAATAATAATATTTACTTTATTTCCTATAACACACTGACAGCTCTCTCATGGCACATATGAACCGCTGGTTTATAATGCTGTGCTCTTAAAATACAAATAGAACAGTTATGGATGCAAGTTGTGGATTTGGCTTCTTGGAACCCACAATGTCCCATGTTTGGATTTTCATATGTTATCAGTGATGAGTGAATAGCACATCCCAGGTTGCTAAGGAAGGGGCCTGGATTCCTTCACTCATGGATTGAGACCTGGAAACAACAGTATTGACCAAACCAACAATATTGACCATAGTCTTAATAAGCCAGCCTCAACTGTAAGCTTACCCTGTCTTGATGTGGACAGATTTGGACGAGTGTACCCAAGAAAATGATGTTGAAGATGAGGGACCTCGGTGCCAACACTTCTGCCACAACTATGTAGGAGGGTACTTCTGCTCCTGCCAGCCCAGCTACCAACTCCAGAGTGACCGGCACTCCTGCAAAGGTGAGGGGACAAGCGCTTACCTGGGAAGCAGATATTTGCTGTAGTGTAGCACCTAAAAGACCGAGTTGGTCTGGAGGGCAGTTCCAGCTCTAAAATCACAAGGTGGCCTTGGGCAAGCCACTCCATTTCAGTCTCAGCCCCCCTGATTTGTAGAGCTGATGTAAAGATTACTGTGGTAATGTGTAAAGAAGCTCACTGGGCCCACACTGTTGCCTTCCTGGCTCACTAAGCCCGAGTGCTGGAAGGGAGGGGGGTTGCCTCTTCACTTGGTTCCCCCTCCTCCCAGGTGTGACCCTTTCATGAGGTGAGCTGGATTACTGGAGTGCCAGCAGCATGCCAAGATTTCCTCCACTGTCGCCATGGGAGCAGCCCTTGGGGACCAATCTGACTCTTGCAAGGCCTTGCAAGGAGCACCTCTCCTCACACTCCTTGCAAAGCTTGAAAGAAGCATGAGGGGAGAAGAGGAGGCTGCTGGCAACCATCCCTCCTCCCTGCCCCCTGTACCACTTTCAAAGCTTACAGAGGTCGGTTTTTTAAAGGGGGCTGGATCCTACCAGGGGTGTGGGGCAAGGCAGCATTTGGCCCCTCCCCTCCACTGTCATGATACCTTGGACCACCCTGCCCCCTCCTCTGGATTGTGTCTTTTTAATGTACTTATTTTTATTGTTAATTGTTTATACCGCCTTTCATTGACACAATCTCAAGGCAGTTTACAAAACATTTAAAACAATACAGGACAATAAAAATAGTAAATTGGAATATAAAAACACACATCTAATTAAAAGTTTAAAAAACATACTCAATAGGACCATAAAGTACAGAGCAGCAGCAACAAAAAACAACGCTCATATAAAAGCCTGTGTAAAAAGCAAGTATTCTCAGGCTGCATTCACACATATTGCGTAACCAGGGAGAAATGGGCCAGCAGGTTCCCAAAGCGTTACGTGCTAGTGTGTGCAAATGCGGTTTGGTGCAGCGAGGTTTCAGATTTCTGACTCCAATCTGAACCTTCGGGTTGTAGTAAGTTTCATCGTTGCAACCAGAGACTGGACTCAGCCTGCGTTGCATCCTAATGCAGAACTGCAGGCTGGGTTCCCTAAAACTGGAGTTCAGGGAGGAAGCTCCTCCCTCAGCTCTGGCCATAATTGACTATGTGGGCTGTCCTTCAAGCAAGAAGGAGGCCCGCACAGCTGGTTTCCCCTCCTCTCTGCAGTCTCGCTGACTGCAGAGAAATCGCTCTCCATTATGTCTGAATTCAGACGAGAGAGTGGGGGGAGGGGGAGTGGACCTGCGGTTCCACATTTTGTGCGAAAGAGGCCTCGTGTCCTACTCCTCTGAAGGAGCCAAGATACACAGCCCTGCCCTTCACGTTCCTGCCCCTTGCAACCCCCTCATTCTTGAGAGAGACTTTGGGTTGCCGGGAGGCTTTACAGACAGGGCCTTTATTTCGAATCCACTCTGGATTGGAGCGTGTCAGTCCACATATTAGCTGGATATTAGCTGGCCCCTGATAGTCCTTGCGGGTCCCCGATAGTCCCTGCGGGCTATCAGGGACCAGGACAGACAGGACTTATCGGCATTTTCAAAACTCAATGAAGGGGAGTTTGACAGCTTTTTTGAGTATGGTCTGCTCTAAGTGTTCTGCAATGGCGAGTGCTGGGGTGGCGAGGAGGTGTCGTTGCAGATTGGCGATACTCTGTTGAGGGAGTCCAGAAGGGAAGGGGAAGGGAGAAATTCCGGAGTTAAAACACAAGTACAAACTGCAAAATGTGTGTCTTCCAGTGTTTTACATAAGCTTTAGATATGCAGAATAGATGTAACCTGAGCCCTTTTTTGTCTGAGCTGATTCCGTTAGGTGTGTGTGTGGCGGCGGGGGATATAAGGTGATGAAGGCAGTCAGTCACTCACAAAGGCAAGGGTTAAGAGTCCTGCTGTTTGATCCAGCTCAGCTGCTTGGCAACTCGTCATGCCGTCCTTCCACTCTTAGCTGTCAAAAACAATACTCTCTTGCCTCTTCCTCTGTGGTGTGATTTGCGATTGGCTGGAGGGAAAACCCGGAGCAAGTAGGTGGGAACGTACAGGAAAAAGATCTGCCAGGGAGTGTGAGGGCGAGCCGACCCTATGTGAACTGGCCATTTAATCCCCCGAATTAAACATCTTGTGAATCTGCTGTGAAGCAGATTCGCTCTTCAGATACCCCGCGGCATGACACCATGTGTGAATAACTCCCTGCCGTGGCATTCTCAGCCCCCCTGAGACCCTGTGAAGGGCTACTGCTGTCCTCCACCTTTCCTCCAACTTTCCCCATCTCCTGGCTGACCCTGCTGTCCTGAGACCCCACCCCATTTCTGATATCTGACTGCACATTGATGGCCAGTGATGCTCTGTCTTGCTTCCCACTCTTGGCTTAGAGTGCATCCCATTGCTGCAGTGCCATGGGGCATAATCTATGGGAACCACTTTGAATACTCCAAGGCTAAATATTACAGTTAGTTAGCCAAGGGCTCCATCCTGAAGCTGACTCCATGTGAATGAGTCACCCCATAACCACCTTAATCAACCTGCTGGTTATAAATGTGATTTTATGTATTGTGTTTTAACTTATGTAAACTGCCTTGGGATGCCTTATGAAAGGCAGTATTAAAACTGATTAAATAAACAAACAAATTCCCAATCTGAATGAATACAGAGGGATAAAAGGACAGCAGTTTCATACACTTTCATTCATGTTTATGAGTGAAGTTCCATGTTAGAAATTCTGAATGCAGTTCCAGGCGGGGAGGTTATTCCAGATTAACTAACATCAAGTGGCAAAGGAGTGAAGGATTCCAGAGAGGGGGCCATATACAAGGAAAGGATGATCCCCGAACACCTGACAATGGGCCTGGCTTTTAATAAATCTCCTCTTGGTTTCTTGCCCTGCAGTGGAGTGCAGCAATGAATTGTTCACAGAACCCTCCGGGTATATTTCAAGCCCTGGATATCCCCAGCCCTACCCACCTGATCTGCAGTGTAACTACAGCATACGTGTAGAGAGGGGGCTGTCAATCAATCTCAAGTTCCTGGAGCCCTTTGAAATCGATGATCACCAGCAGGTCCACTGCCCTTATGACCAGCTCAAGGTATTGCAGATCGACTTTCTCTTGTGCAGGGCTGCCTTCCTCAGCCCTGCTTCCCTGTAGTGGATCATAACTGAGAAAAGGGGAAAGCTCCAAAGATCATCCTTGCAATCTGTCCTTCAAGGGACTAATTCTCAGTGTGCAGAATAAAGAGGCTCTGGAACTTTCCTAGGATGGGTCTGGAGTACATCCGGAATGGTTCTGGAGTATATCCAGAATGTTGCCACTTTCTTCCATCTGTCTGTGGAATTGGAAAGGGACCATTGCTCAGTTGTAAATAGGCTTTGCATGCAGGTCTGAGATTCAGTCAGCTCTCCGGGTAGGGCTAGGAAGGACCCTGTCTGAAATCCTGGACAGCCAGTGCCAGACAGTGTAGACAATACAGGGCTAGATAGACCAAATGTCTGAAGCAGTGTAAGACAGTTTCTTATGTCCATGTGAGTTAGATCAGTGATGACCAATGCATACCAACAAGACACGCATCCCTTGAGTACCTTGACCAGGTAATGAATCTTTAGCCATGTGAGGCACAAGTGCTTTGATTTCATAAGCCGAGAATCAGAGTATCACAGAGGACCATAATTTGTAAGTGAGAGGAGTCTCACTTTTGTCACATTTCAAGCACTTTGAACCAACAACAACAATAAAAGAGTTTTAAAGAGCCATAAGAGACTAATGGAAATACCAGATAATTGTTGTATCAGCTTGCTGGTTTCCTAAGAGGTATCAAAGCAATTAAGCAAGAGGGCCTTTTGGTCTGAATAGATGGGGTGAGGAATTGAGGAGCCTGAGGTATGAATTCTGTTGCTTGTAACTATCAAACTATCATCTGTTCCTTACTAGATCCAGGCTGAGAGACAAGAGATTGGTGACTTCTGCGGTACAGCGTCTCCAGGATCCATCGAAACCAACAGCTCTTCAGTGGATATCCTTTTCCTCACAGATGAGTCAGGATTCAGCCGTGGGTGGAAGATCCGGTACAGCTCAGAGAGTAATGTGTCCCCATCTAACAAATTAAGATAAATATTTCCCAGCCATCTGCCAATGCTGGCTTCATTCCTTTCTTATCCTCAACAGGAATACGATGCCCACAACCTGTACCAAATGATGAGTTCACCATCATCAAAGACCCTCAGTCCTTGTATCGATTCCAGGATTATTTCATTGTCAGTTGCAAGACGGGATATAACTTAATAGAGGTGAGGTCCATTTATTTGGCTTTTTCATTACTTTGTCTCTCCCATCTTCTGAACTTAGTTCATCCAGGGGAAAACTTACCCGTCAAATACAACTCTCCAAGGGTCTTTGGCTAAACTAGCTTTCCATACAAATTGTATCCTTCCCCCCCTCTTTTATTGAAAATGGATCTCACTATTATAAAACATTCTTGCAAAATATAGTGTTTTGGGGTCTATTTCATTGCTGTTTGTTTTTGGTATTATTTCTCTTCTTTATGGGCTTCAATGTATTAAAACTATTTATTATCAATATGCAGTCTTCTGGATTTTGGAATTAACTTTTGAAATTATTATTCTTCTCTAGATATAAAATTTTATTTACTGTTTATAATTAAAAACAAAAGGGAAGCATGGCAATTAGTGTTGCAAGACAGTTATTTCAGGCAGCAGCACCAGTGACAGAAGAAGAGAGACCTGATTCTAAGGCAAGGGGGAGGGCAACTATATAGACTTGTCTAATTCTCCACTGTTTTGATATCAACAGGGTAATGAGAAGCTGGCGTCGTTCACCTCTGTCTGCCAGTATGATGGGACCTGGCACCGCTCCATGCCCCGGTGTGAAAGTGAGTAGCTAGCTAGCTGCTCCCTGTTATTCAATTCAGTTTCAGATTATTGCTGTCAAAGATCTGCCAGACTCCTTGTTATTGCCTACAGTGTTATTGTCTGCCCCACTGCTGGTAGGGTCAGCAGTCTTCATGCTGACCCCGCCATGAAGAAGGTTGAGGCAGATGTTGAGTACCATTAGAGAATGGCACGTTGACGACGGTTCAGTTTTCTTTCCTGCTCAGTGGTGGGTGAAGGCACAATTTAGATTCTCAGCTTCAAGTCAAGACAAAATGTCTTAGTCTGGCTGTTGGAGCCACTTCCCCCCACAGGTAGCTTCACTTCAAATGGACCCGGAATGGCCATGAAGCGGCATGAGACTGAACCTTTTTGCAACTTGCAAGTGCTTTTTATTGAGGGGGGACCTAGATGAATGAAGGTTCACTGCATCCTGCCAGCTCCCCTCTGTCACTCCCAGGCTCGTTCCCACATTACCTCAGTCAGCCCTGGCCCCATGCCCTCTCTGTCAGACTTACAGAGAGAGTCTTCTTTTTGCTCTGTCTGGTTGCAGCACCCGGCCTTGGCCTTCAGGCAGCAAGCCACATCCTCTTGCAGGAGGTATCCTGGATCGTTTTGTCCTCCTCCAGCCAAACAATGCCTTAAAGTAAGCAAGCGGTGATTTTGTTGGGCACCACCCATCAGTAACCTTCACTGGTTAGCCCAATAAAGTCCACCTAGTCCTCAGGCTGTCATCTCTCCTGTTGTCAGGTGGGTGTTGCTCATATGTCAGATGAGTATCTTCCCTTGTGCCATCCCTTCCTCACCTGCAGGTCCCCCTTGCTTGCATTAGCCAGGTTCACACTGGTTCTGGCCTCAAGAGCTGGTGCTTGTCATCCACACCTAGTTCAAGCTGTGGCTCCTGCTGTGTTGGGAGGTACAAGGATCCGAGCTGGGAACCATCACTTCTGTGCTCTGCTCTTCTGTGTGGTGAGCCATCCAGAGAGCCGCAGGTGAGAAGGTTCCGTGGTTATAATGTGCTTCAGGCTCCACCCATGCAGGCAGCCCATTGGTTTCCCCTAACCTGGCAGCTTCCAGGTCAGGATGGGACTTTGCCTGGAATACAAGCTGTCTGTCTGTGCCGTAGATGTTCTCCCTCAGGCCCTGGTCCCATAGCCTTGTCATGCCTTTCACTTTAAACTTTGTTTTCCTCTTGAGGCTTCAGATGGCCTGAATATATGCTGCTGGCAACAGGCCATGCATGTAACATGTATGAGAGTGTTTTAGAGCCTAACTGCCCATAACATACTGTTGCATGATCCTTTAATCTGGTAAGTTTTTAAAAAAATGAAATGCAGCCTCAGAGGTTTTGGTCAGGAATAGGAAGAGTGGTAGTGAAAGAAAGGGCTCATTTTCCTTCTGGGCCTTTGTCCATAATTGCCTTCCCCAAGCTGCTTTTCTGCCTGTGGGCAATAATAATAATAATAAATAATAATAATTCGATTTCTATACCGCCCTTCCAAAAATGGCTCAGGGCGGTTTACAAAGAGAAATAACAAATAAGATGGCTCCCTGTCCCCAAAGGGCTCACAATCTAAAAAGAAACATAAGACACACACCAGCAACAGTCACTGGAAGTACTGTGCTGGGGGTGGATAGGGCCAGTTACTCTCCCCCTGCTAAATAAAGAGAATCACCACGGTAAAAGGTGCCTCTTTGCCCAATTAGCAGGGGTAGGCACAATAAGGCACAGATATGTCCTATCTTTTCCCTGTTCTGCTGCTGCTGCTGCTGCTGGTGTGTGTTTGTGTGTGCATGAGCGGGGGGGATGATTATGAGTGGACAAATGGCAGGAGCAGCAAAGGTTAAGCAGTTCCTCTTTCCATTGTTCTTCCCATTCAAGATCACAGCCTCTGAGGCTGCTCTTTTAAAACCGAGTAGAACAAATTAGGCCTACTTTCCGCACCCCTTAACATGGTGACTCTTACCTAAGGCCCCTTCCCATGTGCTATGAATTTGGTTTGCACCTGTCAGCACATGAGTTACAAAGGTGTTGTCTGTACTTTAAGTGGCCGCCATCTTGAAACAATGGTGAATCAGCAAGAAAATATTCACTGTTAGGGTCCCAGCACCTCACATGTGCTGTGAATTTGGTTTATATCCAGCTGTCAGCACAAAGGGGTGCTGCCACCTTGAAACAATGGTGGATCTTTAAAAAAAAACAAAAACACCATCTCTGTTGAGGTCCACCATACCACCTCTCATGTGCTATGAATTCTGTTTGCATTGGACTCTAAACACAAATGTTATCATAGGGGGACACAGACAGACTTGGTGACTTCATAAGCCTTCTTCTCTTCAGAATTGAGAATAAAAACAAACAAAACGGTGGGGAAAGGAATCATGCAACTCGGCATCATGGGTAACTTGAACCTCAATTATTATAGGCATTGTACTGTTGAAACATGACTTGAGATTCTCTACAGCCATTTGCCAAAGCTTAACAAGTAGCTACTAAATGCTCGTGAAAGAGCTGGAGTCAGATATTGATAACTCTTGCATAATTCCTGAAAAATATATTCCCTTCCCTTCTCATTCTTTAACTTGTTTTCTCTTGTAGTTGTGAATTGTGGTGAACCGAAACCTCTGAGCAATGGGGCCTTTGATTATATATCACGGGCAAAAAATAACAACTATGAATCCGCTGTCCAGTACCACTGCAATGAACCCTATTACAAGCTATTCAGCAATATGGGGAGAGGTGAGTCCTGGCACTGTGAGGCTTTCTAAACAAGAGGGTTTGGTTCACTGGGATCAGTGGGATCATGCACTTTAAGTTACCCGAAGTGACTGTGGGCTGTGCAGACTCTCATGGTTTTCATACTGATTTGTACTGCTTCCTGCGCAGTTTCCTGTTGACCAGTGGTGAAGCCAAGGAATGGAGGCCCAAGTTCTGCTCTGTTCCTGGTGGCCCCTCTGTGCATGCACCCCGTGCCAGTAACACCCCTTCCATGTGATGTCATGATGCACGTGGGCATGGCCGGATCACTGGGGGCCCACACAAACCCTCTGGAGTGTATTCCCAGCCAGCATTTGCTGGCTGGGTGCTTTTATTTCCCTTTCTCTCCCTCCAGCAAGGGAGAGAAAAGGAAATAAATAAATGAACACAGCCAGCAAACGCTGGCTGGGAATGCACTCCAGAGGGCTTGCATGGCCCTTCCGTGGCTCATGGCCGAGTTCTTTGAGCCCGTCCGCTCAGTGGTGGCTCCGCACCTGCTGTACACACCACAGACTTTATGAGTTGAAAAGTTCTGTTTTATTGCAGCCGCCCCCTCTTTTTTTCTCCACCCACCATTGTTACCCAGTATTCCTATTGATGGCTGTTTTTCAATTAATAGTGTGAACTTAAAGAATACGTGTGCTATTGCAAGTAAATTTTTGCTTTTGAATTTACTTCAATTCTTTACTGGCACTTTCCCTGACGGCTTTGCCCAAGGGAGATGGGAAATAATTTTAAAAGATGTCATGTCATCCCCCTGCCTCCTCTGCAACCTCATTGACCCAAAATGGGGCAGGAGGAGGGCACAGATAACGTGGTTCAAGGAGAATATGGACACCCCCTGCCTGGAAATCACATTGTAGTGGACAGTAATATGAATGGCGAAACCATTGCAGCATTCCATTGCACCTTGCAATGCTTCTACTAGCGCAAAGTTCATAATCTGGAAAACACCCAGGAAGTGTATACAGAAGTCAGAAAAATGTGCACTAAACAATCCAATGTGGGGGGAAAGTGGTGGGGTTTTTTGCTCCACTTATAACATAGATAATTCTAATTCACATTAGAAAAGCACGAATTTCCACATGCATCACCTATCCAGTTCACAATATCCTCCATGGAAATCAGCACTCAATGTGCTTTAAAGTGTCATTTAGAAGTGCTCTGCAAGAACTGTGCCCCTTCAATGCCATTCACGGTTAGTGAAAGTGGGTATATATTGCGGGTGAGAAGCTTAGTGGTGAGTCTGTGGAGTGTTTTAGGGATTATCATCCCAAAGCAATTCCTACAACCACTCTGGATTGCTGCCACAACCTCCTTTGCTACCTACCTGGAAGCATAGCAAGGAGAAACCATACCTCTTGGGGGTTTGAGTTTCTGCCCCTATCCTAGACTCCTCTGTCCCTGCAGCAAAACCTTGCCAGATTTCTCCCCTCCTCCCCTTCTTCTAATCAGGTAGAAGGACCAGTTGGCAGTCACTTGGGAGAGATAAGTTCTTTCATAGCGCTCAAACACACACACTCAGCTCAATAAAACCCTTTATAAGAAGATGTTTATTAAAGCAAAAGGAACAAGGATTAGGGTTGATAGAGGAAAGAATACAGGGATAGAAATAAAAATAAAACATTTTTGCTAACTCCTAACACTTGCCTGAGAGTCTAAAAAGTATTTACAAGCAGAATGTTAACCAAGGCTCTGATCCGTCTTTTGATGGAAAGAAGCCAACCACAGCATGCATTCAAGGATGCTTTTTAAAGCTACCTGCACCAGAGAAGTGGAAAATGGGGAGGACATTCTCCTTCAATCAGAACCAAGCCATATGGGGTGGCTGTTTCTTACCTATCCAATGGGAAGTTGAGGCTTAGGTATCTGTCAAGCCTGGAAAGATCAGGGTTTGGGAGTAAAGATTAAAAGTTGGACCCGGATGCTGGAAGTCCAATTAAGGAATCCATCTCCCAGTGCAAGACCATTTTAATGCATTGGGAAGTATCCTGCCCTGATCAGACTTGGGGATGTTGCAAATGTGACCCTTCCACTTTGAGTCGATGGCGGCTCAAAGCTAGGAAGGAAGAAGGGGCCAGGGAGGCGAGCAGGTTATAATGCAGCCCTTTCTCTACAGGAACCAGATGATTTTTTTTTTTAAAGCCACATCCTCTCCTCAGACTCTGAAGAAAGCTAAGAATGGGATTTTGCCCCTCAGAAAAACCCAAGTCAGCAGTAAAAATGATGGTGCACTTGAAGCGGTTGCACAAGGTAGCCCCATCCTGGATTCTTCCAGCAGAGAGCACTTCATCTCTGTCACAGGGGAGGCAGTAATGCCAGCTTAAGCCACACTTGCCTCTACCTCAGTAGCATTGACATTCTACTGAGCATTATCCCCTGCTAACTTGGCAAAGAGGCATCTTTTAATGTGGTGATTCTCTTTATTTAGCAGGGGGAGAGTAACTGGCCCTATCCACCCTCCAGCACAGTACTTCCAGTGACTGTTGCTGGTGTCTGTCTTATGTTTCATTTTAGATTGTGAGCCCTTTGGGGACAGGGAGCCATCTTATTAATGTATTATTTCTCTGTGTAAACCACCCTGAGCCATTTTTGGAAGGGCAGTATAGAAATTGAATAAATAATAATAATAGTAATAAATTAATAATAATAATAATAATAATAATAAAGCCATAAACACCTGGGCTATACCTGTTATCAGATACACTGCAGGAATAATAGACTGGACCCAGGCAGAGCTAGAGACGCTAGATCGTAAGACCAGGAAAATCATGACCATCAATCATGCTCTGCACCCCCGCAGTGATGTCGATAGGCTCTACCTCCCTCGCAGCTCAGGTGGAAGACGAATGCTGCAAGTCCATCAAACAGTAGAGGAGGAGAAAAGAGGCCTTGAAGAATATATCAAGGACAGTGAAGAAGATGCACTTCAAATGGTCAATAAAGAGAAACTATTCAACACCAATGAAACAAAGCAGGCCTACAAGAAAGAACAAGTCAAGAACCGAGCAGAAAAATGGAGAAATAAGCCCCTGCATGGTCAATATTTGCACAATATAAGTGGAAAATCAGACATCACCAAGACTTGGCGATGGCTTAAGAATGGCAACTTGAAGAAAGAAACAGAGGGTTTAATACTGGCTGCACAAGAACAGGCACTAAGAACAAATGCAATAAGAGCAAAAGTCGAAAAATCCACAACAAACAGCAAGTGCCGCCTTTGTAAAGAAGCAGATGAAACAGTGGACCACCTAATCAGCTGTTGTAAGAAGATTGCACAGACTGACTACAAACATAGGCATGGAGGAGCCCCTGGTGGCGCAGTGGTAAAACTGCCGCCCTGTAACCAGAAGGTTACAAGTTCGATCCTGACCAGTGGCTCAAGGTTGCCTCAGCCTTCCATCCTTCCAAGGTCGGTAAAATGAGTACCCAGAATGTTGGGGGGCAATATGCTAAATCATTGTAAACCGCTTAGAGAGCTTCGGCTATAGAGCGGTATATAAATGTAAGTGCTATTGCTATTGCTATTGCTATTGCTATGACAAGGTAGCAGGGATGATACACTGGAACATCTGCAAAAAATACAAGCTACCTGTAGCCAAGAATTGGTGGGACCATCAAATTGAAAAAGTTGAAGAAAATGAAGATGTAAAAATATAATGGGACTTCCGACTACAAACAGACAAACATCTGCCACACAATACACCAGATATCACTGTAGTCGAGAAGAAAGAAAAACAAGTCAAAATAATCGACATAGCAATACCATGGGATAGCAGAATAGAAGAAAAAGAAATAGAAAAAATCACCAAATACAAAGATCTACAAATTGAAATTGAAAGCCTGTGGCAGAAAAAGACCAAAATAATCCCAGTGGTAATTGGCGCCCTGGGTGCAGTTCCAAAAGTTAGCCGATAGGCACGTCTCCATATTATTATATGCGGATGACATGGCTATTATGTCGCAGACACCTGTAGGCCTTAAGCGCGCCCTAAGACTCTTCTCATCATTTTGTAACCAAGAGTCTATTGAAATAAATTATAGTAAGACTAAAGTCTTAGTGTTCGCCAAGCGAGCTAGGCGTTATAATTGGTCTATACAAGGAAACAAGATTGAGCAGGTTAATTCCTTTAAATATCTAGGAATTACGTTTCACTCTGTTGGCTCTAGAAATGCCCATTTTAACTCCATCAGACAATCTGCTCAATTGGTTGTAAATAAGATCAAATCTTATCATTTTACACATGGTGCTGCTTTTATACCTGCGACAGTGAGACTTTATACAGCCAAAGTACTGCCTTTGCTCTTATATGGAGCCCAACTGGGACCTGCAAGTAATTTTGCCTTACTGGAGGCTATCCAGACTAAGTTTATTAGATCCATTTTGCAGGTTCCATGTTGTGCTCCGAATGCTGTCATCAGAAGAGAAGTTGGTCTTATTAGGATGGAATCCTTATACTGGTGCTGTATTTTTCGATTTTGGTTAAAATTGAGTTTTGGACAGGCAGGTTTAGCCTCTTTGGCTATGAATGATGGTTTTAATTCGAGCTGGAAACGAGCTGTGTTGAGCAAATTTTCCTCTTTTGGCCTCTCCATAGAGGATTTGCATACTGTAGGAATTGAGCAAGCCAGGAAGTTAGTTAAGCAACGTGTCCTGGATATAGAAGTTCAACAAGAAGGTGCATGGCTCAAGCAGGGTTTATACTTAGGGAGTCAAGCTATTAATCTTAAACCAGCTAAATCTTTTGATGTGGTGCTTGTCCCTAAATTTAGACGAGCCCTCACTTTAGCACGTTTAAATGTTCTTCCTACAGCAGTATTGGATGGCAGGTTCAAGGGAGTTCTGCTATTTTTACGTCTTTGCCCATGTGGCAAAGGGGTTATAGAATCCACCTCGCACGTTATTCTTTATTGTGATTTTTATAGGAAACCCCGTTTAAGACTTTTATCTCCTATGTTAGACAATTTTCCTGGCCGGTCTGATGGATTTTATTTAAATTATCTTTTAATTAATGAGGACACTGATATTATTTCTGTTATGGCCAAGTTTTGTTATATTATTTGTAAAATACGTACTGCTTTATTGTAAATGTTTGCTGGTCAATGACCGAATAAACTTATAACTAACTCCCAGTGGTAATTGGCGCCCTGGGTGCAGTCCCAAAAGACCTTGAAGAGCACCTCAACACCATAGGGGCCACAGAAATCACCATCAGCCAATTACAAAAAGCAGCTTTACTGGGAACAGCCTATATTTTGCAACGATATCTATAATAACCAACAGTATTGATGATAAAATTCAGCCATCCCAGGTCCTTGGGAAGGACTCGATGTCTGGATAAAACAAACCAGTCAATAACACCTGTCTGACTGTGTAAACAAGAAATAATAATAATAATAAGCTGGATTTTCAAAAGTATGTGTGCAAATTTAAATGGATGTGTTTTGTCAAAAATCCAGGTATAAGCTGTTCTTCTGAGAGTCACAGCTCATTGTTTCTTTTCCTTTTTTAAAAAAAATTCTGCATGAGAAGAAAAGCTGGGAAAGAGAGATCTGGGATGTTTTACTTCATGTAAATTACTTCATGTAAATTATTATTATTATTGACATGATGGAGCTGAGCGGCTCAACAGATAACAGAGAAGGGTCTTGCCTCTGTGCCTCATCTGAAGCTATTTGTCTGCAGTGGAGTAACAGAGTGTTGCCTCGCCCCTGTGCTCTGCTGGGCACAGAGGGAAATAAGCAGTAGCTTCCTTGCCCCCTTGGTGTGGATATTGGCAGCAATGATTGATCTACAGATGCCTATTTAGAAGCACAGGAGCAATGGCGCAGAATGGGTACCACAACACTCATCTTGACAGTACTCAGGGCATAGAGAAGGTCCTCAGGCACAAAACTCAGACACCAACTCCCTTGCCTTAATAATTAGTGATGAGTCCACACATCCAGACTTTGGTAAATGGATTGAGAATATAATAATCAAAGATCTTGGGCCTGATTGCTGTGCAATGGAGAAGTGGGGGAAACATCTTTTAGGAGGCATGTGTTGAGGCACTCCCTTCTTATTCTTCATCTTCCTCCTCTTCTAGCCCTCACTCATACTGTATGAGAGAGGAAAAGAGGCACTCCAGACATTCAAGATGTGTCCCTCATTAGCACCATCATCTTCACAAGGGTCATAGCCTGCTTGGAGGCCCTGGATAGTACCTCACATGATATATCGGTGGTATATCGATGCCCTTTATGCATGTGGAAACTGAATTCTCCATGATGCTGAGAGACTTATGTATGCATAGCAATATCCAAGCCCCCTGAAGAAGCATGGTCTGCATGGCAGAGATTGTGCCAACCCCACCTTTTACTCCCACTTGACCTAACCCCATTCATAATAAATTCACATTCAAGCTGGATTTTCAAAAGTATGTGTGCAAATTTAAATGGATGTGTTTTGTCAAAAATCCATGTGTAAGCTGTTCTTCTGAGAATCACAGCTCATTGTTTCTTTTCCTTTTTAAAAAAAAATTCCGCATGAGAAGAAAAGCTGGGAAAGAGAGATCTGGGATGTTTTACTTCATGTATTTGGGTGTCTGCATTTGTCTGCAAGGAGAGACAAATGCATTCAATCCCAGGAAGCACCGTATCCTGCGATGGGCTTGTATTTCCCCTCCCCTAATTCTGCAGGGCAGAAAACAACTAGAGCAGGACCAAATGCAAACTGCATTTTCTGCACAAAAGCATGAGATCAGAAGGGGATCAGTTCTCTCATACCACATGGTATATACTATTGTAGTATATAAATATTTGTAGCAGTAAATATTTGTAGGAGTATACCATATTACTACTACTAGCACCACCACGGATATTTATATACTGCTCTTGAACCAAAGTTCTCAAAGTGGTTTACATAGAAAAATAAATAAATACACAAATAAGATGATCCCCATGTCCCCAAAGGGCTCACAATCTAAAAAGAAACATATGGTAGACACCAGCAACAGCCTCTGGAGGGATGCTGTACTGGGGCTGGATAGGGCCAGTTGTTCTCACCCTGCTAAATATAAGAGAATCGCCACTTTAAAAGGTGTCTCTTTGCTCAGTTAGCAGGGGTCCGATAATAAGGTCATTCTCATGACCAGTCCTACCCAGTGAGGCAGCGCTAGCCCAAGTAGGGTTGGTCAAGAGAATGTCTGATATTGGTCTTGATCCTGGTGCTCCTCCAGCGGGTAGCCCAGGTTTTGTACCCAGTAAGGGAGGAGGGTGCACATGCGCCCTCCTCCCTCACTGCCCGATTGTGTTGAAGCTTAGGCTGCCAGCAGCCTGAGCTTCCATAGAACTAAGAGGAAGGAGCACCCGGCAGCACAGAACTTCCCTAATGCATCATGCTTCTCACGCAGTGCATTGTGGAATGCCGGAGGATTTTCTCCTCCAGATCCCAGTTCTGCTGATCACTGCCATGTTGGTCATCTGGGTGCATGATCGGCAGGGCAAAGAAGAGCCTTTGGTCATCTGGGAGGAGGCAGGTAGGATCCTGCTTTCCCCCATGCCTAGCCTACCCCAGTATGGTCATGTGAACGACCTTAATATCTGAATGATCAGAAAGCAGACATTTCTGTCTCTGTGATCATGCCCTGAATCAGGAATGGGATTAGGAGAGTCCCAGTGTAAATGTGCCCTTTCACAGCCAGGGACACCCCAGGTACAGTATGTACTCGGGTAAGATTTCTGAACTCTTCTCTGCAAGTTTTGTTCTCACTATTCTCCCTTCCTCCTTCAGACACGTATACCTGCTCTGCTCAGGGTTCCTGGAAGAATCAAGACCACCAGGACAACATCCCAGTGTGCCTACCTGGTAAGCAGGGCCTACATATCACCCCTAATCTTTGCTCTCCTCCTCATGTGGGTTTCAGAATCAGAAGTAACCTTTATAGAGAAATAAGCAAACTAGTTAGAAGAATATGAGAGGAAAAGAAGATGAGAGAGAAAAGAATCAGGAACAGAGAGGCAGTGGTTTGGTGGTAGAGCACATACTTAGTTTGTGCATAGAAGCTCTGAGATTCACTCAGTCGGTGACTATAAGGGCTCTCTGGCAAGAATGGGAAAGACTTCAGCCTGAGAATGTTTGAAGGATTTGGGGTCAGGCACCTTAGTGAATTCACGGTCCAGTTCCAGCAGAAGTGGAGTCCAAAGCCCTTTCTGCCGCTCTTCTGACCTAAGCTAAGGCCACAAATTACAGCTGAAGCAAACACGTTTTGATGCTGGTGGGTTGTTCAAGCCTGAGAACCAATCAGGAGGAAGCTCCCTGGCGGCCTTTAAGAGAGCCCTAAAAACTTATTTGTTTGGCCTGGCCTTCCAAGGCTTGTACGTTGTTGTTGTTTTTTTAAAGGTATTTTAATTGGTTTGAAATGGTTTTTGAATTGTTTTAATATTGTTTTTAGCACTATGTTTTCAATTGTGTGTTTTTATGTTGTTGTTTTTTAATTGTTGTACACCACCCAGAGCCTCTGGATTATAAACATAATGAAATAAATAATATGAGGCAACAGAGAATGGAAAGTGGAACAGAGGAACAGCACTGCACTGGGTAGAACAAAGAAAGTGGGCAGAGAAGGGGAGATAGCACACAACTCTCTTGCTGAACTTTGTCCCTCATTACAGTGTGCGGAAAGCCAGAGAATCCCGTCACAGACATCCAGCGGATTATTGGTGGCAGCGAAGCCAAGAAGGGCAGCTTCCCATGGCAAGCAAAGACTGTCATTTCTGGGAATGGCCGTGCAGGTGGGGCATTGCTGGGAGACCGGTGGATCCTGACAGCTGCTCACACCGTGTACCCCAAGGGCCAAGCAGAAGTAAGTGAGATTTTGAGCCTTGAGCAGGTGGCTGAGAAGGCTGAGGTCTTTTTGGGCCATACAGTGATAACTGAACTGCATAAGCTGGGCAACCGCCCTGTCCGCAGGCTGTTTGTCCATCCAGACTACAATCCAGATGCTGAGCACAACTTCGATGGGGACATTGCGCTGATTGAGCTGAGGGACCCTGTGACTCTTGGCCCTGATGTGCTGCCCATCTGTCTCCCGGATCCAGGAAATGGCACCTTCTATGTTAGAGGCTGGATGGGTTATGCCAGTGGCTTTGGAGTGGAGAAGAACATCCTTGCTGATAGGCTGAAGTATGTGCAACTTCCAGTGGCAAACCGAGCAGCATGTGAGAACTGGTTGCACGGGAAGAAGATTAATGGAAGCGATCCAGTCTTCTCGGCCAACATGTTTTGTGCAGGTTCTCCTCGTGAAAGGAAAGACACCTGCCAGGGTGACAGTGGAGGAGTTTTTGCTGTGCGTGACCCAGAGACTGGGCGCTGGGTAGCCACAGGCATCGTTTCTTGGGGCATTGGCTGTGCCCAAGGGTATGGCTTCTACACCAAAGTCATCCAGTACCTGGACTGGATCAAGAGCATCGTGGGAGAAGATTGGGTCTCAATGATACTTTGAGCATTGGACCTGTGATTTCTTATTCATATACAGGAAATGAGTTAAAGTTTAATTTACATTGTAATGAAATCCAAAGAAATGCCATGCTAGTTTATTTGTAGCAAAAATAGCAAGAGCCTTGTGGTGCCCTTAAACAGTAACAAATGTATTGTTAACTTTTACGGACCATAATCTACAAAAGTTTATAAATGTGTGAATTCTTTAAGATGCCACAAGACTCCATGTTGAATTTCTGTTCTTTTCTTCATTCTCTCTTACAGTAGCTCACCAGAACCAAATAACTCACAGTTCTACCTTTTCAAATCCTCCAGATACCAATTAATCAACTAAGGTTTTGGTTGATTGATCTATCATATAAAAACTTGCAGCCCTAGGTTGAAGTTATAGTGATGTTATAAACTTATATTCTGTTCTATTTGCCTTATCAATGTCATTTTTTAAAATTGTTGTATCCATTGTCACTATGTTCGGGTGACAATTTTCTATTTTCTTCCGATTAATAGGGAAATCGAAAAATTTCCTGGTGGATTAGAATATCAGGCAGATGTGTTTTTGGGAAGCAATGGTCAGCTCCAGTATTCTTGGGAGCTATTCTGTTCTCTAGACAGTGGTCTACAGGCCTGAAACATATTTTACCACACGATCTAAAATCCCCCCCTTTCCCAGAATTCAAACTCTAAGTTAAAGTCACCACCACCAGGAAGTTTTTCACACCTGGCTTTTAGCTCTCATCTCCCCCGGAATGGAGGGTGTGTGTTCACATATCACCCAGATTTACCCCCAAGTCCCTGCAAGCTATTGGGGAGCACTTCACACACAATTCAGATTTTTCATTGCATGTTAGAGTGTAGCCCGATCTATAGCTGTAGTAAAAAAAAAAAAAAAAAACCAATTTTTGTGTCAGTTTTTTGGGGGCAACTTCAGACTCGCATTAAAGTCTCACAGTAAATCCGCAGTAAAGCCTGCTGTCTGGGAAAGCTCCTGGCAGGAAGAGCTTCACACTAGAATTGATAACTAATGAGAAACAATGGCTGGCCTACTCTTGTGCCTTCAACAGTAACTTGCTTCACAGAAGTCAGCAGGTGAAGCTTTTCACAGCATGGAGACAAACATCTCCTTCTGTCAGCACATCATGTGCACATTAAGCTGATGTTGAAGCCACTGCTACAGGAACCAGTTCAAAAATTGGCAGCCCCCTCCCACTCTTACAGAACACAACAACTTGCACATGTCAAAACTATTCCATCCAAACCCCAAAGAGAGGTTTTAAGTGTGGGACATCTTTCACAACCTTTGAAGTTGTTGTTTTTAATCTTACGAGTGAGAACATTTACCATACCTTGATTAAAAGTTGGTAGGGCTGCTGAAAGTGAGACAAAGATACTTCACAGGCCAAATCTGGCACAGGCTGCTAGATGTTGCTGGTGTGAAAGAAGGTTGGTTCACACATACCTCTATATTTCACCTGATGTTGCCAATATCAGATGATGACTTCAGTATGTGAAGAGGCCTTTGCAGGTCTTATGCCACATATCACAATTCTTTTATGGATGCTCTATTCAGGTGTTGTTCTCCATGGAGAGCCAAAACATGGAGAAAGTAAACACGGCTTGCCAGCTTCTCATACCCTCTGGATGGCCCAGCATTCCACACTTGTCCATCGAGCACAAGCCCTGAATGTGCAGAGAGAGCTCCCAATGAGTAAGAACCTTGGCCACCTGCAGGCAAGCTCTGAATGTGAGGACATCAAGGTATCCTGTTCCAGGCCAGGCTGAGGCCTCCACTGAGGCAGGAATTAGGGAGAGACACAGATCTTGGACAGCTCCAAGAAGGAAAGGGTCAAGATCTCATATTGCTTCATGCAGGAGAACAAGAGAGATGGGTGCAGTTGCATAGGATGGATGCTGCTCCAGTGGACGGCTAGAGCTAACTGCCGGTTCTTATAGCTAGTGCCCAGGTAGAGTGGATTGGCCTTGCCCCTTCCCTGTGGAAGGCTCTGTGGTTCAAAGGGGCTTTGCCCAGTTTTCCAAATCCTGGCTCCAATGATGCTGGGGACCTCTGCTTGGCTGGCTGATCCTTGAGGGGGTTTTCCAAGTTACTGAAGGCAGGACTGTGTCTTTGGGTTGTTATGGGGGCCCTGGCTTTGGCTCCTCTGGTTCTTCTAGTGTAGGGGGTCCCAGTGGCTTGGGGATCACTTGGAATCTGAGTTGTCCTACCTGAGCTCATCCCTGAACTGTCTGCCTCATAACCCAATTGAGGGAGGAGTTCTGACACGGCCAAGGAGCATGTCACCAGTGGGGTGTGTGACTAGTGAGCACACTCCTGTTTGCCCTTTCCATGTGTTGGACCTCCTAATGCCTGAATAGGGCTAATGTCAGTTTACATGTTGCAGGGGAGTAATGGCAGGAGAGAGGGCACGCCCTCAACTCCTGTCTGTGGCTTCCAGCGGCATCTGGTGGGCCACTGTGTGAAACAGGATGCTGGACTAGATGGGCCGTGGGCCTGATCCAGCAGGGCTGTTCTTATGTTCTTACATGTTCAACTGCCAGTCATCAAGGGTACAGTAATCCAGTGTAGAGAATGAAGTGATACATATGGATGAGTGAAACTAATTAGTCTTTTCAGATCCATCTTTCCTCTACAATGTTATTATTAGTCACGATTCCCCAAAGGTACTGCATTATTAACCCATTTTTCTGTTGATACTTCTCCTTTTGCAACTTCTGTTCTGGATTTTAAAAATGTTAGCAAACTCTGAGTGATATCAGCCAGACTTCTAAAACCTGCCCTACTGTTAAAGCTTGTCACATATTACATGCTCTGTGGGGAGTGTGCCTAATTTGTGTATATCTCTTCACAGTAATAATTTTCTACAAATATTAAAATCACTGCTACACAAAATTTGGTGTTTTATTGTTAAGATTCCCCAACACTCTTGTTTTTATAATCAGGGATGGTGTCAGGCAGGGGTGTAACTGTAATAGGGCAAGGGGAGACAGTTGTCTGGGGGGCCACTGCCTGGGGGGGACCCCAGAGGTAAGTCACATGACTGACTCCCCCAGCCGCACACCCTGTATTTATCCTCTGAAATTGATGTGAGTGTTAAGACCTGGAGCTACCAGAACAGCATTTCTTTCTCTAGTACCATTAAATGACTTGCATTGTCCACAATTTACAAAACCTTTTTTGAAAATAATTTAGGATGATGTTCTATTGTGGCACATAGGGGTGTGTGTGTGTGTGTGTGTGTGTGTGTGTGTATGCTTTTCGTTACCACTTTTGAGCCTCATTTAAGATTTCTTTCCTTAATGAGCTGAGCTTCAGTGGGGGGCGGGGGGGAGCATTTTAAAAAATTGTCTCTGGGCCCACTCCAACCTTGCTACACCCCTGGTGTCAGGTGTCATGACTCTGGATCCAGAAACTCAACAAGTGGGAGATGACATAGACAATTCTGAGCAAGGATGAGAAGCTTCAGCCTCATCAGCTCCATCTTTCCACCATGACCGGAGGAGATGCCCCTGCTTCCAGACTCCTCTGAAAACCAGTCTGCCAGGGCAGAGGCTCCCTGGTGTCATAGGAGCCAGTGCCTACAGAATAAAGCATTAAGCTTTCCCCCTACAGGGGAAGGGGTGGGATAGGGTCAGGAGCTAGGGAGGAAGCTATTTAAGGGCTTAATTAAGGGCTTAACCAGACCTTTGTTGAAGCAACATCTTTGTTTCCTCTAGTGGATGCCCTGCATGCCCTGCACTCAGCCCTGATACATTCGAAGCTCTCCGAACCCTGATCCTGCCATGGGAGTTGCCCTTGGTCTTGTCCCTTCTGCCAATTTCCTGCTCTAAACAGGACTCCTTCCACAGCATTCTTGAGTAAACTTAGCAGTCATGCAGTAAGCGGACAGGTTCATGTGTGAATTGGTAACCGGTTGTAGGACAAGAAACGGAGGATAGGAATACATGGACAGTTTTCACAATGGAGGAAAGTAAGAAGTGGGATCCCCCAGGAATCTGTACTGGGACCAGAGCTCTTTAACTTGGTCATAAATGATTTAGAAGTTGGGGTAAGCAGTAAAGTGGCCAAATTTGCAGATGACACTAAACTATTTAGGATAGTGAAATCCAAAACAGATTGTGGGGAGCTCCAAAAGGATCTCTCCAAACTGGGGGAGTGGGCAACAAAATGGCAAATGTAGTTCTATGTAAAAAAGTGTAAAGTGATGCATATTGGGGCAACTTCACATATCAGTCAGTCCTTTATTGCAGTCATCAACCAGCAGAACACAACAAACATTCAGCAAAACAAAATAATTGGATTATAAGCAATTACATAAAACAATAACCCAGGCAAATTAACCAAGTGTTGATTAATTTTACAAGCTATAAAACAAATTTTGCAGCATTTAAAGAAATTAAATCATAGTGGTCGGACAGTAAATATTGAAGATAAAATAGATCTATATGGCCAGGAAAATTTACTATAAAAGGGGTACAAGTTCAGCTATCCTTATAAAAGAGGCAGTATAAGAGGACATGAGCAGTTGATTCAATAGCACTTGAAATGCAAGGACATAGCCGAGCTATATACAGAATTTTCTTATACTTTCCTTCGAATATAGCTGTAGGAAGTACATTAAAATGAGCAAGGGTCAAAGCTCCCCTAAGTGTTGACACTTTTATCCGATTCAAATAGCTCGCTAGTCTTAAAATAGAAAATTGGTGGCTCAGGAATACATCTCTTGGAAGGCAAGCCTGATCTGATTGGCCTTCCATATCCATCACCCATTGTTTAAGTGCTCTCTTAGCCTACTCAATCCCAGCTTTATAGGAACATCCTGTGAGAACCCATAATAATATAATTTCTGTCAAAGAGATGTTTTCACTTTGAATTGAAGTCATCAGCTAACATCAGAGGAACCAATCCTACAGGAAAGAAAGACAACCTTAGACAACCACCTCCAACCACCTTAAAAACACCAGCTTCTCAGCAAAGAACCATATTCAGTACACAACATGCAACTTGGGAGATATTTCTTTAAAATTTTGATTGTGCAAACTCCAATGGGGCAAAATTATCATAAGGCCCAAGCTGAGCTCCATACAAGAGCTGTACATGAGATTTTGTTAAGAATAGCTTTACTGCTGCTGGAATAAAAAAAGCTCCTCTGGAGTAAGAAAAAGATTTTATAGCAGAAGCCAATTTCTCCACGTTCTGAGATACATAATCCAAATGAGCACTGACTCTACCTACCAGAAGCTTGAAAGACTACACCCAAGCATTTGAAGACTTTTACCTATTCAATTTCATGGCCATTCAATTGCTCTGTATGCATTTTGGTATGCTTGGCGAAGGCATCTAGATCTTAGTCTTAGGATAATCTAGATCTTAATCTTTAATGCTTCCCTATTATAACATAAGGCAAGAGAGCATAATGCATGTTTTAAGACAATCGGGGTCTGAGACAGCAAGACTGCATCATCAGCATAGAGTAATATTGCAATGTGTCTATTTACTAGATTCAGGGGATGGTGGGCAGAATTATTCAAACAAGAAATCAAGGGATTAATATAAAAATTAAATAATAATGGTGCTAATATACATCCTTGTCTGACATCTCTCCAGGTTGGAATTTCTTTGGTGAGATGACTTTGTATACTGCAATGAACTTACAGGCAGGAGTTTTAATGAAGTTTGTACAAAAAAAATTAACAAATGACTATCTATGGGAGAGTTCTTGTTTGGACCACAAAACTGCCCTGAGCCATTTTTGGAGGGGCAGTCTAGAAGTCGAATAAACAAATAAATAAATAAAAATAAAATTTTACTCTAGAAATTAGGTCAAAGGCAAACCTAAAATCAATAAAAGCAGCATACAATGCAGTACTAGGTTTAGCGATATATTTTCAACCAGATGCTGCAAAATAAGGGCTTGATCTAATGGAGAATGGCCAGCTTGAAAGCTGGCTTGTACTTCCACCAAAATACTTTCTGACTCGAGCCAATCCAAAGGTTTTTCATTTAAATGTTTGGCATACTGCTTACTAATTACACTCAAGAGACTGATCAAGTGATACTTGGCAGGAAGATCCCTTTTTATAAATGGGAATTAGTATAGCTATATCCCAATCTTTTGTGACCATTGCAGTATGGTCTATGAAGGTAAATAAAGAAGCCAGAACAGGGATCCACCACTCCAAATGGTCACTTATGACTTCATGTATACACGGATAGAAATTGTGCTGTTGGCGACTGACCAGGAGAGAGATCTTGGGATCATGATGGACCGCTTGTTGAAAGTGTTGACTCAGTGTGTGACTGCTGAGAAAAAAAGGCAAATTCCATGCCAAGGATCATTAGGAAGGGGATTGAAAATAAAAATGCTATTATTATAATGCTCTTATACAAATCTATGGTGCGGCCACATTTGGGAGTACTGTGTACAGTTTTAGTCACCGTATCTTAAGAAGGATATTGTAGAACTGGAAAAGATGCAGAAGAGGGCAACCAAGATGATCAGGAGTCTGGAGCACCTTTCTTATGAGGCAAGGCTACAGCATCTGGGACTCTTTAGTCTGGAAAAGAGGCAACTATGGGGAGACATGGTCAAGGTTTATAAAACATATACATGGAGTAGAGAGAGTGGACAGAGAGAAATTTTTCTCCCTCTCACAACACTAGAACCAGGGGTCATCCCATGAAACTGATGGCCAGGAAATTTGGAACCAACAAAATAAAGTACTTTTTCACACAACACATAATTAATATATGGAATTCTCTGCCATGGGATATAGTGATGGCCATTAGTGTGGATGGCTTTAAAAGGGGCTTAGACAAATTCATGGAGGATGGATCTATCAATGGCTACTAGTCTGAGGGCTATAGGTCACCTCCAGTCTCAGAGGCACAATGCCTCTAAATACCAGTTTTAGGGGAGTAACAGCAGGAGAGAGGACATGTTTTCACCGCTTGCCTGTTATTTTCTCAGAGGCATCTGGTAGGCTGCTGTGTGAAACAGGATGCTGGACAAGATAGGCCTTCAATCTGATCCAGCAGAGCTGTTCTTAGGTTCTTATGAATTCCTGGAACCCATTGGATAGCTGCCTGGAACAAGTTGCCAAGTAGTGTGGGGCCTTGGGCCAAAGACATGCACTGGGGCTTCCATGTTGCTTCCACCCCACCCAACAATCTAGGCTGATCCCTGCCCTGGAATTGGAACTGCAGGGAAGATTGGACCCAGCCAATAACCGGCAGTTACTAGCTGGGTGGGCTGCCTTCCCCATAACCTGGTAGTGGGTATGTTGGCAGATGTAAGTTTCTTTGCAACGGGTGGCTGGTAGCAGCAGGGACAGCATTACTGCCAACTCCTGTCTGCCATATGCAGGCATATGCAGTGTGGCACAAGATCTGAGAATATGCGATGCAAGATGCAGCATTGGTGGGGGCTGGGAAACCTGGCAGGCAGCAGGCAGCAGTTTTTGGCTAAAACACTGTGGTTGCTGCAACCAGTCCTCCACCCCAGGACCTTTGTGTACACCCCAGTTGCCATAATCCTTTGCCAGAGCAGGAGTTCCCAACATGTGGTATTCCAGATGTTGAACTACATCTTCCATCATCCTCAGCTACATTTTTTTTAGGGAAAATATCCCCCCCACAATGAAATATCCGTGCAATCTGCTGTTGGCCGGGGGGGGTAGTCTGTAGTTCAGGGCTGAATCACACAGCCCTCCATAGGCAGCTGCCTAACACAGAGATCCATTGTCATGAACAA
This sequence comes from Hemicordylus capensis, assembly GCF_027244095.1. Lineage (NCBI taxonomy): Eukaryota > Metazoa > Chordata > Lepidosauria > Squamata > Cordylidae > Hemicordylus > Hemicordylus capensis. Next base: position 163,637,250 of record NC_069658.1, read on the forward strand.
TTGACCCAAGGATTCCCCATTGCCATTGTCCTCTGATTCTGAGGACTCCCTCAAGCCCCAACCCACGGCAGTGGAGACACCTCATGCTACTGGAGCATATGCCTGAAGAAAAGGTCCTTGCCCCTTTTAGCCTGCTCAGTCTGGATAAGCAGTTACTGAGGCAGCACGGTATTATTTATAGCATGTGTTTTGCAATGCATCCTGGGAGCTCCACCAGGGTTCTGATTCCAAGACTGAAGAATTAGATTGGATACATCACACTGATTCAAGCCGAAGACCTGAACATCCCTTTGTTTTCAGCTCAATCTCTAGCCTGTTCAGTTGTTATTGAGCCAACGTACAGTGCCCAGTGTCCATAATGATACACAGGCAACCCCCTTCCCCCCGCCTACACACAATACTAACACATTCCATAACCCTGCCCTATGCTGTCCCCAGAATTTGTCTGAGGAGATACATGCTGTGCCCAGAGAGAGATTCTTCCCATGATTGGGAATGTTCAGGCCCAACATTCCCAGTTATGGGGAGAATCTTTCCCTGAGTACAGCATTTGTCTCCTTAGGTGAATAGTGTACTCATGGACAGCATGGGGATTGGACATACTCATGGACAAACATGGCAACCTGGTTTGCCAGTGCCATAGACATTGTACCTGTCAACAGCAGCCATGCTTAATCTACTTCCTGAACAGGGCTGAGCCCTGAAGACAGCCACTGCAGTCTCCCCTGTCTTCCAACTCTCTGCCTCAAAGTGATTGCAGCTCAGGTTGCTTGTTGCATGATGTGCTCCTCCATCTTTGGCTAAGTCTTCTGACAGGTGTGCTGGTATTCCTGTCAGCAGCATGAGAAGAGGCAGGGCTGTGCAGTAGAGAGAGAGCACCTTCAGACAGCAGTGGCTTAGCTGGATCTGGGGTTGTGTGGTGATCAAGCTATGTGTGGAGAGCATTGAAGTAGGCTTGGAGGTGGTGGATCAAGACCAGTAGCAACTTTGTCTGTTTGTGGTGGGAATATTTAAGAGGGTTTGTTCTGTATGGGGGAGGTAGATGGTGGCAACAGATTAAGAAAATAGAGCACGTGCAGGGACATCCTCCATAGTAGTGTAGGGAGGCCAGCGATGGCCCGGGTTCAGAGTCCACATTCCAGAGACTAATACTGAAATAAATCAAAGCAAATTTAATCTTTAACCAGATTTAATCAGCCTAAACCAATGGACGACCAGCAGCAAGGTGGATGGACTCAATTACGACAACAATGAATGCACCACTGAGAGACCTTAAAGGCCAAGTTGAAGACAGATCATCCTGGAGAGAATCTATCTATGTGGACACTAAGAGTCGACACCGACTTGATGGCACTTAATCAATCAATCAAAACACATTTGACTGAACATTTTACACTTATGCAGTTAAAACAAAAACCCCAATCCCATGCTCAGAACAGTAGAAGCAAACAAACAAAACAGACCACAGGAGTCTCACAGATTTTTTGTAATGCCCACAGAAGCAATGAAGCAGCCACTCCCCAAGCTTCTTTGCACTGATGAGGCCCCAGTCTCTCTGGCCCCTGGTGCTGACTCTGTGACTGAGTGATCCTAGAGAGCAGAAAGCTGCTGTTCAGGTCTTCGTTTAAACACTAATGGTCTTTGTCCTTCCTCTTCTTGTTCCAAACCCCTCTCCTTCATTCAACTCCTTCTCAGTATCATCTCCTGCTTTTCCTCACAAAGTCGCTCCTTCAGAATTCTTTTCCTCACAGACACTTTCCCTATGGCAATCCACCAGGGTCAAAAGTAATGCAATCCACTCCTTATCCAATTGGAGGGCTACATAAACTCAGGGCTACATTCACTTTAGCAGAATCCTTGTGACTGGGACCCACAAATTAAATATATATATTTAATCCTAACACAATTTTATGGTATAGGGTAACTGACAGTTTGAGTAACTGACAGTCTAAGAAATTTTCTGCTAAAATAAACAGAGGTAGGTTAATGATCCTGGCAAACTGAAATAGCTTTTTAATGCATTAAAGTCCCCTTCATCCAATGCAAAACTGATTATTTGTCTAAGACAAATTGTATTTAAATAATAATTTTAACAAATATTTCTTTTTCACACACAAATCTGACTTACTTTGTACCTAATTCTGACCAAAGGCATACTTTTGTCAAGCTTTATTCCTTGGGTCTCACCAGGAAAGGTTTCAGTAGGTAGAGAGCGCAGCAAGCTCAGTTGTCTCCTAGATGATTGCTGCACTGAATGGCTAGCAGGAGGGCAGGCTCATGCAGAAGAGTGAGCGCTTGGCAGTCACCTAGAGGTTGCACAATGAGAAACCATCAGTACTAGATGCCTGATGGTTGCTGGATGCCCACATGATAGCCAGCCAGCCACGGGACAATAGAGCATGTTGCTCTTTACCTTCTGCAGTGTTTCGGATAACAGGAAAAAATATGTTCCATCTGCAGTTTTTATTTACCTAGCATATTATGCAAAGAAAAAATTCATTTCTGTCCAGTCTGGTGCCCCTTAAAGCCTGGTGTCCTAGGCAACTGCCTAGTCACTTATAGGGTCAGGTTTACCCTGCTTCCTGGGTGCCACTGGGAATTGAAACAGCTCCTCTCTGCTTGCCCCAGTCTTGTGGAGATTGTTTCACATGTGACAAAGGGATATAATCTTAGAGCTGGGCATCAGTCTGGGGGCATTTAGGCCTTCAGAACTTACAGGAGTCCACCAGAACCTAGCCCCAGCTCTGCTGAATACAGGAGGCCACAGAGTATCTTGGACTGTTATAATGAGCACCAAATCACAAGAAGGGGGCACAGAAGAAGGACCCAGGAGCAGCCAGAATCTCTCCGTGTTCAATGACTCTGCATCCAGTCCTTCTGCATCCTTCTTCTGTGTTCCCTTTCTTGTGATTTGGTGCTCATTGTATCCCAAAGGCTCTGTAGTCATGAGAACAGCCCTGCTGGATCAGGCCCAAGGCCCATTCAGTCCAGCATCCTGTTTCACACAGTGGCCCACCAGATGCCTCTGAGGAATCACAGGCAAGAGGTGAGGGCATGCCCTCTCTCCTGCTCTTGCTCCCCTGCCACTGGTATTTAGCCACCAGACAAGTAGCAATTGATAGAGTTGCCCACAATGAATTTGCCTAAGCCCCTTTTAAAGCCATCCAAGCTAGTGGCCATCACCAAATCCTGTGGCAGAGAATTCAGTAATTATGCGCTGTGTGGAAAAGTACTTCCTTGTTGGTCGTAAAATTCCCGACCTTCAGTTTCCTAGGATGGCCCCCGGTTCTAGTACAGTGGGAGATGCAAAGCTTTATCACTAACACTGATTCTAAATCACTTTGAATTTCTGAGGCAGTTTAAGAATTGTCCCAGCATTGGAAATGAATGTTTTAAAATATTGGTGCAATTTTTAAAAATGAATGTTTTTAAATATTGGTGCAAACAAGATAAACAATGGAGAAGAAACTTATTTTGTAATAGCAACTTGATGTTCCTAATATCCACATTTACAGAGGGCGGTGCATACAAAGTTCTGCATTGTACCTGAGACACAAACTGGAAGCTCCAGTCTCTCTTCCTCATCCACCCATTTTCTATTGGCTGAACAATGATAAATTCATATAGAAATATAGCAGTGAATGCAGTTGCTTGTCTGCTTCTTAATACACATTCAAGTTTTGCAGGGGGTGAATTTTATTATTTTTAAGGAGTCATTCTGGCTTTTACACAGTCTCACCATGTTAAGCCCACATCCCACCTTTACCGGGCAGACAGCTGAAGTACTGAGGATCACATTGAGATACAAATGTGATTGCAATAACGATCATGTGTTTTCTCTTTTTAAAGACATTAAGGAAGTATTTGCCCGCATGCCAAACTACATCTAAGCAACGCATAGCAGGAGGACAGCATAAAACAGACCACACATCTGTGGGGAGGGTGGGGGAATCCTGCATTGCTCCTTGGGTTGCTTTTCCAGATTGCAGGCACCACCAGGGAGCCAATCAGATTGTATGGGGAAAGAGGGTTTTCCTACTGCTCACACCTGTATTGAGAAATATCTATTGCATCTTTTCTCCCTCCAGCAACCCACAAAGACAATCCTTGTATCCCCGCATCACAGGGACATAACAATTTGATCCCAGGATTTTTAAAAATGTGTATATTTTGGAGTACTTGTACACCTGCAGAAGTGCTCCCAAGCAACAAGCAACAGAACAGCCAAAGAGCCACTGCGTCAATGGCGCACATACATCTATTTATTCTTCAAACTGTTCCCTGACTCCCTGCTCCAGATGTCTTCTAAGAAGTCTTTCGTTTCTGACTTGTGCAGTTTCCAGCAACTCAGCCTCCCTTTACGCTGCCTTCACTTACCTTAAGGCCACTTTTGATTCCATCTCCCGAGTCAAGCTATGGGAGAAGCTGGAAGCCTCTTCAACCATTGTCTGCTTTATATGATTCACATCCTGCAGGCAGACATGACCCTCAAGGTAAGGTGCAAACCACAAGGGCACCTCCCATCACGAACAAGAACCCTGTCCCAACACAGAAGGGAGTCAAACAAGGATGCCTCCTACCCCGCTCTTTTTTTCAACTTTTATATCAATGACATGGTGAGACACCTTAATAACCCAGACTTTCGCCCTCCCAGGCTGGCGGATAGATGCATTTCCTCCCTGCTCTACGCCAACGATGCTGCGATCCTCTCTAGGACCCCCATAGGTCTCAGAGAAGTGCTGACAGCTCTAGCTCATTACTGCAGGAACGATCAACTAGAAATCAACTATCAAAAAACTAAAGTTATAGATTTCTCCAGAAGACCCAAATCCCGTACCTGGAGTATAAATGGCCACAAGATCGAACAGGTCACCTGTTTCAAATATCTGGGAGTGGTCCTGCATGCCTCTGGCTCAAGAAAGGCCCACTGCGATCAAGTTGCTCTCACCGCTCAGAGGAGCTGCACTGCCATTTTAAAATTCCTACAGACAAGAGGAGAACCATTCTTACCCACAGCGCTCAATTGTAATAATTGTAATAATGACAAATAAGTGAAGCTAATCAATGAAGATTGTATCCACTGAATGTAATTAAGATGAGTATAAGAACTGAAACTGGAATGTAATCTTTATCTCAGGTTGGGAGCGATTCCACTGAGATCAATATTGCCTGGCAATTAAATCTGTTTTCTCTCAATTCGCTGGTGTCAATTCTCGCACTTTGAACCCGGGCTAGGGAATTCTGCTACAGACGCACTCCACACACAAATCAGGCTTTGTCTTTCGAATTCTAGCTTATCTCGGTGTATGGATTTTTGACCCGCGTGTTGACCGCACGGTGAGTTGCCTGCCTGGTGCGAAGGTTGCGGACATCACGCAGAGTCTAGAAAGACTGTTAGGCAGTGCTGGGGAGGAGACGGTTGTCATGGTGCACATCGGCACCAACAATGTGGGAAAATGTAGTCAGGAGGTCCTGGAAGCCAAATTTAGGCTGATAGGTAGCGTATTGAAGTCTAGGACCCCCAAGGTAGCATTCTCAGAAATGCTACCTGTTCCACGTGCAGATACAGTGAGACAGGCAGAGCTGAGGGGTTTCAATGCGTGGATGAGATGTTGGTGCCGGGAGAAGGGGTTTAGATTAGTTAGGCACTGGGATACATTTTGGGGCAAGCAAGGCCTTTGCAAAAGGGACGGACTGCACTTGAACCAAGTTGGAACCTGACTGCTGTCGCTTAAAATCAAAAAGGTTGCAGAGCAGCTTTAAAAATGACGCCTGGGGAATAGCCAACAGGAGTTAGACAGTATCCGGTTTGGCAAATGCCATCCTTTAAAGTGTGAGGGTGCAAAGGATTCAGATAAAACAAAAGGGGACAGAGCAGAACCACATAAAGAGCAGACAGAAGGCTGTGCCAGCTGGTCAAAGAGTCAAAAGAAAGATAGCAGACACCAGGTAAGAGATTCACTGCCTCATTTGATTACCACTAATTACCACGTGTGGAGGAGCAAGTTAAATCCTCCTTTTTGGTTTGTATTTGCTTTATGTTTAAAATGGCTGCCTGTCCCCCATTTTGTGTTGTTTGAATTGAGTTACAAAAGATTAAAAGTTCAAGGCTGTTATTTCATGTAAGGGCTGATTGGAGTTTGTTATTTTTGTGTGTGGTTTGGTTTTGCCCTGATAGGTTGACTCCAGTGAAGGTGGGTGGAGTTTCAGGAATAAAAGGGGGAGGTTTGAGCAGCTAAAGAGAACTGGAAAATCACAAAGGAGCAGGTTGGAAATCACTGAAACTTGAGCTGCTAAAGTCACTAAGGGGTGAAGCAGCTGGGAGCAAGAAAGAGAGAGTTGGTTTGCTTTCAGAGAAGCTGAAGGGAAAGACTGTAGCAAGAACAGACAAAGCTGGGCAGAGAAAGAGATGGGCCTGCTGGAGAGCAGAGAGAGCTGATTTCAAGAGCTACTGGTGAAATTCTGTTAGGCCACAGTGCAGAAAATTGGATAGTTGGATGCCGTTATCCCTTCATTTGTTCTTTTTGCTCTTGTGGATATTGTTTTTGTTTGGTTCGTTCTTGATATTGCCAAAGCCTATTGCAGAATTGGAATATTAGTTTTTTAAAGTAAAATGTTCACTTTTTCATTACTTGTCTCTGTCTGCATTCTCTACCCAACACTTAGTTGCTGCACAAACGTCTGATTTGAGTTAGAGACAGAGGTCTGGGCTGTTTAGTGAAGACGGCCAGAAAAAATAAATAATTCCACTTGGTGGCAGCAGTAAAACTAGTCACATCACGTGGCTGGTTGAGACTAGGTCTTGACACCATGGTTTCATTAGAGTATAAAGTGAAGTTTTGCGTGCACCCCGCCCCCCCCCCAAAGAGAGCTCCTGAAATTCAGTAAATTTCCTTTTCAAAAAGCAAAGGAATTCTTTTTTTAAAAAGCCTTTGGTTTATGAACAAAGTTGAAAGACTTACAAGTTTACTAATGCAGGAGTTTTCAACCTGTTTAAACAAGATTCTATCTCAAAGTTTCCACTCAGGTACCCCATATGAACAGTCAATAATTGTGACTCCAGGGCATTTTCCAGATTACACGCTGCCACACGTGTCCCATAAGTGCCCCTCCGTATTGCCAGTGTTTTGACATCGCGCTTGCTGTGCTGTCAGCAGGGTGCCATCCATATTTCTGATGCCTTGTTTCAGGTTTTAATGATGCGTTATGGCCCTATAATGTGGCAATTGTGTTGCAGGAAAGTAGCTGTATTTTTCCATGGTAGGGAGGCTTGCAACGGAGTTTATGCGTTGCAGCGTGTTGCGGTATGGACAGTTCTTTGCGCCTCCCCATGCTTGCTTCCTATGCCCCTTTGTCACAGGGAGAGAAACAGGCAGGGGGAAATCTTGGCTTTCCCCTTCTTTCCTCCCCACAGATCCCAAACCCCACATCACTCTTCTCCTCCACTTGCTTCCAATATAACTCAAGCTTGTCAGCTCAGAAGGGGGGGGCAGAGTGCAGCTGAGCAGATATCTGAATCCAACCTTTTCTTGTGAACTATTTACTGAAGAGGAAGCCCACTGAACTAAATCATTTACTTCTGTGCAATCCCACTTGCTTACTACAAGGCAAAGGGCAGGGAGAGAGAACAGTCAGTTACTTAAAAGGAAGCCTATTGAACTGAATCACAATTCATTTACTTCTGTGCAATCCCACAGCCCTCACTGGAGGAGCGCTTGCCTCCCCTCTTCCCCTTTCCCCTTACTTATTTATTTATCTATCTGGAGGTGTGCTGGTTCCTGTCTTTCCCTCTTCCTGGCTCGTCACAGGATTCCCTTTTGTCCCCCCACCCCCAATAAGCAGTTCCCTTGTTTTGTCACTCCAAAGGATCTCCTCATGCACCCCACTCCCCCTCTTTTCTTTTTTAACCTCCCCCGGGTTTCTTAGGCAAAACTGGAATGATGCAAGACAAAGTTAGATTTTTGTTTTGGAATGGCGCTTCCCCCTACTGGCAGATTTGCGCAAGGCAGCCGAGAAGTTTTTTAAAAAAAATTTCATGTAACCAAAAACATTTCACGTCACTCCCCCACCCACCACCCACCGCGACTTCATTGGCCCAAATGGAGCAGGAGGAGGGGCAGATAAACGCTTTTCAAGGAGAATATGGACAGTTCTGCCTTGACAACACATTGCAATGGATGGAAAACATGAATGACACCAGCCTACAATGAAGCACTGAATAATGCTTTCCTTTCGGTTTTAAACCGTTGCACTATTCTGTCACACGTTGCAACGCATTACCTATTGCAAATCCTGTAGTCCGGAAAACCCCATAATGTGAATCTTGCCAAAGTTGATGGGAAATAAAATAGAAGCTAGAATCAAGCTAGAATCACCCTAGAATCAAGCAAAAACAAAACCCCTATGCTGTGATTTCTTCCCCCTTCTTGTCCTCCGGAGCCTAATGGGCAGGGTTCCACAGCATACCTCGACCTTATCCTCCCTCTCCACATAAACGACTGTCCCACCCCTTCTCAGCCTGACTGACAGGCTCAGCAGCAAGGGCAATAACCACACTGAATGGCAGCCAGCATTTCCCTTGCTGCCAAGCCTATCAGTCAGGTTGAGAGAGAGAATGGTCTGATTCTGAGCACACAGCCAGCCAGTCACATGGAGAGGAGGAGGAAAGGATGCTGCCTGACATCCCCCTCCCCTCCTGGAGAGGGAGGCAACAGTCTAGTATACAAATGAGGACCGCGTCTCCCATCCAGCTTCGACCTGACCTGTGAGGTTGTCTCAGGTGGACCTTCTCAGAGTTCCAGGCCCAGGGGAGGTATGTGGGGCTTGGGCTTGTGGGAGGGCCTTCTCTGTTGCAGCTCCCTCCTTATGGAACACCCTGCCTACTGAGATTTGTCATGCTACCTCCCTTCTGTCCTTTAATAAGCTTTTGAAAACTTATTTATTTTGCCAGGCTTTTAGTGGTGTGTTTGTGTGTTTCTCTCCCCCACCCCCCGCTCTTTTTTCTCTTGTTTTTGTTGTTGTTTTAATTTATGTAAACCACCTCGAGTCTATGGAAGTCAGGCAGTCAATAAATTTACTAAATACATAAAAATGACTTAGGGAGGAAGGAGGGTTCTGTGTGCCCCATGTGTCCCCTATGAGGCTTCAAGGTACCCCCAAGGGTTCAAATACCCCTGGTTCAAAATCTCTGCACAAATGCATCAAAAGGCATTTAAATTGTAACTTAAGGTGCCCACCTTAACTTCCACTTCATGCATGGGGAAAAACATGTTCTACAGTCTGATATGTTGCAGTTGCTTACAGCTTAAGCCTCCACGTACTCACACACCCTTGGTCTTTCAGACCCAATCCTCTTCCTCTAAGGTTGGGGTTAAAGATGCTGTAAAGATGTTTTTTAAAAAAAATCCCACTCCTTAGTACAGTCTATCACAACATTTCCATCCCTAATCCTATCCCTAAATGGGCCGTCACCATAAACTGAATAGAATAATGCCCTTTTCAGGTTTTGAATCAGATGCCACGTGGAGCTAGGATGGATGGGACACACCGTTTCCTTTGCCTTTCAGTGTATAATAGGGCTCATGGCAGGCATAGCAGAGAGTGGCTTGAAATTGAGTCTCCTCAGTTCCTGACAGGTAAGTGACATTTCCATTTTCAAGGTGATCTGGCATGCCACAAGCTGCAGCTGCAAGGAAAAAGAAGAAAGTATAGTGGTTAGAGTAGCATCCTCACCCTGTTACCTTACTCAACTTGTACACAATTAGAACAAACCACAGTGTTTCATTTCTCCCCCTTGTAAGTTGCATCCATTAAGTAATTTCTTGGCCCAAAGTTACCTGGAAGTATTAGAACTGCAATACAGTCGGTCAGACATTCTCAAACTTGGGTCCCCAGATGTTGGTTTAGATTACAACTCCCATCATCCCTGGCCACAATGGCTGAAGGATTCCTCAACATCTGGAGACCCAAGTTTGAGAATCCCTGCAGTAGATCCCCGCACTTCCTTTTTCACAATGACCTTTACTAACAAACACACACACACACACAATTTAATTCTGAGAACTCTGAATGAGAGATCTTACATGGCAAAAATCTGATTTTATAAGTAATCCTAAATTTAAATTTAAAAAATCTACCAGAATAGTGTTTCCAAATCCTATGGCCACAGAGTTTGTCATATTGCTTGAAAAGCTGCAGGTTGATCTTCATGACCCATGTGATTCCAAACTGTCCAATCTGACTGATTTTGCTGGGACTGGCAAACCAGTAGGGGACAACCATCTTTTTTTCCTTCTGAATACGGCTCCCTCGGAAGCAAATGAGGATCTGTACCATTTTCTGAATTAGTCACAGTCAGATACAGATGAAACTTTTGTTCCCATCTTCTCCAGTTTCCCTCCACATTGCCAGACAAACGTAAGTCAGAAGGGGGCTTAAAAACTTCCATTATTGCCGTGTTTCTCCAAGTCTAGGCCTCCTGTGCAGAATATTTCAAGCTTGCTTAAAGGCACAGGCCCACTTCTGATACCATGTAGTATCTTCCCCTAGCTAAGGTTGTCAGGCATACTCACAACCAGTCTAGTCGCTTTGTTGGCCTGACCTTGGGCCTGAAGGAGCAGGAGACAAAGTAGTTCAGAAGCCTTCCTTATTCAGACAAGACTGCAACAAACTCTAGGCAGCTTGCACTTAGAAAAACAGAAAGCTAATCCACACCCAACCAAACACAACCTAATCTTAAAGAGACAGGATATATATACTACAAAGTTAAACAAGATGTCAGCAAGTGAAAATGAATGGTCCTATGTGGGTGCGCCTTCCCCAGTCCCCACCCCCTCTGCAAAAATTAACCATCCGGGAGGAATCTTAACCTTATCCATACCTTATGTTCAATAAGCCACAAAGGGCACACATGGCCATTTAAGCCTCCCTGTGTCATTTGCCGGATCACTAGAAAGAAGCACAGGAATCTATGAAAGATACTACAAGCATTTGGATTGTGTATGAAAGCCCATGACAAACTACTGTGGACGCTTTTTAAAACCCACCATAAACTTCCATCTGGAAAAGATCCTACACAGGTAACCCCTCCTCTAGAGCAGGGATTCTCAATGTTGGGTCCCCAGATGTTACTGGACTTCAACTCCTATAATCCCCAGCCCCAGTGGCCTTTGGTTGAGGATTATGGGAATTGAAGTTGAGTAACATCTGGGGACCCAACGTTGAGAATCCCCGCTGTAGAGGATGTACTATGAACTGTCCACACACATTTCTCACACAAAATTATCCCCCCACCCCGCCCACATTCAATTTAGAAAACATACTAGTGATTTATAAAAATGAGTATTCCATAAATTGATAGGCAAACCTTGATACAAAATTCTGCAATGGGCAAAACATTGTATACAATCCAGATTTCACAGATTCCTGTGCTGCCTTATTTTGATGTTCTGGGTATAGCCCTTGTGCTGTTGCTAGTACAGTGGTCCCTCTACTTACGAAATTAATCCGTTCCGAATGCACATTTGTAAGTCGAAAAATTCGTAAGTCGAAAAGCGGTTTCCCATAGGAATGCATTGGGAACGGATTAATGCGTTCCGGAGCCTAGAAAAAAAACCCAGACCCCCAGTAAGGCTTGCAAACTGCACAGGAACATTTCTTTTCAAAAATAAACAGGCAGTAAACAGGCAGGCAAGTCAAGGAAACCGCATGTAAAATTTGTAAGTCGAGGAAACCCCATCTAAAAATTTGTAAGTCGAGGAAACCCCATCTAAAAATTTGTAAGTCGAAAAAACCGCATCTAAAACCGGATCTAAAACTGCCGTTTGTAACTCGAAAAATACTTATGTCGAGTAGTTTGTAAGTCGAGGGACCACTGTACTTGCAAACCCATGCCCTTTCATGGCTAGTTTAAGGCGATAAGTGTATTTTCCACCCAATTGTTCATTGAAAAGGTGACCTGCTCCTGTCTTCCAGCGTTCGAGTCGATGACTGCACAAATAACTAGCAAAGACTGGGCACTTATTTTTACATTTGATAATAATAATTATTATTTCGATTTCTATACCGCCCTTCCAAAAATAGCTCAGGGTGGTTTACAAAGAGAAATAACAAATAAATAAGATGGCTCCCTGTCCCCAAAGGGCTCACATTCTAAAATGAAACATAAGATAGACACCAGCAACAGTCACTGGAGGTACTGTGCTGGGGGTGGATAGGGCCAGTTGCTCTCCCCCTGCTAAATAAAGAGAATCACCACAGTAAAAGGTGCCTCTTTGCCCAGTTAGCAGGGGTTAATATTAATATTACATTGCATTTAGTAATGTTTAATACAACTGCATAAACACACAGAAGTACATCCAAGAAAGCCCTCCCTTTGTTCACTGTCTGAGAAACCTGCACCAAAGGAGGGCTGGATACCTGTTTGACCAGAAATAACAGTGGGAAAAGAGCAACTATTGTGTACCCCATGGGCAATGATGCTCTGACAGGCTACCTTCAACTCTCTCTAACAATAATGTGTCTCCAGCTTTATGGAGTTAAGCAAAGGAGTGGCATTTACGCATTCTGCATCCCACAACTTCCCTGTTGTGCTCTTGAGTACAATGACACAGTTTTGTAGGCGAACCTTCATCTAGCATATGAGTTCCCTACACTCTCCCACTTCCAGCCACCACCCACAAGAAGGGGATGGAGCACTGTACCTTTACAGAGTCAGATAAGCACTTTTTTGTTGTTTCTAAGTCCAGGTGGTGGGTGAAGTAAAGGTGGATGTCGTAACCAGGGGGTACACTGATTTTCCAGGATTCCAGAACATTATTGGGATATTCCTGAGAGTACTTTGGAGACAGGATTTCTCCGTACATGATGGCTGCATCAGTACAACCCAGGAGGCAGCAGGCGATAAAGTTCCTGACTGAGAAGGGAAAGAGAAGAACTGAAAGTGGCTGTCCTCATCTGCCTGTACCCTAAGGGCTGCAAGAACTATATCAGAATGTATCTCTAAACAATAGTCCCTACAGACAAGGTAAAGTGTGCCGTCAAGTCAGTTTCGAGTCCTGGCAACCACAGAGCCCTGTGATTGATTTTGGTAGAATACAGGAGGGGCTTACCATTGCCATCTCCGGGGCATTATGAGATGATGCCTTTTCAGCATCTTCCTAGATCGCGGTTGCCCGATATAGGTGTTTCCCATAGTCTGGGAAACATACCAGCAGGGATTCGAACCGGCAACCTTCTGCTTCTTAGTCAAGCATTTCCCTGCTGCGCCACTTAAGGTGGTTCCCCCTACAGACTACTCTAGTCCTTTCTACTGACCCAGGATGTGGGGGTGCTGCTGTGAAAACTGTATCCTGAACAATGCAAAGCTGAGGGAATGCAGTGTCGTTCCTATATTAGGGGTCAGCTGCTGGGCCCCCTGGCCAAATTCAGCCCTCTGAGGAATACTCTAGCAGTGTTCCCTCTAAGGCATGCACATATGTGTTGGAAAGTTAAAGGACTTTGCACTGTCTCTTGTCTCAGACAGTGGAGGACAGAGTAGTAAGTCAGAGGGCTAGAGGGTCAAGACATTTGTCATCACTTCTCCACTGCTCTGATGCTATCCCTTTGAAATGTAGATTGCTAATCTCAGGGATTCAAACTTCCTTCCTCCTTCTCTCTCTTGCTACCTGCCCACCTACCTTGCAACATGGCAAGTTCCTCTCCCTGCACCATATGTGCAGAGAGGATGCAGAATCCATCTGCATCCAGATAGATAGATAGATTAGAGATCCTAAATCCTCACTTTCCTATCTAGAATGGAGTTCCTTAATAAATGCCTTTTATATTGATTTGAAACTATGAATTGGCTCCAAGTTGCTTTACTCTCAGCACATACGCATGCCTAACTAAATCCGCTGTGTGTTGTGCCTCTGTGCACTCTGCTATAATGAGAAAGGGATTCTCTCACCACAGATAATTTCCAACAGGTTATGGGAGCCCAGTATTTTGAGCTGCGTGTGCTGCAACTAGAGAGTTAGGTTTGTTCCAGGAGATCCATTGAGATCTAGCGTGGACACTTTGAATTGCTAATCTACAGCAGCTGCCTTTTGGAGCCGGTGAGAATGGCTACTTACCTGGAGGGAAAACTCAGGCTTACTATCCTGGATGCAGACAACTATTTGGAATGGAAGACTTGACTGAGGATTGCACTGAAAGCAGAAGGGCTCCAAAACGTTATTGAGGAGGACCCCTCCCCCCCAGATGGATCCACAAATGCTGAGAAAAATCTAAAAGAGAAATGGTTGCGCCAAGATGCAAAAGCTGGAGCGATGATTACAGCTTCTGTGAGTAAAAATTACCTTTATTCTATTTGTGAACTTGGAACCTCAAAGGAAATGCTAAGCAAGCTAGATTCCTTGCATATGAAGAAAGGGTGGGCATACACCTTTAATTTACGAAATAAAATGCAAGATCTCCAATATAAAGAGGGAGACTGTTTTTCTACTTTTGTAGGAATTTTGGAAGATTTCTTTTTTCAATTTAGAGAGGCAGGGGAACAATTTACAGAGAGTCAGAAGCTGGAATCTCTGTTCCTGAGCATGCCTCCCAGGTATAGCAGTATAATCGGCCAATTGGAAACCAACACCAATCTAAGCTTTGAAAAGGCTGTGGAAACATTGTGTTTGGAGGCAAACAGAAGAAAGATTTTGAACTCACGTTATGAGAGTGAATTGGCAAGTAACTTTGCTCTTAAAGCAACAATTGATCATTCCAGACGTAACCTGAGATGGGGAGGGAATGCTGCAAGAGGAAACCGTTTGGGGCCCCCACATTTACATACAAAGAGATCTGATTATGTTGCTGCCAAAGAAACTCAGCCCAGAGAGAGAGGTCACATGACCACCAGTAGAGAGACTGCAAAAATGAGGCCAACCTGGAGTAATGCCTTTAGATGTTTTCTATGTAACGAATTTGGCCACAGGGTGGCGAACTGTCCCAAGAATCAGACAAAGGCTTTTGATCAAACTAATCAGACAAGAAGGACTGATTTTACTGAAAGAAATGTGGATCATTTTAATACAGGAAGATATTTAAACAGAAATTATAATGTTAATCTAATGCAAAGCAATGAAAAGTTCATTTTAGATTCTGGGTCGTCTGTGCATATCTCTAAAAATCTAAGTTTCTATACTGAACTGTTTGATATTCCTGAAGAGACTGTTTATTTGGGCAATAATACTACAATTAAAGCCAAGAAGAAAGGCGAAGGAGTTTTGTATTGCAAATTGCTTGATGGATCTCTTAAGCCATTTTTTCTTAAAGATGTTTTGTATATCCCTGACTTCTCAAGCTCCTTGATTTCAATTTCCAAGCTAGAAAAACAAGGCTGTGAACTGTATATTAAAAATGGACAATGTGTTGTTACCCAGAATGGAGAAATTTGCCTTGTAGGCTCTGAATCTCAAGGTCTTTATTGTGTGGAAGAGCACTCTACAAACAGAGAAAGACCTGAGGCATACAAGCCTAATGAAGTGAACCTTGCCAAGTCGTGCCTGCATGAAAACTGCTCGCAACTGTGGCATAGATGGCTAGGACACAGAAGTTTTGAATCAATCCAGAACATGAAGGAACAGGGATTAGCTAATGGCATTGATTTTGTACCATGTGACACTGTAACTAACTGTGTTTCTTGTCTTGAGTTCAAAGTAGCTGACAAGCCATATCCAAAGCAAAGTGAAAGTAAAACTGAAAAACCCCTGGAATTGATCCACAGCGACATATCTGGACCACTACCAGCAACCATAGGTAATCAAAAGTATTTTCTAACAATAACAGATGATTTCTCACAATACACATGTGTTTTTCTACTAAAGGAAAAATCAGAAATGCTCGAGAAATTAAAAGAATATGTGGCGATGGCAAGCAACAAATTTGGCTGGAAGCCAAAGATCCTACACACAGACAATGGAGGAGAATATATGTCCAACACTACATAGCAGTTCCTGAGACAACATGGAATCATGCATCAAACTAGGGTACCTTACTGCCCGTCCGAAAATGGAATCGCAGAAAGAAAGAACAGAACTCTACTGGACATGGTAAGATGCATGCTTGCTGATGCACAACTCCCACAGAAATTCTGGGGAGAAGGCATCATGACGGCTACATACATACAAAACAGAATGCACACAAAGCCTATAGGAACAACACCTTATGAACTTTGGCATGGTCATAAGCCATCAATGACGCACCTGCATGTCTTTGGGAGCACGGCTTACTCATACATCCCAAAGGAAAAAAGGACTAAGTTAGGGGCTAGGGCCACAAAAGGGATTTTTGTAGGCTACGCAGCACAATCCAAAGCCTACAGAATTCTGGATCCTGACACCAACAGGATAACCATAAGCAGAGCAGTGTGTTTTGAAGAGAATGAAAGAGCTACACCTTCAGAGGGGGCATATACCGAAGCAAGCAACCAGACCAAGCACCCTGATGAATGGATTATGCTTCCTGATCTCAGAGGAATTGAGGAGGAGGAGACAGCAGATCCAGAACCAACCACACTCAACACAGAGACCCCCAGCGATCCACCAGACGCACCTGAGGTAATGGGAGAGACCACAGAGGGTGAAGTGAGGTGATCAACGCGCTCAAACAGAGGTGTTCCAGCTCCGAGGCTGTCCTACCTCGCAAGAACGGCAGAACAACCAGAACCTTCATCATGGGAGGAAATATCCCAGCTACCACAACCAGAAACCCAGAAATGGAAACAAGCTGCAACTGAAGAGCTTGAGGCTCTACAGAAAAACAAAACCTGGACTCTTACTAAGTTACCTCAAGGAAGGAAAGTTATAGGCTGCAAATGGGTTTTCAAACTCAAACATGATGCTGATGGTGAGATTCAGTGCTACAAAGCCAGATTAGTAGCAAAAGGATATTCACAGAAATATGGAGAAGATTATGATGAAACCTTTGCACCAGTGGTTAAACATACCACAGTAAGGACTCTGTTAAGTATTGCTGCTAGCAAAGGAATGCATGTTGAGCACCTAGACGTGAAAACTGCATTCTTACATGGTGAACTGGAAGAAGATATTTACATGCAACAGCCACCAGGTTTCTTAGAGAAAGGCAAAGAGGACTATGTATGCAAACTGCAAAAGAGCATTTACGGTTTAAAACAAGCTGCCAGAGCATGGAATATAAAACTGAACGATATGCTGCTTCAAGCAAACTTCAAAAGAAGCAACGCGGATCCCTGTTTATACACAAGATGCATAGATGGCAAGTGGACTTACATTTTGGCGTATGTTGATGACTTGATTCTTGCCTATGAAAATCCAGATGAAAGCAAGGAAATAATGCATCATCTGAATAGAGAAGTGGAAGTCAAGCAACTTGGCAACATTGCACACTACTTGGGCATTCAAGTACAAAGAGAAAAAGATGGAAGTTTCCTGATCAACCAAGAACAGAAAATCAAAGACTTGATCAACTTGCTCAGACTGGAAAATGCAAATCCGACACCAACTCCAATGGAAGTGAACTACATAAAGCAAGAAGATCAAACTGAGCCACTATCTGACAACCATAGATATCATGAAGCATTGGGTAAGCTTTTATACATTAGTACACTCACTAGGCCAGATATTAGTACTGCAGTTGGCTTACTTTGCAGAAAGACTGCATCACCAACAGTCAAGGACTGGAATGCAATTAAGAGACTTGTTAGGTACCTAAAGGGTACTGCACACTTTAAGCTCAAGCTGCCAGCTAACAGTCAACCAAAACTAGAAGCATATGTAGATGCAGACTGGGGTGGAGATATAACAGACAGGAAATCCACCAGCGGTTACATAATTGTCTATGGAGATGGAGCGATAAGCTGGTCAAGCAGAAAGCAAGACATAGTAGCATCATCAACCACTGAAGCGGAATATGTATCAGCTGCACAGGGCTGTCACGATATACAATGGCTGTGTCAACTGCTGAAGGACCTAGGTACAGAGGTACCACAGCCCATACCAGTGTATGAAGACAACCAAAGCTGCATTCAACTCTCCAAACAAGAAGATGTAAAGAGGAGTACCAAACATATTGATATGAAGTACCATGTAGTGAGAAGTCTGCAGAAAGATGGACTAATCAAGCTGATCTACTTCCCGACAAATGAAATGCTTGCAGACATACTCACTAAGCCACTACCAAGACCCTGCTTTGAAAAGCTGAGAGAGAAAATAAATCTTGTGAGCTGAGTCATGAGACATCGAGAGGGGGTGTTGGAAAGTTAAAGGACTTTACGCTGTCTCTTGTCTCAGACAGTGGAGGACAGACTAGTAAGTCAGAGGGCTAGAGGGTCAAGACATTTGTCATCACTTCTCCACTGCTCTGATGCTATCCCTTTGAAATGTAGATTGCTAATCTCAGGGATTCAAACTTCCTTCCTCCTTCTCTCTCTTGCTACCTGCCCGCCTACCTTGCAACATGGCAAGTTCCTCTCCCTGCACCATATGTGCAGAGAGGATGCAGAATCCATCTGCATCCAGATAGATAGATAGATAGATTAGAGATCCTAAATCCTTACTTTCCTATCTAGAATGGAGTTCCTTAATAAATGCCTTTTATATTGATTTGAAACTATGAATTGGCTCCAAGTTACTTTACTCTCAGCACATATGCATGCCTAACTAAATCCGCTGTGTGTTGTGCCTCTGTGCACTCTGCTATAATGAGAAAGGGATTCTCTCACCACAGAGAATTTCCAACAATATGTACGCACACATGTGGAGTTTTTTTAAAAAATGTCTGCTCAGTTAATTTTCGATCCCGCTCATAGATCCTAGTCAGGTTGAATAAGGAAGGTCCCACCCTGAATGCACACTGCCTTGATACTGCTGCCCAGAACAAAACTCAGTTTGCACACAGATGAAAAAGGTTAGAGAGGACACTGCTCTCTAGCCCTTTCCTCACAACCATAGAGACAAAAGAGGGGGGGTGGTCTGAGCAGCAAGCCTTTGCCGGCCACCCCTGCTCCCTTCTTGGACTGGTCCTCCAAATCTAGTTGCAGGCCAGAATCCAACACTCCAGGGGCGTAGCAAGGTTGGAGTGGGCCCAGAGACAAGATGGGAGTCAGTCATGTGACTTGCCTCTGGGGCCCCCCCAAGGCAGTGGGCCCCCAGACAACTGTCTCCCCTTGCCCTATTATAGTTATGCCCCTGTGATACTCTGAATTGAAGCTTCCTCCATGCATCCAGTAACTTACCACATCTGCAAATGCTCCATCTTGGGGTCTTCTGCCAAAGCCACCATTGTCAGACTTCAGATTGGGACAAAGTCAACACATTAAGTAATGGTTTGTTTGTTGATTGCCTCCCCTTGTTTGTGGGCAGGACTATAGGGATGAAACTCATCACAGAGAGCAGAAACCCCAAAACACCCAGTATCGTTTCTCACATTTAGCAATTAGAATTAGTTCCTATATAGCACAAAATCCTGTAGCAGAGCATTCCATGACATTTTATTATTTATTTATTTATTTATTTATTTATTTATTTATTTATTTATTTATTTTTACATTTATACCCCGCTCTTCCTCCAAGGAGCCCAGAGCAGTGTACATCGGTATGTTTATCCCATGTTTATCTTCACAACAACTCTGTGAGGTAGTTTAGGCTTACAGATATGTAGGCAGCTGGGAGTACTCCTTGACCCCAAGTTCTCCCTGGTTTCTCAGGTTGAGGCAGTGGCCAGGAGCGCTTTTTATCAGCTTCGGCTGATACATCAGCTAGGTCCATTCCTAGAGGTAAATGACCGTAAAACAGTGGTACATATGCTGGTAACCTCCACACTTGACTACTGTAATGCACTCTACGTGGGGCTGCCTTTGTACATAGTCTGGAAACTACAATTGGTATAGAATGCGGCAGC
The DNA here is from genome assembly GCF_027244095.1 of Hemicordylus capensis. Classification (NCBI taxonomy): domain Eukaryota; kingdom Metazoa; phylum Chordata; class Lepidosauria; order Squamata; family Cordylidae; genus Hemicordylus; species Hemicordylus capensis. The sequence goes on from NC_069658.1 coordinate 163,657,155, forward strand.
CAGACTGGTCTCTGGGACAACACGAAGGGATCATAAGCACCAGTTTTGAAATAACTGCACTGGCTGCCAATAAGTTTCCAGGTGAAATACAAAGTGCTGGTTATTACCTATGAAGCCCTTAACAGGTTGGGTCCAGACTATTTAAGAGAGTGCCTCCTTTGTCATGAACCCTGCCGCCTGTTACGATCTTCTGGAGAGGTCTAGTTATGGTTGCCACCAGCTCATCTGGTAGTGACCCAGGACCAGACTTTCTCTGTGGCTGCCCCAGGGCTTTGAAATATGCTCCCTGCTGAAATAAGAGCATCTCCTTCTCTGTTTGTTTTCAGGAAGAACCTCAAGACTCTCCTGTTCTCGCAGGCTTTTAATTAGAATTTTAATAATTTGTTTTAATATGTAGGGAACTTAACC